>NC_137939.1:30836337-31301337 GCF_963969265.1 Rhamphochromis sp. 'chilingali' | reverse complement strand
AAATCCCAGGCCAGGAAAATCACCTTCATGTTTTTCTGTGTTTTATCCTCAGCTACTTTGACACAAAGGCATCTGCTGTGACGCTCACACCTGTGATAAAGTCTTGCGTGTGTCAGCTTCCTTTTTATTGATACAAAAATATGTAAATTTACTGATCTGAATTATATTTCTGACTGTCAAAATTTCCCAGATTTAAATCGAATCGAATCGAATTAAATCGAATCGTGGATCGAATCGATTCGGGACCTTGTGAATCGGAATTGAATCGATTCTAGAAATCAGTGACGATACCCAGCCCTATATAAAAGTAACGGTGTGGGGTTTTGAACACATTTTGTGTAATTATAACAATATGTAATTTATGACCCGGTTACACATTCAAATGTCTTTTTTTGAACTCACACACACACTTGATTCTTCAGTCAGTGCAAATACAGTACTGTGCAAAAGTCTTAGGTTACCTCTCCTTTAAATTTTGCTATGAAAATGAGAAAAAGATGCTAAGGGTTATTGAATGAGGAAATAAGGCAAAAACAGAGTTTTTACAGTTCTGTTCTATAACATAGCTCGAACTCTCATAGGCAGCTTTCTTGACATTTCTTAAGTAGTTTTCAGTTTTCAATTACGACACGAAAGAGCCGATAGATACAGAAAAAGGTTCAGACATCTTCGTACCCCACTTAGCTCCTCGCATAGTTTGATGTGAATACCAAAAATCCTAATTACATATGCAACGACCCCTCTGCTTTGCAATTTAACAAACAGCTGATGGTTCACTTTGTCAAATGCTTTGGGCGCATCTAAAAAGCACATAAAACGGATGTGTTCTGTCCCTATATTTGTATATATATTTATGTATGGATCAGTATAATGCTTACTCTTAAAACCAACTTGATTATCAGTTGTTGTTATATGCTTTTGAAATCTGTGTTCAAACACTTTAGAAAATACATTTGCCAAGGCAGTTGGTCTCTAATTATCAATTCTTGAAATCTTCCCACTTTTATCTTTTACTACTGGCACTAACGGAAATGATAACATGGAATCAGGTAAAATACCATCAGTTTGAAATGCTGTAAAGCACGTTTAGAGTGACATGTGGACTTTTTGACTAGGTGCTCTGCTGATAATTTGTCTAAACCACACGCTTTGTTTGATGTGTCTCATTTACCAGCCATCTACAGTGAAGCAGGAGGGATGTCTGCAGCAGAGAGCAACCATGCGCAACGTGTCCTGTCTGCCCTGAACCAGCAGAGGGCAGTGGGCAGGTTTTGTGATGCATCATTGAATGTGGGAGACGGGGTAGTGTTCCTTGCTCATCGCAACATCCTCGCCTGCTTCACTGAACTCCTCCAGCAGTCAAACATGCCTTCTGCAACAGAGTTCTGCCTGCAGGGATGCCCCAGTGATGGCTTGGAGCTGCTCCTAAACTTTGTCTACACCGGAGAGCTGAAGTTGGATCCTCACAACCTGGACAGAGTCCAGCAGGCAGCAGCCAGCCTGTGCGTACCAGAGGCACTCACACGCTGTCAGCAGTTCAAGGAGACCTCTAAGGAGCCTGTGCCTGTCAAGCGTAAAAGAGGTAGACCTAGAAAGTCTGCCTCAGACATCACGAAATACGAGCCCACCATTGATACTGCTGCAGCCAGTTTTACCACTGCTGCCACTACTACAGCAACCACCACACGCTCTGGCCGAGTAGTGAAGAGCTCCAGGCGACTTGTGACTATCGATGAGAGCCCTACAACTGAAAACGAGTTGGCCCCGCCTCTTCCTGTGGAGAAAGAAGTTGGTGATGCAGTTGTTGAGGAAAATCAAAACTCAGATCAGCTAGCTGGTGAAACTGAGGTAGAATACAATAACATAAGCATGAAAAAATATTTCAACGACGGGGCATTTGTGCGGATAATAATGAGTGTGTTTTTAAAGAGGAATATAGATGTTTTTATTACACCTGTCTTGCAGGTAACGGAGCTGCAGATTAACGACAATGTTATTAGCCAGGTAAGTGGGGGAGTGGAAGCAGAAGACGATAATGATGACGTGGGTATTCCGGAGGAGATTCCCGAAGACACAGATGAGGAGTATGTGCCTGCTACTAAGCCCGCTTCCTCAACCACATCCCCATCTACGGCGACTGGACAGAAATGCAAGGCCCAGAGTCAAAAAAACAAAAACAAGAATGGTCAGACGATGGAGGACGATTCTAAGAAGGCCTCCGTGCAGTGTTCCATCTGCTTCAAAGCCTTCAAGAGCAAATACTACCTCAAGGTTCACAACAGGTACAGGGTGTCACCTTTTTTTTCTTTCGAAATGCTCTTAAAAGAGTAAACTAATGTCTCATCTCCACAGGAGGCATACAGGGGAGAAGCCCTTCGGTTGTCTTAAATGTGGAAGACGGTACTACAGGAAGGAGAACCTTTTGATACACGAGATGAGAGACTGTTCTAGTGCGCTGGTGAGTAAAGAAAATCACCCTTTCACGCTTTCTCCAACCCTCACTATGAAGAATCCTCAGTGTTTTTACTTTTATAATTCCAGACGTACACCTGCCTCATTTGTTCTACTACATTTAACACAAAAGAAGCGCTACGATTGCATACTGTCACCCACACAGGAGAAATGCCCCACAAGGTACAGCATACACCTAACAAAAAGCGTAACTGAGTATGTCACAAACCTGAAGTGAATATGAAGAATGTCTTCGTCACATTTTGCAGTGTTCAACATGTCCTGAACAATTTATGTACAAGAAAAACTTGACAGTTCATATGATGAAGGTGCACGGTTACCCCAAACCACATGCAGTAAGTACCTACAGTCAGCAGCACCTTCAGTATGTCATTTCAAACTCACTTTAACACAAATTTTGGGGATTTATGTTTTGATTGTGTTGCTGTGTTTCTAGTGTTCCCAGTGTCCCAAAACCTTCTTAACTCGTGCGGAGCTGCGTGTGCACGAAGCCGCCAAACACCGTGGAGAAAAGCCGTTTGTGTGCGAGGAGTGTGGCCATCGGGCATCTAGTAGAAACGGCCTGCAGATGCATATAAAAGCTATCCACAGGTTGGAGAGCATGTTTTCTGTGAATTTCCTCTTGAGGATGAATAAAAGTGTAAACGACATAAAGTTTTAATGAAAACTATTTTAAGTCTGTTTTGTTCTTGCTCACAGAAATGAGCGCCCTTTTGTCTGTAACTCGTGTGGCCACGCCTTCTCCCAAAAGAACAACCTCAACATGCATCTGCGTATACACAGTGGCGAGAGGCCATACCAGTGTCACCTCTGCGGGAAAACCTTTAGGACACAAGGTAACAGCCATATTCTCTGCACATAAGCACTTTATTCACCTTGTATCCACCCCTGTGACACATTTAGAATCAGTAATTTGCCTAAAAGAAGCAAAAGAAAGATCTCATGCATCTCAAACTAAGACCCTACTTGCTCTGAGGTAATGCTGTGCCACCCAAACGTCCCTACATTACTATCGATGGGGTCCGGTGTGTTTTGTGCTTCTAAGAGCAATCACTTAGCCGTTTTGCTGTCTTTGCAAACTTTCACTTTAACTGCAGATATTGTGATTTGTGTTAATCTCTGTATTTCACTGCCAGCCAGTCTGGATAAACACCACCGGACTCACACCGGCGAGCGGCCCTTCGGCTGTGATGTCTGTGAGCAGCGCTTCACAGAGAAAGGCGCTCTTCTCCGACACAAGGCCAGCAAGCACGAGGAAGGCCGCCCCCACTGCTGTCACATCTGCGGTAAAACTTTCAAAGGTCAGGTGCTGATTCTACAATAAATTTGTTGTTACTCATGACCTGTGCCCTGATGAATGAAGCGCTGCTAATGAAAGAATCACTGGTGAAGTGATTTCTTCTTTATTTTCTGGTCGTTCTTTTCTCCTTCAGCGAGGGAGCAGCTCCGTGTCCACCTGCGTCGTCATAAAGGCATGAGGAAGTTTGAGTGTGTAGACTGCGGCTACAAGTTCACTCGACAGGTTGGTTCCAACACAGTTTCTTCATCATCAGCAAGCTCATTTTGCAGAGCCCTAATCTAACCCACCACAGGATTTATTATACACCCGAGTGTTTTAGTTTTAACCCTAATTTAACTTCAGGAAATGTGACTGAATCATAGTGGGAAGACAAAGAGATTAATAATTTTGATGGAGGTGGTTTTATTGTAAGATGTCTCCCATGCCAATTTTCATCACCATTCTGCTATTCACGCCAGATGGGACTAAAACCCATAATCTCCGTCTAAGAAGGCGAGTGGCACATGTATTAGCCACTCGGGCTACTGTGGATAGGGAGTGAGTGGACACAAATATCAACTTTCAGGGGCACGCTTATGTGAATGTGCCTGAGTGAATTTAGTGTGTCCTAATTCAGACTGTTTGCTTTGTGGTGTGATATTGGTCTATAACTGCTATTTCATACAAACAAGATTTTTTAGAAAAGAAATAAAAAAGATAAAAGCAAGTTTCAAAAAGTGCAAAGCAAAGTTCTTTGGTCATAAATATGAAAACTGGTAAAAATTTATAACTGAAGCTTTTATATAATGAAAAAAATAATCCATCTCTTTAGTTGCCATCAAAGTTCCAGGTAATTAAATTAATTACTTTTATATTATTTTTTGTAATCATTTCAGGTCTGTATCACTTGCATGGTTATTTGCGCACTGTCCCCATATTCAGACCCTTCTAATCTTTAATGTCATTCAGCAAGAATCACTAGTTTGTGGGCTTTTTTTATGTCTGGCTATGACAGCTATATATTATATCTATCTTTCTAACGGGTTTATGTTTTTGTGTGACATTTTACAATTATTGGACTCTACTAAACTAAGTTTGCATGAGACACAGTTAAACATAATCTTCTTTATCTTATACTGGGTGTTTAGAGTCCCTTTCCCCTCCCTTTAGGCCAACTTTCTACTGAATGTCTGACCCTGCCACCAGGTGTTTGGGTGGGCCTTCTGTGGTCACAGCCAGGAGCTGTGTGGCTGAGACGACCATATTAAGAATGTGTAGAGTCTGAACTTTTCACTTACAGGGATATTTGTATAAACTTGACTGTAGACCAACATGACTATACTGTATATCTATAATTTTTGTGTTCTTTTTGAAGCATTCCCTCACTTGCATCATGTTAGTTTACCCAACTCTCACATTTTTACATTTCCTCTTCAGGCACATCTGCGGCGTCACATTCAAATTCACAAGCGCACTGAGAACTACAACCCGCGGCAGAGGAAGCTGAGGAATGTGATTGTGCAAGATGTGGATGGAAGTCCGGTCGAGACCGAAGCTCCCAAATCGGAGGAGGCCTCGCTGATCTGTGATGGGTCCACTCAGGAGTCCACAAACCGAGGAGCTGAATCCTCAACAGGTCTCACCTCTGGCTGCATCGTGAGGGTTGTGATTGAGTCGAGTGATGCGGTGATGGAGGAGGTTATTTCTAACCAGAACTTGGGAGAGGTCGAATCCACGCAGACTTTTCCTGTGTTGCAGCAAACACAGTTGGTTACTGAGCCCTATGAGTCCACGATAGACATGGAGGGAATTGTTGAGAATTTGTCAGAGAGCAAGACCTGAAGCGAGCAAGTGTGCAAAACAACAAGTCTGCTTCTGCTTCCACGCATGCAAGAAAAGCAGATTCATGTAGTTTACACAGTAATTCAATTGCACGTTTTTAAATGCTGTTTGAATGTAAAATGTTATTTTCCACCTTGTTAAGACAGGTTTTGTCAGTGTGCTTACAGCAGCTGGAGCTCAGTGTCACCTTACATTGCTGATTAAAGGAGAACGTTTTCCGTGCAGTCAGAAAAGCATTTTCTTACTTTTGGTTACAATGTGCTTACAGTGTAACAAATGTAGTAGTTCAGTGTTTTTTTTTATTACGGTTCCTCCAGGTGGTGGTTTTGTACTGGACTGCATTATGTTTCAGGGTGTTTCTAATATTCTTTGAAATAGAAGAGTTGCAGAGCAGTAAAATTGCACAAGTGTGTAAAAAAAAAAAAAGTAAAAGCAGTTACAAGGTGGATGAGTGCTAACAACCAATCATGAATGTAAACATCCATCCATCCATCTTCATCCGCTTTATCCGAGGCCGGTCGCGGGGGCAGCAGCCTAAGCAAAGGGAGGGGCTCAGAGTAGAGCAGCTGCTGCTCCACATCGAAAGGAGCCAGCTGAGGTGGTTCGGGCATCTGACAAGGATGCCCCCTGGGCGCCTCCTGGGTGAGGTGTTCCAGGCATGTCCCACCGGGAGGAGGCCCCGGGGCAGACCCAGGACACGCTGGAGAGATTATATCTCTCGGCTGGCCTGGGAACGCCTTGGTATTCCCCCGGATAAGCTGGAGGAGGTGGCTGGGGAGAGGGAGGTCTGGGCCTCTTTGCTTAGGCTGAATGTAAACAATGAATGTAAAATTATTTAATCTTTGATGGGTTTATTTTAACCTGGTGTCTTTCATATTAATGTGGCTCTATGGGCCATGCTAATTTTGCAGGTTCCATCTCCACTGGAATAGAAAATGGTCCTTAAAAACAATGTGGACAGTGATTTGTCAACAAAACATTATTATACACGTTATATTATATAGTTGTGGCTTACCTTTTCGTGTGAATTTAACACAAAAAGTGTGAAAACTAAGAATTGCTGGGATCCACCGATTGGGTCGATATGATGTGCCTTTTGTGCCAGAGAAACAATGAAATGCCCTCTAAAAAACAAAACTTTAACCACAAGGTGGCAGTATTTTACCAGAGCTTTAGTGCTGTTGTCTATTCCAAAAAGCGTTGAATTGTTTTATGTACTTTTGGAATTATTTTGTAATTTTTACAAATCCAATATTTCTATGTTAGTTTAAAACAAACCAAAACAAGCTGCTTAGGGAATTTCATTGAGCTACTAAAGTAACCAAGTAAGACGGTAACACCAACTTGACTATTTTGCGCAATGTTGGATTAAACATTACACTGACTCACTGCACCATCTTGTGGTTCAAACTGGTATTACGGTCACATTTCAAGACGTCGACAGAACAGTTTATATTCAGTCTTTTTGGGTGTAACATCATAACTGTTGCTCATTTTGAAGGGTTTAATTCCTTTAATAATGTTTTAAATGTTTTTTATGAAATATTTTTTGTTGCAAAAATGATCCTTATCACATGGTTTCTGAACATTTAGCCAGAGTAAAACATTTAGAGAACAACAAATACCTGAAAAGTTCCCTGCAACTTTCCAAACCGTTATGTTTTTTCACGTTTACGTTTAAATGTTTGATTAAAATATTTGTGTTTGTTCCCTTCACAATAAGCAAAAGGTATCACAACAGGTAAAAGGCAAATTTTTGAGCAATTTATGTTAAATATTTGTCCCAAATCTCTGCAATGATGGTAGGGACTGCAAAGTCATAATGGCCACATACAGCAACTGCTGCCAGATAGAAGAATACCAAATTTCACCTGAAGGAAATGGTTTCAAAACATTTCTTAGATTTATATTATATATTTGGTGACAAGCTCGTCAGGATAAATTCTAGAGCACCTTTGATGTCTACTGGCCAAATTAATTTGTTTTCCTGATGCAACAGGTGCAGATTGTTTTTAAAATGTCACACAGGTTAATAATATTTCTTGAGATGTGCTTTTATGTTTTAGTGAGCTTGTGTTTATTTCAGTCTTTTGAAGCTACTGTCAACTGTTTCACTGAAATATTTGCTGCAACCTTGCTGAGAGCAAATCATTGTGACTCAGCAGAATAAACTACGTCAGACCTGCCTGCAGTTTAATTCATAGTAGCCACCGTGGAAACAGTGTACAAACACAGCAAATAAGGTTAAGAATATACTGTATTTACAAACCTGTTCAACATCACAGACTGAACACTGAAAACAATGGTGTAATGACAACAGCATGGAAACACACAAATATACTACTTCAAACGAAGCAAAAATATATCCTACTCGACAACAAACTGAGATTTTTTTTGCACTTCCAGTTGTAACTGACGACTCATCACCAGTGTTTACGAAGAGCCACTGATCTTTTTGCAGCTGATGGGCAGGAACTTCAGAAGCAATCACAGCACAAATATATCCATAAATAAGAAAACAGTATAACAGTGAAAACATTAAAACGTTAAACATTAAATGAAATACATTTTAAAAAAAAAAAACTTCATGCATGGTTATAGAGGCTGATATAGCCCTGTTTAAGAGTCTAGAGTGTCATGAGGACGTGCCGTGCAGCCCAAGAATCACTAAAAACAGAATCAACTCAGTGCAAGTTAACATCACATGCAGCCAACTTGAAATTCTACTATGATGATTTCTCAGCACACAGATTTCTCCGGGGAAGGATTAACGTTTTAACCATACGGCTGTATGCCTGTTTAGTTCTGGATATCAATTTTTGATTTTGGAATGCAAACAGATTCTTGTGGTTTCTGTTAAAATATTTGGCTTTTACTTGTTAAAGAAATAATCCACTCAGAGCAAAACTGCTGCAAAACCAGAGATATGTTGTTTTTATTCCTCTCCTCACCCAAGCCTACGTCACCCATAATGCAGATTGTCTGCCAGTAGCAGCTAATGTAGCCTCGAGCTGCAGGCCTCTAGGAAGAGATGAGCAGCAGCTTCAGAGTTTTATTAAGCTCACTTACTTGTAACCCTTAGATTTACTTCATTTTAAAACTTCTTCATTTCTTCAAGCTTAACTATTACTGCCATTTAATCGTGTTTCTCGCAGCACCCTCTCAACTGTTTTATTCACATTTTGTGATCTGACTTTAATTTAGCAGATTTCGCTTTTAACTTTCACTTTTCTATGTTCATAAATGAAAAACAAACACCAACAGAAACTCATAAGTAACACACTGAACATAGAAATGTCCACACGCAGACACACCTCACCCTGTAGGAGATAACTCCCATCCACTGTGTAGTTGACATCAGCAGATAGTTCCCATAGAAAAGCTAAAGTTGATGCACACTGTGTGGACCTGTCTGATAACTCACCACATCTGTTTCAATTCTTAAGTGTGGTTTTGGCCACTGAAAATAATCTCCACTATAACTACAGTTCATGCATGGATGCTGGATACAGTGCCAACACAACAGGTCACATATAAACACAGCTAGCATAATCTTACTCACTGGTTTACATACACCACCACTGGAACGTCAAGTTTAGCAAAGACACCCTGCTTTACCAGCTAATTTACTATAAACAGAACCATATTTTAGAAAATGCTGTACTGAAAGAAAAATAAAAGGGACTGAGACCATTAACTAGTCAGTTAAGTGTTTACTGATGCAATAAAGTTGAGAATTTGCATCGTTTCCTTTTATGCACAGCCACAGCTGACAAACGCCCACCTTCAATGCAAAAATTCCCCCGTTTTAATCTTTCTAATTTGAATTTTACTTTCAGTTGGTAATAATCTCAAAATGTATAAGCCAATGGTGAGTCCAAGCTCAAGGCCAGTAAGGCATTACTGACCAGCAGGAACTTTAACGGATACAACTTAGAAGTGACCCTGCACCATAATCCAGTTCTTCTTCACACCTGTATATGGCTCTCGCCAACCACTCAACAGGAGCTTTCTGGTCTCCAGCTGTAAGGGTAGTTAGGACCCCCATCACAATCTGGCACACCAGAATGATAACCTCTTTAAATATTTATTTTACCCAACAAACAGTCTAAAGCTGAATGTTTACAATGTGAATAAATATATAAATACAAAAAAGCACAGCTAAAGCTGAAACCATTGACATTTAACCTATTATAAAAATAGTTCCATCGATCAACTACATAATAAATTCATTATTTCAGCACTAACTCAAAGTGGTTTCTCTTGTATAACCAAAATAAACTGCATGCCTGGTTATTAAGCCACAAAACCAGCAGCTCTCTTGAGCTTTTGTACAGAGCCCCCCGAGAATGCAATCCGTGTAGTGGATAATGCAGTCCACTGGGGATACAAGGAGCCAAATGTTTATACAATATATATATCCATGTATAGACAATTTCTCACACATATACTGGTAAAAGATGAATGTGGATTCCAGGCATATATCAAAAATCATAAGGAGGAGATTAAATTTGACCAATGCTGCCAAGATGTTTTACAGGTAAATTCATTATTGTGTAAGTGCTATAAATTCACAGCTGTGTGTAGTGTTTTCTGATAGAGACAAAGAGGTTTAGCGAGAGCTGGGTTGCCACTAGTATTAATATGCAAATAATCTCAAAAGGTGGTGAATGTGGTGAAACGACTTGGAAGTTGTGCACAAAACAATCAGGTGACTATAGAAAATAACAGGTATGCATTTCTGTAGTGCGTAAACATTACTTCACTCTAATCTGCAGAAGCTTATGAATGTTTTTCTTAGCATTGCTGATGTAACTTAGACTTTTCCCCCTGTGGGATAAATAAAATATCTGTGTGCATCTATCCATCTGGCTCCAGGCCTTTCTGTCCAGTCAACAGACTAAGACTAGCTCAGTCTTCTTTTCTGACTTTGACAGCTTTAGCAAAGCGATGAGGTAAATTCACAGTACACTGAGGGCACGATGAGGGAGAACATGGTCAATGGGGGTTTCGAGGTTTCGAGATCAGTGTGCCGCGTTCAGATCCTGATTCTGGTTGAGGTTATTGAGATTGTGGAGTGCGTGGTGTCGGTGATGCCGGTGCAGGAGAATGCCGTTTGACTCGGGTATGTCAGTGGGTTCGAATGCGCTCGACACCAGGGGCATGAACTGCCGGAAAATGCTGACGCTGCCATGCCAGAAGGTCGGCTGAGGTAATCGTCCAGCAAGACTCCAAGTGCGGGTGGCCGGGTCGTAGGCTTCTACGACATCGGACAGCTCAAACGTATTGTCGTAACCACCAGACACGTACAATTTAGCCCCCAGGGCCGCCACACTGCCTCCAACATGGACCTGAAAAAGAAAACAAAATTTTTAAGCATGTATTTTTGCTATAATTCATAATAATTTATACATCTAACAATAACAATAAAAAGCAGCCAGACAGACAGACAGACAATTTTTTTTTTCTTTGTGTAGCCTTTGATTCAGTATTGTATATAATAAGTTGATTTTTTTTTCAATTCAACGAAAACAAAAAATGCTTATTTAAAAGGAGCATCATGTGTCCCACACTAACGACTGCCCTGAACATACTGTATGTACAACCACTTTCTCAACATATTGTCATGAGAGAAATATTTCTTTTCTTTGAAAAAAGTAACAGATATATTATTAAACGTATATTCCTGAGATCACGAATACAAAGCTAAAAAACTAAATGAGCTAGTGGAAGATAAGGCTTTGTACACTCTCTCTAATTATCTAATTTGTTTCTCTGGCAAGCCAGTCAATTTGTGATAAGGTGTGGTTGTCCTAAACTGAAATTGGAGGTGAGAAATGTGGATAGGTTTATTTTTATTCATGAATTTATCATCATGTTGTAACTGACTTAGTTTGAGTGACATTTGTGCTCTTCTGCCTAAGGACAGGGATCAGATCACAATGATTGCTATTGGAGCACATAAGCACCTGGTGTGAAATACTAACCTGGGTCATCGGACTAATTTTGTCCCACTTGTTCTTTTGAGGATTATAAACATCAACTTCAGCTGAGTCATCCCTGCAAATAGAAAGAAACTCAAGTCAAAGAGCTGCCAAAGCAACAAAACAATCTCAGCTTCAAATCTAACAACCCAGTCAAAACATGTTTATTTCTCTTTCATATGTAAAGACCAACCTCATCAACAGTCAGTAGCAAATTGATGTAATATTTGTTATATTAAATAACAAATGCAGAGCCCAAAGAACTAAATGTATCTTTCAACATGATCAACTGGATAGAAAAGATCAACACTAGTGTGTTCATGTGGTCCAGTGTCCCTCATTCTGTGAAAGTCTAAATCGGGTGGCACCGGGGTCGTTTTAGGTCATTGGCCGCAAGCAGCACAATTTGATCTCAAGTGGGCAGGGCAAGTAAAATCATTGCACAAGAGCTCATATAAAAAAAAATCTCCTGAAAACAATGAAAACTCAATGAAAAAAAGGGATTTCAAATTACTTCTCTGCAACTTTGACCCTTTTTAAAAACCATTTATTAGACCCTTCAGGAGTATGCTTAACACTGTTGCTGTTAGCACATGTGGAAGAACGACTCAGATCCTGTACACATAAATCGTAAGGTAAGTATTTAAGATAAAAATGAAAAACAAGAGCAGTTTGAATTAAGTGCATTTAAATATAAATATACATTTACATAACTCAGGTTTTCAAGTAAAAATTACATTTCCCTTGAAGATAAAGTAGACGAATATAAAGAATACAGCTAACAAGTCTCCTCCTAAACAAATTACTTATGCGAATGTACTTAATTACATTCTGTCCCTGGTGTTTACAGTTTTAAAACTATAGTCTAAATGCAAAAAGTAAATTAAAGATGTAAGAAACAACTGGAAAAGATTCTACCTCACCTGACAAAGTAGATGAGGCCATTTAGGGTAACAGTTTTCGGTGTGAAGGACCACGGAGGCAGCTGTCCACAGTTGACCATGGTCCAGCGGTTGGTGTCAGCATCGTAGCTCTGGATGACCATGGTGTCCTCACCGGTCAGAGAGCCGATGGCATACAGGCGTCCGCTGCATGCGGTGGTGGAGCAGTTATCCATCGGATGCAGCATGGCTGGCAGGGCCTCCCAGCAGTCCAGAGCCTGATCGTAACGCTCTGTGCTGTCCGAAGCCACCACATACAGCTGGCCCTTCAGGATGCAGGAGCTGTGATATTCACGAGCCTTCAGCATGGGTGACACTTCTGTCCATTCGTTCACGCTGGACTTGTAGCGCCACACACCGTCATAGAGGCGGGAGCCATCAGAGCCACCTAAAGGACACAGATATGTGTCTTCTTGGTTAGAAATGGTCAGAAATATCATGAAATTGCACATATTTGCCAAATCCATTAATGAAGATTCATTGCATCTGCTGTAGATGAAAGCTGATTATCCTTATGGACCCCACAGAGGTCCATTTTGAGCCAGGGAAAACCCTGAAGTTAAATTTGATACAACCTAAACAGCCACGGTTAGGAAATCAGTGGTGTGGGATTTTATTTCTAAATTAGTGTACAAGGCAGTAATTGAGTCACAAGCCTAAAGCGAAGGTCTATGATGATTTCTCAAGAAGATATCTCACTGTTCAGACATGCTCAGTTACTGGTAATGATGGTGATGATAAAGATAACACCACTGCTGTTCTGTCAGCACACTGTGTCCTGACTCACTTCTCCTTGTTCACACAAAGTCAGTAGCCGTAGAGACTGCAGTTTATTAATAAACAGCAGATGATATTTTTCTCAAATCATGAAAGACCAGGAACAGCAAAATCAAAACAACAACCTCCATAATGCTAGAGCTGAGGCTTCTAAATACAAATGGTGATGTCACAATGGTTATGGCTATGGGCAAATAAAATGCTTGCCAATATCTATCCATTTTATGGTTAAGATGACTCAAATCTGTAAAAACCATGGTAACCAACCTTGGTGTCAAACTGGACTATGATTTTAAGCAAGATAAACAAGATAAAGATATATATTTATATTTAATGTGAGTTTTTACCAGTTGAGGCTTTAATACAAGGTCAAATCTGGGTCATATTTTAAAGTTTTTGAACATTTTATTGATGCTTTTATCATCTGGACTATTGTAACACAATTTATGTTGGCCTTAGCAATGCTTTATTATTTGCTTTTAAAACCTTTAATGTCACTGAGGTTTAGTGGACCAGCTCCTTCTGCTAGTCCCCCCAAAACAGAGGCAATCATCCCCAAACCGTGGAATCATTTCCCTGCCCATGTTAGGATGTCCAGCTAGTTGCCTGTTTTTAAAATGCGTCATAAAATAATTTTTTACTCAACAGCTTTTAACTGAGTATGAAAATGGTGTGTTCTAATCTTGTATTTTTTGTTTTGTTTTGTTGTGGTGTTTTTGTACAGCATTTTTTCAAACACTGTTGTTTTTAAAAAAAGTGCTAAATAAAACTGGATTGGACTGGATCAGCATCACAGCCTTACTTTTAATGTCTTCAGATAGCTTACCTGTAACATACATATCATTTCCAAGTGCTGCTATGCTGTAGCCTCCTCCCAGGTGGTCGGGGAATTCAGCCAGGTAGCGCCACTGTCCAGTATGAGGGTTGTAACAGTCCACTGTGACCAGCTCATCACAGTCCTGGTCGCAGCCTCCTACCACCACCAGGATTTCTGCCAATCCTGTGGATGGCCGAGGCCGCATGCGATGACAAGGTCTGTCGTGACGGTCGTATTCACAGGACTGGAAGCTACGCGCTTCATTCACCATACGGAGACAGGTAGGTGAAAGGTAGACAAGTGGGTCGCTCTCCACATGGGCCAACAGGAAGAACCTCCTGACAAAGGGGAGTCGGACTTGCTGGAGGAGCTCGGGCCAATAGTGTAGTCGTCGCTGGAGATCAGCCTTCACCCAACGCACTGCAATTTGATAAACTGTCTCCTCCTTGTCCACACAAAGCTCATCATCTGACACAAACTCAAGGAGGCGTTTCCATGGCAAGCGTTCAAAGTCTGTCCCTTTAGCTAGCTCCATTATGTTTTTGAGGACAAAGCGTCGCGCGCTGGCTGCCAGCTCTTTGCAAGCATAGGCCTCTGCAAAGTCCTGGATTTCTAAACAGTTGGAAACATCCAACCGCTGCTCCAGAAAAGCACAACATGCCTCTTTGACCGAGGGGAACTGAAACAGATCGGCCGTCTTCAGCAGCAGGTCCACGTTATCCTGAGTGACGGTGATCCGTCCTGTGTAACAGAAGTCCACCAGCAGACCTAAGAGCTCACCTGACACCTCGTGTAAAACAACCCGGTCCATAACACTCTCCCTGAGTGTCCCTGCAAACATAGCCCGGAAGTAGGTGCTGGCAGCGGCCAACACCGTGCGATGACAGTGGAACTCACGCCCCTCGGCACATAAAGTCACATCGAAAAACTTTCGTTCGGCACGCAGTTCGTGAATTCCTCGAAGCAGGTTGAAGGCGTGGGCCGTGTCGAAAAAAGGCAAGGTGGAAGGCTGTGTCTGCAATACTGGCTTTTCCATTTCTCCTCTTTTAGGGTCTCTCTTTTTCCAATAGTCGATCTCAAAACTCTGTTTTCATCTGAAACAGATCAACACAAGAAATGTAAGTCAAATCTCACTCAAAACACCACAAAGGGCTGCAGTTTTTAGCCCTTTGGTCAAAAACTATATATAAAAAAAAAACAACAACAGTTTTCTATAAGTTCATTTTTAAGAAAAGACTATCCGTCAACACAGGAAACTTGTTGCACATCACTTTACAAGTTGGTCACTAACAGACATTCCAGCCTCCAGTTACCAAGGGAATCCTCTAATGTATTTACCACCTTCTCATACATTTATGTCCTGTGCTCTCTTAGATAATAACTTTAATCACCTTAAAGTTGTGAATAATTTAACTTGGGACCCACCTACTGTCAGCTGTTATTTCACCCATCACCTCTTGAAGCCACTGACTGTCACTGAATATATAGCCTGTGGCTGCCATGCCACTGTTAGTTGTTTCCTGTGTGGCCCCTTAAGATTTTTCGTTTTTAGTCGTGTGTGACCAAGAGAAACAAATTTTCACGAGTGTGGAACTGCAGGTAATGCAGATAATCATTCCATTTCCACAAAATTACAACAACTTGTAACAAATAGTTCTTACACCTAATTTCAGTTACCTAATAATGTTTTGCTCAACTTTCCATTTGTTTGCAAGACTACAAGTTTCCTCTGCTGTTTCTGGAAGTTATTATCATACCAAGACAGGGTTCAGATGTGAAGTTGAAGGCTTGTAAATTTGACCACTAGCTAAAAATGTAAGTCAATGGATGAGAAAGGAACCCACTCAAAACAAAACACACACACACACACACACACACACACACACACACACACACACACACACACACACACACACAAAATCTGAATCTTTTGCTCCCTCAGACAGGAACATTTTCAGGCTAACTGGTTCAGAATATTTTTGTTGCTCTAAATTACAACACTGACATCAGCTGCTCTGTGTGAAATATACAGTCCCGAGTTAGACAGGAAAGATGTTGACGTTAGGGTAGAAAAATAAAATACAGCCTAAAGGAAAAACTGTAAGACCTGTAGTGAAGCTCACAAGTTTTATCCCCTAATCTCCCCTATAGGAAGCATTTTAGGGATGAAATTTCCCCCTAATTTCAAAAACCCCTACGGAGAAGATGAAAAGGATCTTTGAGATGTTTGCACGATGAATATGTACATTAAAAAAAGTTACTAGTCATCTGACTAATCGCTGCAGTATACCAGTGTCAAGCATAGACAAACACTTAGCTGTCTATACTGATAAATTTAGTACTGGCTTTGACATTAAATGACATTTGGTGAAACTTCACCGTTATAGAAAACTGGTAAAAAATGAGTCATTCCCACAACAAGACAAGCAAATCTCTATAATACACAGTGATCATTACAGAAATAATAGTCATATGTGAGCACACCAATTATAATAATCAATGTAAAGTTTTTAGCTCAAATATATTCTTCTCCTACCTGATGAGCCTCCAGGCAACGTTTCACAAGCAAAGCGACAGAATTCAACGTCTAGAAAGCACGACAGCAAAGCTCAGCATGACTCTGAATACGAACAGCTCCTTAACTGTGTTTAAGACAGAGAGCCTGGCTGAGGTTGGGGTTTATAAATACACCAGCAGTGTCCATTTTCAGAGAAGGGTGGGGGGGGAAACACCTAACATGCAGTGGGCTGATGCTGTGGGGAGCGTGTAACCACCCCCCCTCCACACTGGTATGTCTCTGTGGTCAGTCAGTCTTTGAGAGAAAAGCCAGCTGAGCCTGGGCCTCCTCCAAACCTGGAGCACAGCAGCAGACCAAAACACAGCTTCCTCTCCTAATACCTAAAAACTTCTTAGCAAAGCAGCAAAGAATCACAGATCTGCTTGGATCACAGGACAAGACCCTCTGCTAGAAACATACTCGTAGTATGCGGGTCAGACAAACGACATAAATTGTGTAGTTTGGATAAAATTCAAAACACTTCCACTGACTTTACATATGGAAACTGCTAAATTAAAATGGTGATGTCATGCTGTCTTCAGTATTACATTTAAAGCAGTACAGCCTTAAAGAGATCCTACCGGACTCTGGAGCAATGTCCGAATTTGGCTTGTAAATTTGTTTGCATTAGTCTGTCCTCAAAAATTCCACTCTTAACTAAAAAAGAAGCTTCAGTGGCATGATCATTACTTCTCCACAACGCAAAGCCCCCAATTTTTTTTTGTGCCATTCAAAAGTACCAATATTTTGGCTATCCCGGATAGCTTGGGCCAGATATTTGTTTGATCCCGACTCAAAAATCTAAAGTGGAAATTGTGAACAGATCTATGCTACCAATTCATTCAGTTAAACGTCATATCTGTGTTTATTACGTCATATGCCAGCAGCAGTGAAAATGAATTGCTAGATGAAAAACTTAAAGAAAGGGTTCTGGAAATACTACAGTAGTTTTGTTGCTTGACCACCAGGACATCACCCGCTGCCTCAAGCTGACCACTTTCACCATCGCCATCTTAGTTACACTTTACAGCTACAAGATGAGTCTGACTGAGATAGAAGAACAAAGAACAAGGTAAGGGTTAATATTTTAGGAAAAATATCAACCACTCTCAGATTTCATTTGCTGTTTTTTTTGCTTATGAACTTTTTTCACATTTACTAAAACAGTGGATTGCTAGCGGGAAAGAAAGCAGCATTTAAATAATGTATTTATGATTTGGACTCGTGATCAAAGGGCAATTTGAAGGCAACATATTGGCCTCTAAATCACTACAGACCAAGGAATTGATTAAGAAAATCATCAGAATGTAAGTCTTAACTGAAAATAATAGCTAGTACCAGGTTTGGTCAGAGATAAAATAACAAAAATAAAAATCTCCTAACATGGATGTATTAGATGTTTTTATACTGTTCGAAGAAACACGAGATAGTCTATCCATCAAATTGTGACTCTGGAAAAACAGATTAAACATTAAACAGATTAAATTCTGAAATAAACATATGGTAACAAATTCCTGCATCTCCTCTGCAGCTGCTTCCTGAGAAGTACAGTTTAACCCGTACCAGCATTGAATTTCAGTTATACAGTCCTATTAAATCACCAGGAGAACAAGACCAGATGGTAGGGTGGTTAATAGAAACCTGCATTAAATCTCATGCAAGATTCTTGTCAGTATTTGGAGATAATCATTCCTTCTCTAAACACACAGGTATCTCCTTACAGAGATTTGTTTAAAGGTTGTAATAAAGCCCCTATTCCTCTGGCCAAAGGATTTAGCTCACATTCAACACCAGGGTTCAACAATGCAGAGGTCCAAATAGCTCTGCGAGGGATCAAACTCCTCTCCTGAAGGGCAGGCAGGGCCTCACAACTCAGCCTGCACTGAGAAAACACATGTCCCTAACTTCTGTGTAAGTGATTGTCATTATGTTTGAAGAGATTACGGCATTTTCTTCCAACAAACTGATGGGCTTTCATTTCACTCAGTCGTGAAACGATTTATTACTCCCACTGTCTCTACTACAAAGACTGAAAATATAACATTCAGATCTCCCACTTAAACAACTACAAATACTTTGTTCTGCTAAGTGGAAAGAGGTGAAACTGAAAATGTACACACATATTTACCTGAAATATTTTACCTTACTAAACATACAGTAAGGCACAAATAGATTTAAATAGTACAGTGCAAAAGTCTTTTGCCACCCCTAATTTATTTATATTTTGCTAAGGAAATGGGAAACCAAAGAGCATCTTTGAGTTACAGCAGACAAAGCACTAAATGCAACCACAAAAATATTTTAAATGAAGTAGAGGGCTCAACAAAATAAAAGATGCTGAAAATAATAATTAAAAAAAACTAACAAAAAAAGTAAAACTGTAAATAAAATACAATAAAAATCCAGTGAAACAAACTACATTTTTTTAAAATAAAGTGACTGCAAGTTAACTTGAAAAAGTTCAATAAAGCAAACATACCGCCCCCTCCAAAACACAAGGCTTACTAAATGTAGAATGCAGACTATTGAGCAACTTATACTCAGTGTGTTTACCAACAGCCCAAGAATAGCTGACAGAAATGTGTAGTGCGTAGGGAGGCAAACAGCCGAGGTGTGGAAACAATCTTAATGCTATGAGTAAAGAGCACAGAGAGACCAGTCCAACAGCCAGGGTATGATAGCGACACCGCCCTAAAGCCCCCCTGCCCTTGTGAACCAGTCAGGTTTTAGACAGAACCACAGCACTGAAACTGCTCTGACCAAAGTGTTTAATGACATATGTCTGAATACAGACAGTGGAAAATGTCAGTATTAGTTTTACTGGATCTCAGTGCAGCATTTGATACAAATGACCACAACATATTACTCAAACCACTGGAGAACTGGGCAGGTCTTTCAGGAAGTGTACTAAACTGGTTCAAAACATACTTAGAAAACAGGAAATACTTTGTATTTTTTCCAATAGGTAACTTCACATCTGAGCAGACAAGTATCACATGTGGAGTTTCACAAGGTTCCATCTTGGGATCCCCTCTGTTTAACATTTACATGCTCCCACTGGCACAGATTATAAAGAACAACAAAATAAACTATCATAGCTATGTAGGTGACACACAAATATATATCACAATGTCACCAGGAGACCGAGGCCCTGTACAGGCTGTTGGTAAATGCATTGAGGAAATTAATGACTGGTTGTGCCACAATTTTCTCCAGCTAAACAAAAACAAAACTGAAGAAATAGTCTTTGGTGCCAAAGAAAAACGATTACAGGCCTCCAGAGAACTTCAATCTATACACCTAAAAACGACAAACCAGGAGAGAAATTTGGGTGTAGTGATGGATGCAGACCTAAACTTAGAAAAACACATTAAGACAGTAACAAAATCAGCTTACTATCACCTCAAGAATATATCAAGAATAAAAGATCTGATGTCTCAACAAGACCTGGAAAAACTAGTCCATGCATTCATCTTTAGTAGGCTTGATTACTGTAACAGCATTCTTACAGGTCTGCCTAAAAAAACAAAAAACAAAAATCAGTCAGACAACTACAGCTCATTCAGAACTCTGCTGCTCGAGTCCTCACTAAGACCAAAAAAGTGGACCACATCAGTCCAGCTCCGAGGTCTTTACACTGGCTGCCTGTCCGTCAGAGGATAGACTTTAAAGTTCTGATGCTGGTCTATAAAGCTCTGAATGGTTTAGGACCAAAATACATCAGTGACCTCCTGACCCAGTATGAACCTTCCAGATCCCTCAGCTCATCTGGATCCGGTCTTTTATCAGTTCCCAGAGTCAGAACCAGACACGGAGAAGCATTTGAATAAAACACCAAATCCACACTTTTAAGCTTAAATTTCAAAACTTACATTTTAACTACTGATTTTATCTCGTTCTTTCGGTCACTACCCAAAATAACGAGATCACGGATACGAGCTTCCGCCGAAGGGTGGCTGGCCTCTCCCTTAGAGATAGGGTGAGAAGTTCAGCCATCCGGGAGGGGCTCAGTAGAGCCGCTGCTCCTCCACATTGAAAGGAGCCAGCTGAGGTGGTTCGGGCATCTGACAAAGACGCCTCCTGGGCGAGGTGTTCCGGACATGTCCCACCGGGAGGAGGCCCCGGGGCAGACCCAGGACACGCTGGAGAGATTATATCTCTCGTCTGGCCTGGGAACGCCTTGGTGTTGCCCCGGAGAAGCTAGAGTAGATGGCTGGGTAGAGGGAGATCTGGGCTTCTCTGCTTAGGCTGCTGCCCCCGCGACCCGGCCCCAGATAAAGTGGAAGAAGATGGATGGATAAAACTAAACTCATGAACTAAAGTTATAACAACAAATGATAATAATGTTTGTCAAAAGCTATGCTAAAAATGCAGGACGGCTGACATATTTAATAAATGTATCATATCTATTCCTTCAAATGGTTGTTCTCGTATCCAGGAGACATGTGTCTTCAGACAAACAATTAGAACAACTGTAAATAGAAACTCTGAGGTTACTTTGACATCTAAATGAACCCAGTACACTGAATCAGAGTTCAAACATCCTGTAATGAGGCACAGAAACCACAGCCATAATAGCAGCTCTGTGAGACTGTACTGCACAGGTCTACTTTGAGCTAAATCATATCAGCTTGCGTGGCTGGTATGAGGTTTAACATGTTCACCATCCTTCATTTGCAAATGAGCAACAAAAACAAACATCTTTTGGAAGGAGATGAATAAATTAGTTTTCCCAGATCTTAAACCCAATTAGCAAAGAAAACTTTTAGGCTTAGTATTGGTGCAACAAGATTAGTACAAGCAATCTTAAGGGGACTCCTACATCACCTAAGTAACAATAAAAGCATACTGGTTGAAAAAGAAGACAGTGGCAATAAAATAAAGAATTAATAATTAACTAAAAGAGCCAGAAAAGCCATTATCACTATCACAAAACTAAGTAATGCAGAGCAAAACGCAGAAGCTGGTTGAAATAGCAGTAAGTCACAATCTTAACCCACAAACACACAGTTGGGATATTGCCAAGAGAATAGCACTCTATCATCAGAACTCTCCTCTGACTGGCAATAAGCACTCCAACCCTAATTGGTGATGGAAATCAGCTGCACAGATGGTGGAGCGTGAAAACAGACACACCCACACAGGTAAAACCTGGGAAGGCCTGCTAGAGCTGCAACACAGACTAAGCAGATTTCTTGGCAATCTATCCAACAAATATCAAGACATTTTATTTGATGCACAGGATCAACTGGTCCATTGTTTGTTCAATATAGTTTCATGAGACAAAGCTCTTATTGGACATTTGCCGTTGTTACTTTAATACGAAAATTCGACATTGATAGTCTTTTAGGATTGATTCATTAATTTTGGCAGCAGCAGAAACAGACAGAAAAATGGGCATCTCTGGACCTTAGCATACACGGGTAGTTACTACTTATTTCATGTTTATATTTATAGAATGCCTTCTTGGAGTGTGCTGACAAGTCAAAAAAGATGTCTTTGTAGCTGCATTTTGCTGAATAGATGAGCAAAAAGATTACATATTGTAGCTCAATCACCAATTCATCTTCTGTTTATCTAGGTCACAGGGGAACCAGTCTAAAGCTACCTTTAAGCTATATTATGTGTTTAACTGTTTCGTATTTTTCCCATAGCACAATTTCATCATCCGTTTCGTGAAATCTGTAGTACAGACAGTACATAATGTAGTACATAACAATATTCAGGTTCATGCAGTTTCAGCCAGAACCTGGCAGGATAACAACCACACAAAGACAGCTTCCCTCTCTCTGCTGCTGCTCCAGGCTGTTGAGGCAAAGGCAAACATCAGAGTGGAGTGACATGAAAGTCTTGGGTTGTCCACAGCTGAGGCTGTGTTGGCCTTAAAAAGGCAAACACCACTACTCCTCTACAGAGGAGGGCCAGCATGAAGCTACTAGAAGGATTAACATTTGGATGCAGGATATTATGAGATTTAATGGATTCTTGTATGTTGCTGCAGCAGAAACTGATCTAAACAGAGTGGTTTCACTCTTGAAATTACACAATTACAAGACAACATGTTTTAACCAACAAAAAGCATCCAATTACCTTTGCTTTTCAGTGACATAGGTCATTAAATATGCCAGAGATATGTTTTTGGTTTGCTTATTTGTTTTATTCCCCAGATGAAAAAACTCACTCATCCTCACATTTATACATACAGCTAATTTATAATTACCAAATTAATCAAACCTGTATTCGGACTCACTAGCTGACCAGCAAAACATTTCACGACCCTGAATTTCTTCATGTCAGGTGACATAGCTAACCACTACACTTCCCACAAAACAGTTAATAACCATTTCAAATATAATAGTCAAATTTCATGATGAGATCATTAGAAGTCCCTCTAGAAATTATGTCCATGAAGAATGGATTGGTGCAACTTCAGCAGTGACCCTGATGTTATACGAAGAACAGAACACAGAACGCGTTTAGTTTACAACTAAAGTTATGATCGCTGATTGTTGTGGCTGTGTTGTGTTCACCATTTGGGCATAACATGAGACATGACTCCTGGATTAAAGGACACATCTTATTTTATTGGGCATGTTCCACATTATCTGTGCATGCAAAATTTATTATCAGCTTATAAAATACGACGCAACTTTAAAGATTAGACTTACCAGCAACTATATTTTAAATGTACAGTTATACCAGTCCTTTTATGTCTCTATTTTTCCACTAATGTGCCCTGCAAGTGGCACTTTCAGTGAAAGAATCCATCTGTTGCCAAATGAATAATCAAGGCATTATTCATTAACTTGTGCAGGGAACAGTGGGCAGAATGAGTTTAAGTGCCATGCAGAACATTTGTTTCTGCATTATGACTCAGCCTTTACTGGCAGGAATGACTTCTCCAAATAATGTTCTTTCATCTGTTCCCTCGAATTCCTCTAATTCGTGCTCCTGTAATAAAACTTGCACAAACACTTTTATCACTCAGCTCGTGCAGCCATACATGTCCACATTACTGAGCACAGTGAGGCTTTAGTCCTGAAATGCTTAGGAGGAAAAAATGTTCCCTCCTCCCTCTCATAAGCCGTGCTTGGTCCAAGATAATATTCAAATGGTCTAGATAATGTTCAGCCACAGTTCAGATACACTGACAGGTCCAGAATAGGGTCGATAACAACTAAAGCAAACCTATTAACATAATGGGAAAATACACTGATGGAAACTGTTAGCAACTTCTGTGTAGCCAATTACTTTCATGTATTGACTTGTTTATGTTGTTAAAAAGCATTTTCATTAGCATGTGGTGTTTATAACAATACATAAGCTGCATGCAGAACGCTATTTGAATGCGAAAGCTCCCATTTTAAACAGTCAACACCGCCTGCGATCATCAAAGTAAAGTCATATTTATACGAACGACATTTTTCCAACGTTACAGCTAACGTTGGGCTGCCCGCCGCTCGGAACAAGTAACTGTCGTGAAAAGCAGGCTGGCTCAGTTTTAGACAACTTACCGATATGTGTCGTCAACGGGTGGTGATGATTTTACAGGGTGTAACGCCCGAACATCTTAGAAATAGAGCCGAAATTAAAGTTTGACGCTGCTGATCTATCTGGCCTCCTCTGCGCCATGACAGCCTGTACCGTAATGAATGTTGCCTTCAAGTGCTGTCGTAAAAAAGGGCTTCGAACGCAACACCAGGGAAATCTTCCACACGAGACGAGACGCTATAATAAAATAAAATAAAATAAATGTTTATTGTTTTTACTGAATTGTACATATATGGATTCTTAACAAATAAACATTATTTTCTGGGGCATGTACAAATAAATTCTCATCACAAAATCTGAAGAATAGAATAGCCCTTTATTGTCATAGTACATCAAAACGAAATTAGGGTTGCTCCACACCAACTGTGCAGGAATAAAATATAAATAGTAAGACAGCAGGAATAAATAACAAACAGGAGAAATTTATATAATCAAGAGAAAGGCAATGATAATAGAAGAGGCACACAATGGTGAAAAAAGTGCTGGAAGTAGTGCAAAGGACTTGATTTAGTGTCTATATGTGAGTGGCCTGAGTGATAAGGAATATTCATATCATGGCTGAGATTGGTGAGATGAGTGGGCAGGGGTGGGGTGTGGGGGGGATAGTATTTGTTAACAGTCCGAATGGCACAAGGGAAGAAGCTGTTTGTGAGTCTGGAGGTGTGGGACCTGATTGACCTGAGGCACCAACCAGAAGGCAGCAAGTCAAACAGGTGGTAGGTGGGGTTCAAGGGGTCATCTGTGATGGCCCTGGTTTTCTTGAGACAGAAGGATGTATATATTGCGCCCAGGGACGGCAGAGGGCAGCCATGATTTTTTGGGCCATGTTAATTACCCTCTGCGAACCCTTCCTTTCTCAGTAGTGGCCCCTGTGTACCAAACACCCAGGCAGTAGGCGAGCACGCTCTCCACTGAGGAGCGGTAAAAGGCCAGCAGCAGCTTCCAGTTCAGCTTATTCTTTGTCAGGACACAGAGGAAGTGCAGCCGCTGTTGGGCCTTCTTTACCAGGGCGATTCATAACACAGATGGTATGATTCAAAAGCATGATTAGTTGTGGCAGTGGTTTTGTGGGGCATGTCCCACTGGTTTGGGTGCTGAGCCACTGCGGGTGGGTCTTGGAGCATTAATTTGTAATGATTAATTATTAACAAATTGTTTGATGTGAAGTTTTCTTAAGCAGGCTGTGCCCCTGTGGCTCTGAATTGTCAGCAATGATCATAAACAGAGAAACACATGATCAGATAATGATAAACAGAGAAGAAACCAGTTCAGAGACTTCATGTGGATAGGAGAGAGAAGAAAAGTTCTGGGGCTGGACCAAATAGGATTCTATAATGAGAATGATGAGAAAACTAGTGCTGGCAAGTTCAGAGTGTTTTCTTTTATTGTTTGATTTTGGGCAGTAATAGAAGAGAGGGGACGAAGCTGTAAGGATACTAATAACACAGGTAATATGTTTTTCACACTTTCTCACTGTGCCCCCTGGTCAGACTTGTGCAAATGTTAAAAGTTGTTTTTTTCTGTTTTGTATGAGTCCTACTTGTTTTTCTCCTTCTCAGAAAGGAGAAAAAAATGTCTACTGCAATGCTATAAATAAATAAATAGATAAACAAATATCCAACCGTCCACAATTCTGCAGAGGTGCTTCATTTCAGGTGGAGTTCTAGCTGAAAAACTTTAGAACAGATTCACTGAAATCAGTATTTAGAGAATCAGTACTATGAGGTTGTCCTTCACTCTAGTTAAATTTTATTTGCAACTAATCAAAATTGTAAAGTTTTTCTAATCTCACTCTGGCCTAGTGCTATAAATAGATCTTACATCTATAAAAACCTTATTACATGGTGCTGGTGCTGAATTTAAGGATGTTTTCTCAACTAGAAATAAAAAATAAATGCCAGGGCATGAGGGATTTAGTGTTCCTGACTTGACACATGGATTATGTGCAGAAACTGGGGTTTGAGTGACGCCTTTGACAGTGCGAAGGACATTACATAAGGTGTGCCTCAACTGACAAGAAACCCACTGGTCACAAAATGGCACAAAACTGCAAACATAAGCCTTGAGCATAACATACAAAATGAAGAATGTTTGAAAAATTACTGAAATGATAACTTCCAGTCTTGAGAAGCTTTGCAGGGCAGGATTTCTCCAAATGAGAGTGACCTGAAACATATACAGAGATGATAGCTGTATCATCTCTAAGTATAGCACACAGTCAAGCCTATGAAGGGATAAATCAGTATAAATGACTACCCAGGCAAACAGAAGGGCAATGAAGTTAAGAAAAGCATTTGAAATACAATAGCTGGAGTGCAAAAGCAATCTTACAAAGAGTGACTGTGGACCACTGGAATATATACCAAAAAGTTAATAAAGTGAATGATAATATTTCTAGGATAAAGGAGCTGGTGAGGAGAGGTCGTGAATGGATAATGCACAAACTTTGACATTATGAATAAATGCCTGCAAAGCCACGGTGATTTTAAAGAAAAAAAATGGAATCTATGATTTAGTTAAGCATGTCCACAGAATTGAATCCGAAACAAGATTATCATGGGTCACATCTCTCATCAGTAATAATGGAGTACTTTACAGGCAAATAAGGATGAATTTAGGATATACTTACTTATTGCTACTGCTTCTGAATTCTTACTCTAGGTATCCAAACATTTAGTTGTTTTATATCAAAACAGTATCAGAGTGTATTTATTTTTGTTGTAACAACTTAAAATAAAAATTTCCATAACCTTTGGAATAATGCTGTGTTTGCTGTCTCAGTGGCTCGTTTTTCAAACTGTGAACTTGAAATGTTGAAATCCCACCAGTCTTCCATATGCCCTGCAGACGCTCTCCCTCATCTTATAATTAAAACCAAAACCAAGCATCATCAACATTTTCCCTCACCCATCGTCTCCACTTGGAAAATAAACGTTTGCCTTTGGGAGTATTGTGCAAATAAAAAATTATTATGTAAAACTATAAGCAGTTTTTTGTAAATACAAACAACTCATAATAAATACTTCAGTCAATGTGCTACGGTTCTGCCTCAGCCTAACCAGATAAAACTGTCAAGGAAAATGGACGTGAAATTGTCCTTTTTAAATTCATATGATTCCCGTGTGAAGCAATAAATTAATCTGGTCCTCTAAGTCACTTGGCACCAATTTCAAGCAGCAGAACCCTCACAGAGAAAATCCGCCAAGGCTTTCACAATGTTTAACTCAATAAACTGCTTAAAATTCAGTCCATGGAGGACACAGGTACATTTATCTACCTTTGTGGTTTGCTGCTGAGAGGGGGATCATGAGGAGCAGAGAAAAAGATGATGGCCTGGAATGTAAAACAAAGAGCGAAATAACCCTTTGCTGGGCAATTAGGAGTGACCCACTGTTGAACTTCCTCTGGCCTCACTGTGTCCCTCAGGCACTGTAGAGGTGGGAACAGCTGACACACATCTTCCATGGGGGTGACATTGCACAAATGCTGCCGAATTATATGCTTACAGACAGTCTCGTAATAATTTATACTGACATTTTACACCACTCGGCTCGGATTTGGTAATTAAAATTTGACTGTGACACTCGTCCTCACAGGGAACAAGTGAATACTGTAAGATTTTGGCCCCCAAAAATATTCCTCAGACATAGTTTCAAAAAGGAATCTGACATTTTTGGAAATGTCAGATATGGAGAGGAAAAAATTCCACCTCTTGAGTTTACTTAATTAAATACCATTTATGCTCATTATCTTCTTCTTTTTGAATCGTTAGCTGCTAAATGTTTTGGTACATTTACCAATAAGTGATTCAACACTGATTGACCAGTAGAATGGGATGTTTTTCTTTTTCTTTTTGAAAACAGATGATAAATTCTCATTTTTTTGTCTTGATTTATTCAAGATAAATATTGAAAAGAAAATTTCAGAAAACTCAACCCACTGTGATGATCATGATCTCATGAGAGCGAACCAAAAGGCTTGTTAGAAGGAAAAAAAACCCATCACTTTACACCACTTCACTCACTAGATGGAGACATTTTACAGGTTTTATGATAAAGCCGCTCTTAGAGCTGTTGACCAGTTGGTGTGAGGACAAAAGGCTCATTCTCAGTTTGTGACCTAATGTCCAAACTTTGGCTTGGTAAAATAATACATTTGAAGGTCTTACTGTAGTACAGCCTGTGGACATTTGGACTCTTATAGCAACAGCTTAAGGCTTGCATGCACAGATGCCTGACACAGAGCTTCTACACTGTGCTTAAGGATTAGCAAGCTGTTAGTAAAGCCCTTCCTAAGTTGTAAGCTGATAGTTTCTGAATATGTAGACAAATGGCCAGACAAGAGTTTAGGGGTGTAAGCTGCAACACACCTTGCAAACCTGTGAAAACTATGCATGTGTTACTAGTTGTAGCAGTCTGTGTGATTATTAGAGACAGACATTACATTGAAAAAATCCTCAATTTAAATTATGCCCCATCCAGAAAAAAATGTTTTTATCAGTTAAGAAATGTAGATATGTATTAAATGTAATACATATCTACACACCAGTTATAGTGTCTGATGTATTTCCTGGCCAGTGCTGAAATGCACTTTATTTATTTAAATAAATTCAAAGTGACCATCATTCATGAATTCATGCATTAGCAAAGAAAATCGAAGGAGACTGGCGGATTTTGCCATCTGCAAATATGTATGATGTCGATTTTAAAGAGCGTAATTCATCACACATCAATCAGCAAGTAAATTAGCTAAATTTAATTTTCTGTCTTTTTGTAAAAAGCAGGAAAACATCCAGCTTATTATATTTTCTTGCGGCGTAGCTGTTAATTGAATTTATAGCACTTACACCTAAAACATCGATGCTTTATTGACATTTGCTGTTGTGATTTTGTGTTGCATATCGAAGGCCACAGCAGTGTTATTGTGTAAATTATTGATATGACAGAGCGCGGCTTTAAATGTCAATACACCTCCCTGGAGAAGGAAAGTGAACGACCCCTGATGCTGAAGTTTGATCAATAGATGGAGATGGGTGCCTTGCGAGAAGTGAAATGGCATAACACAGCGAGACTCAAAAGAGGGGGGAAAATCATCAAAAATTAAACAAGGGAAGTTACAGATGAAGGGAGAATACAAATGTTGCATTTTTTCCCCTAAAAATAAAGCTACAGCAGCACAATATTCCCAAGCAGATACACCGTGTAGCACATAATGACTACCTTCTTGTTGTGTCACAATATCAAAGGTCAAGATGTGCTCTGGTTAATCAAATTCCAAATTTATTGCTGCACAGCGGTGTTTCTCTGAGAGGTGACAGCTTTAAAGGGCTTGATAATAACACACCGTGGGGATGTTGAATAAGCATGTGTATTATTTGCGGATGAGGGTGTCAGGGAAAAGCAACACATTAGGTAGCAGCATAAAATATTGAACAAACTCATCTTTATTGTGCACGTCAGGAGGATGGTGCTGTGGCTTGCTCAGCAAAGCCTTCCCTGGATACGATAAGGTTTGAATTCTCTGTATATGCATTCTTTGCAGATCCACTTTTATTCATGTATTCAAATTTGCATGGTTTTTTAAAAAGTATTTTTACTTGCTGGGTGATTTATGACTGTCTACAGTGTGTGCACCAGATTTATTTCAGGTAAGATGCAGAATGTCTGCATCCAGTGGCTTAAGAGGCTGTTATAACCATTTACTTGTGTAGAATAATTAGGATAATATAGTCTGAATAAGAAATGTGTCCTTACTTCTTTCCTTTGATCTTCCTGAGACAAAATCAAAACATAAAATCTTTATGTGACATACATAATTATGATTTCTCCCAGACAACAGAGTGTGTCTATTTGCAGCTGCCACAATATTTATGCAAAATCAAGCTCTATTTGCTCTATTTGTTGCAACCACACAGTTACATGTTTCATGCTGTGTACGCTGTCAGACGTGCCATAAAGAGCATCTTTCAATCAGGTGTCATGGTGTGTGTGTGTGTGTGCATGGATGTGTGTGTGTGTGTGTGTGTGTGTGTGTGTGTGTGTGTGTGTGTGTGTGTGTGTGTGTGTGTGTGTGTGTGTGTGTGTGTGGGCACAAACTGAAAATCCCCTGTCAAACACTGAGTCATTTCTCTTATTTGCATGTAATGCACACTTAATGCCAGATTATACGTTCATCTTCACCTTCATGTATCTATCCTTTTATTAAGTCTTTGTTTATGTGCCATGGAACCGCCGAAACAAAAACTGGGAAATTATAACATCACATTCATTCTCGTTTCTCTGTAAATCTTAAACACTGCACCATGTTTGTGATTACTGAGCATTTCTACCCACTGGATTGCAGAAGAAAGAAAAACTTGCAAAGCATAATCACAAAAGCTGTCAGCTGTCAGTAAAGCGACTGAAGTGTGAATGATTGAAATGTGTTTTATTCTGTGTCCGCTCACCATAAATTGCCCTGCGAGGCTAAGGGACTCATGAACATGCACATTTACTGCATTCAGTCAACGGTCTCAGTGTTGCTGTGCTTGCAGTTGCATATTTTTACTTGCATAAACAGTAGTTATTTCATTTCTGTTGCTGTAGCGTTCACTGGGGGCAAAACACTTTAGTGTTGGTTTACTGTGATTAATAATTTCTGAAGGCATGGTTATCTGCTTGCCCACTGCTCACAGCCTACATGATAATCTGCAGTCTAATCCAATATGCTGCTGATGAGTTGAGCTACTACGTGTGGATATTACCTCTGCTGACACATCTGCATTGGCTGAGTTTACAGTAAGAGAAATATAGTCGGAATTTTGCAAAATCTTCTTTATTTCCCCTGCATTTGCAGTAAAGTTGGCCGACATCCCAACCCAGTCATTTAAATTGAATATGACTGTGAAAGTTTATGCTGCCATTACAGGGGCCATCAAAGTGCCTACATGGAAGATTAGAACCCATTTATCCTTCTGAAAAAAATATTGTTTTGAGACTCTTAGACAGCATTTTCCTAAGACATCAGTGAAATATTTCAGCGCTTTCATTTATCATTGCATTGCTCTTCTCTTTCACGCAGCAAATAAGCAACTGCTTCTGCTTCCAATGCCGAGAACTCCTCACATATCCATCTGCTAGCTTAGTTTGCACCCAAAAACGACACAATTAATCATGCTGTCACACTGTCTATGCATGCAAGCTAGATGGCTCAGGGTTACCAGGCACAGAGGGACGCAGTCAAACAACGTAGCGGAGGATGTTAACTACTTCGTGATGTGCAAAAACTGATTTCCATTATCACTGTGACCATGCAAGACTTTAAGTGTGAAAGTGTTGGATTATGCATTAGTCATCTTGCTTTGCATAATTATTTTGTACTCTGAGTGTCCACTTTAAGCAGTCAATCGGCTTTTCTCAAACATGTCATTCTCTTTCAGAGGGCTAGCCAAAATGAATAAATTTTAAAAAATGAGATAAAATAAAATAGACTTAATAAAAAAAAGGTTTCTCGTCCCCATTTACTCCTTCTAAATTCTCACTACACATGGTTAATTTAGGCTCAATGACTCATATGACTCATCTAGTTAAAATGAACAAGCAGCCCTATTCTAACATTGTGGTGAACAGAAATTCAGTAAGTCAAAGTGTTATAACAGGAATAGAGTCACAGAGGTGGTGACGCTCTAGCACTGGAAAAAAATAATAATTGGACAATTCTATATTTGGCTCCGTGTTTGTGTATTTCAATCCTCATCCTTATTAAATTCATCCTGAGTGCATAACTGATCCCTCAACAGAACGCTCTGAAGTCATCTTCGGATGTAAGATGCCAGCTAAATGAACAGCTACTAATAAAAAAAAGTGAATTTCTCCAGTTTCCCTCAATTCTCAGCAAGCCTCCCCCCTCGCTGCATGCTCAGAGGAAGTGACACCAACACAGCAGTGTCCCTGCCGACAAAAGTGTTCATTTTGGTACTTTCTGTGGAAAATAATAAGACATTAAACCCTGGGAGGGCTGGAGAGCCTTATGTTACTTGCAGCCTGTCTTCGAAGAGCAGCTTTGCCTCCTTCTCGCCAAATGCGCTTACATTTGGGGACTCCTACCTCCTGCCACATTTCCAAGGCAGCTGTGTTATTATGGATAGAGATTACTGAGGGTTGGTGGGCAGAGGCAGACCTCAACTGATTATTAGGAGAAACAAAGCGAAATGCTTGGTAAGCGTGGCCTGTTTGAGTGCAATTATCCTGCACTCTTGAAAATTCTGCCTCAAAAGATTCTAGGGACCGCAGGGTTACTGCTCCCGAATCAAAGCCACAACACGCTTCCATTGAATTAGTATAGATAACAGTACATTTTATGTTTAAGAGCTCTGACTGTGCTGAAGAAGTCTGTGGTAAGGCAATAGAGAGCGAAAGTAAAAAACTGGAGCTACCAGACTTTCTTATCTCATTAACAGGTGTGTTTTGCTAATAACAAAGAACTACAGCCCTGTAACAGCATGTCGACTGGACAACCCCACACATTTAAAAAAGAGAGGTTAAAAAACAGAATAATCTGAAATATTTCAGTTTTATAGCTATAGTTACATTTTCCCACACTGCTCATTTGGTGGCTACAAATGCATTAGAGATACATCTAAGCTGTTGTATAAGAGCTTGTTTATCACAAGCAGGACTAAATTTTTATGAATTCTGTTTTTTTGGTTTTTTTTTTTTTTTTACTAGAAAATTGATATACTTCCCTAATGTCTGCTGGGGGGAACCCACAGCTGGAGGCAACATGGCAAACGGGAAAACAACAAAGAACAGAAGGAAGAACGTTTTCCTCTCATGTGTCACACAAGTCAGCCACAATGTCAGTGACACAGTAGCTCATCTGGCTCACGATCCATCATAATTTACATGTTATTGTAATGTGTGAAGTACTAAAAGAAAATGGTGAGTTTTTTTGTTTTTCTTTTCATTTTTTGGCCTTACTGCACCAACTAATGAAAAGTAAAATCTACCTAGACGCCAAAGAGGATGCAAACCACCACATCCAAAGCAAATGAGTCTACTTCACTCTTGTATGAAAGTGTAGATGCCAGGAGTGTTTGACTCCACTGTCTGTAGGAACCATGACCTTCAAAAGCATGGAAATGTGTGAATGCATCAACTTGTCATAGTGCTGATAACACTGTATTACTAATATTAGCAACTCATTGGTTGACTCCCACAGTAGGAACCTTTCTACTGTGGGAGTCAACCACTAGGATCATGATCATCATTACCATTGTTGGCTAGAGTAACAGAAGAACAGAGGTATGCATCTGAAGCTATCACTTTATTGTTTGATAAAAATCTTTCTTCTTCAATCATTTTGTGCAAAACTGACAAATCCACTCCATGAGGAGTGAGAATTTGGTGAAAATGTAAATATAGGTCAAGACATTTTGTCTGAATAATACTTTTCTAGAAGAACCGATTGTTGTGAACTGTGGACAGACGCGTCACCACGGCATGAGCTCATTGGTCAAGTAACGGCTCATGTGTTTGACATCGGGTATCCCGTCGTCTTTAATACATCAGTGTTTCACCTATCAGATGTTGTTCCTCTGGAAGAAACAACAACCAACAACTTATTAAAGAGGCACACAGGTGCAAATATGATATATTTTCAGTAGTTAATTTTTCTTAAAAATTAAGATAAAGGTTTTCTAAAATAAATATTTATTCTATATTCTATATTGTAAAATAATATATCAAAACAAGATAAAAGTTTATGAACTTAGTCACACAATACCAGCACCAGCTGAACTTTAGTTGGGGGTGAATACTTTTAGCCATCTAAAATGAAAATACATTAAATTTAGAGGGTTTATTTTGAACTGTTGGTTGAGAAAATACCATTTTGTACCATTAGTTCATAAATGTTTCTAAGCCTTGCCTTGTTGGAATCATTGCATGTTCCACTTCATTTGTTTTATTTTTGAATCTTACCAAAAGGGAAAATTCAGAAGTTTTTCTGCATGATGGAGTGGTATCAAAATGAAAATATTTTTTTCTGTTAGACCAACAACTAAGATATCCAAGGTAGTTAGGAGAATCACTGAACCTGTTTGCTCTTTGCGTGATTATTTTCCACCTTTCACACACTGAAATTGAAATAGAAAGTGTTCTCAATTGCTGAGACAACAGTGAAGGCCGTGTTTATCTGCACAGAAACAAATCTCACGCTGCTGCTCCTCAGCCAAACATCCTATCATTCTGCCCAAACGATTTCATGCATGGGGAAGCTGAGATTAGGAAGAAAATATCAGGTTAGAAAGGACAGTAAGAACTCAGGCTGAAGCACCTTCTAAACACAAACAAGCTCATCTGTTCTCCCACCTTATACTAAAATGTTTTTATAATTATGTAGCCTACTTAGAGCTGTTAGAACTCTATTTTGCTATTATGCACTTTAATAGATACTTAGAAGTATCCATAATTTAATTCAGTCCCTTAAATACAATTTCAGTCAAAATGGAGCACCTAGAGCAGCTCTGAGCTTTTGGTTTAGAGGGGTTACTTGTACTCACTGGCCATGTTTAGTATGAGCGTCATAAGGAAAGGCATAATGTTTCCATAATAAGTGCCATTTACTGTTCATTAATTTCAATTAAAAACATTTTTGCCTTTGGTATTTTACAGTGCAGTTACTGGTCCTGACACATTCGTAATCATATCCTGAAGTTTTTCTTTTGCTCATATAACCTCTTGTTTTTAATTTCTTAGGCTTGTGTGAACCTCTGGGTTCAGTTGCTGTGGCAACTAGATCACATTTCCTCCAGTGGAATGAAAACAAGCTCATTTAGTTTGTCATCTCCGGGCTCTGCTTCCCTGCACCTGCTCAATACAAGGATATGAGTATCTTAAATTACTAACACCCGTATCACAGGCATAAATAGCTAGTTGCTAGTAGTAGATCCAGGTGAGCTTGTAAAGTAGTAAAAGAAGAAAAGTCCATATCAGCAGTCACAGAAGTAGTAGCTAGGAAGATTCTGGAGATAATCAGTACTGTCACTTTATACTTAATATGTTTTGGTTATTGTTTCTTCTTCCCTGCACAGAATGATGCATATGTTTTGCCTGCAGTTCCACTAAGACATCTAATCTCTACTATATGTATATATAAAATCATAGCACATAAATATTATAGATATCATCTACCGAAGAACTTTAATATTTTATTTTGTGTTTATTTATTGTATAAGTTTGACTGTTTTGCTCACATGCTTTGCTATTTACTCACAAAGTTTCTTTTTACACTGTATTTTAATTCATTACACCTCTTCCCGATCACCATAAATAGCAGCTCCCATGTTAAGTCCACAGCTAATGATAGATGCTTTGCTAACTATTCAACACTGAACGCCTGAGATGACTACATACAGCTGTGCAGTGGAATAAAAGTGAAGAAGTAGCTTTGTGCCAAGCTGTTCTCATTCCTGGGGCATCTATTAAAACTGCTGTTGTGGCTAATTTACACAAAAAAGGGTCACACGGTAGAGCCTGACAGATGGGGTTATGGCATTAGCTGCCCCCAACTTTTACAGCACAGATGGTTACTGTTGAGAAAAGTGTCCCAAATGTAACCAAGAAGTTCTCAGAGTCTAAACCTAACCACAGATTGTTAAAGTAAGTAAAAAACGGTGTAAAACACTTTCAGTAGGTTTTCATGGTTTATAAAACTTGAAGGGAACTCTTTATGATGGGTAATTGGACTATTAACTTTTTTTTGGATGCATCTGTGCAACCAGGGCACCACTCAAAACCTCTCCTCATGGTCAGGGCAGAGAAGAAGTCAGTTAAGGGATCACTTCACTGATTGGGTTCAGTCCTCTGGGGAAGCTGGTGTAAAGATTCATAGCGGCAGAGGTGGCAAAAGTACATTTGTGACTGAAACAGAAGCACAAATAATTGTGTAAAAAAAATACTACAGTTTTTTACTCAGTTAAAAGTAAAAAAGATACAAATGTAAAAAGTAACTCCTCGTACGACATTTTTGTTTTTTTGCCAAGCCATCGCATTAATATTATAATAAAATAATATAAATAAATATGAATATGAACATTATTTTTAACTGAATTTCTAATTCATCAGAATTAGAATTTTAAAATTTCCATGGGTGACTTTGCATCAATATCTAAACAGAAAATTTTGAATAGTCACAGGTTTAAGTGGGACTTTAAAAAGTGCAAGAACCCAGAGATCTGTGGTTGTGCTGCAGTGTCACAGTAATTTAGATATTGAGTGCTATTTTGTGTAGAGTTTGTTTTTAATTGTGCTGCTAAATTTGGTGGATTTTCACAAGTGAATTCAACATGATACAAGCAGATGTTGTATGATGGCTGATTTCTCGCACCCACACATTATAAAATCAGTACAAATGTAAAATTCAGTCAGCAAATCTAATCCTCATCATCAACTTACATTTAATTTGATGTCTGCTACCCTTTTTGTATCCTAACTTTGACCATGGACACATTAGCTGCTCTGCACCAGTCCACTATAACCCTTTATGATAAACTAAGCATTTAAGCCTGTACTCAGCTGGTATTTTTATGCAACCTTTGAGTAACAAAAAGTGAGTATTCTTCCATTTATTTTGCAGGATGGTTAATAATATGAAAAACTTTAGGAACACATAATGCAGGCCATAGATCCATTACTTTACATGTAATCTGTCTTTCTTACATTTCTCTCACATTCTTTTCTCTCCCAGGGAAATCAAATCAACAACTTTAGCTAACAGACACTCACTGTGTGACAAACTACACAGAAACAGTGTTTCTGTTTTCTGATATTTGTTGAGCTGTTAGAAATGCTGCGTTTGAACTCAACTTCAACATTACTCTCTTTACTTGCTCCTCTTCTGTAGCACCAGCTAGATGCTAAAGTACTTGCGACCAGAACTCCTGGACATCCAGACATATGGAATGATCCGGACAAAGAGCTTCCAAATCATTCTGAGTCACTTTAAGCCCTGAATATCATGCTGCAAATAATACATAAACTGTGTGTGATGAGTCCAGGTGATGGATACCTTAATATGATTTGCTTTATGTGTTATTGTTCTCTCCAAATCTAATGAAATGAAATGAAATCAAATTTTTATTATCTTTGAAGGTGCACAGATGCAGAAAATAATAACTCCCCTCAAATGTGTTAAACCTAAAGTAATGAGCTTGTTTTGAAAATGGAAGGAGTAGAAAGTAAAAGTAAAAAGTTGTCAGAAAAATAAACTCTCAAATAAAGTACATATACCTAAAAATTCTACTTCAAATAAAATACTTGCGCTCTGTTACTTCCCACCTCTACACAGTAATCCCGTCAGTGGCAGTCTTTTAGAAAATTGCCTTTCCATGGCAATAGCAATCTTCCGGCCAAACATCCACTAATTTAATTGTCTATCCTTCCACTTCATCTGATGCATTAATCATTGAATCATTCATCCAACGCATCTATTTAAGAAACAAAATAATTCAAACGATTCCACCAAGTCTGTCTGGCAGCCTCCGTATCTGATCCAGCTCACAGCCCTAATGGTAAACAGTTGACCAGACACTACTCTGCAAGCAGGAATGATTCATAATGAAGATTGTGTCATTCCTCCCATACTGAAAAGCTTCTGGCTCACTGTAGCTTGTAAACACCCTGCTGCTGCCAGCACAGTGCAGAGCAGCAATGGCAGCAGCATCTCCAAAACTGTCAGCTACAAGAGTCAACTTCAAGACCTAATTAATAGACAACATGTAGATGATAGCTTAAAGGACAATAAAATCGAGGTTTTGTAGCCAACATTATTTATCAATGAAGTTTGCATCATTCAAAATGCAGTTAAATTATTTGGCTACAACTAGGGATGGGAATCCTAGGAGTCCAATTCCTTGGAATTGTTAGTCTGCTTGCTTATAAGCCAAACTCTGAATTTCAACAGGTAACAAATGGATGAGCAGTCAGGCTGCAGCTTCAGTTTCTACCTGTTAGTGTTTCTACAGTAGAGTCACATTGGCGAGTCTCTTTGTGTTGGTTTTTATCTTTGCTTTGTGCTGTCGGCTTCGTGTTCTGTTTGTGTAATACTAAGAGAAAGATCATGTCTGTTGCCATTAGGATAGAAATTTGTGTTGGTGTGTGGGACTGTAGCCTATAGGTTTATATTGTTAAATGTTAATTACGAGACAATGTGTTTAAGGTCATTTTGCAGAGTAACACAAAAGTAATGTAACGAGTAGTATAACAAGTTACTTTCTCCTGAGAGTAATTCAGTAACATGCTACAGGGAGCTGGGGTCTTTGACCCGGCATTTTGAGTTTATTTTTGTATTCGTGATTCTATCCTTCCATGATGATGCTTTTAGTCAAATTTTGTATGGTCTAGTTTTGAGTTTAGTTCCTTTATTGTCTCTAAGTTTATTTGTATATCTTGTTCTTGGTTTCTAGTCTGTAAGGGTTTTTTTGTCTTTGCTTCATCTTCCGTGAGAGTCAGTCGCGTCCTCTGTGTTTGTTATTTTGTTTCCCCCGGTCATGTCTGTTTTTTTCCCTCTCAGTCTCATGGTTATTTTCCTGTTGGTGTCTGCCTTCATGTCTCGCTTACCTGTTCCCTTGTTCCTCTCCTTGTGTTTCATCCTTGTCTATTGAGCCTGTCGTGTGTGTGTGTTTGCTTATTCCTGTCCTAGTGTCAGTTCATGTGTTCGGGCAGATCCTTGTCTTTTGTGCATTGTGTCTAGTTTGCTTCCCATGTCTTGTTATGCCTGATTTGTCCCTCCTGTGTTCCCACGTGTCTCCACTTTTCCTAATCATCTTCATGTAAATGTATTGTGTCTGTTCCCCTTTGTACCTTGTGAGATCACCTGTTCATCTTCACCCATGTTCCAGGTTTCATGGTTCTCGCTCCATGCTGGAGTGTTTAGTTTCTTATCAGTGAATGGTCAATCTCCTTTTGCTTTTGTTTTGTATTTCCATGCAACCACAATAAACAGCTCAGCTTTTGTTTAAATCCAGGTTTGTCTCCGTAGTCTGCACTTAGGTCCTCACTCTCTGCCTTACAGACAGCATTACTTATTTAAACAGAACACATTAAGAAAAGCGTTTCTTGTAATATTTACTTTTTTGACAAAAAATCCAGACACTGATCAAAACAAAGAGGGAAAATCCCTCCAACACACACAAACATTTGACCACACAGCATGCAATTAATTTGCACGACTGTATGGATGCAGCTCTTTGGTTATACACAAAGCAGATTGCTTGTGAAAACAGGACTGTTGCCAGTACTCTTGCAGAATAAGCAATGATATATTATTCTCAGATGTTTTAAGATTTTTATCACCTTTTCCCTGTTCTCAAAATCAACTGCTTTTTGATAGGCTGATCTTAGCAAACAGAAAGGTTAAAGAGCAGGATGGTGGCACTTCTCTGCTTACAGCAGAGCTGCTTGACTGAGATGACCACATTTGTGCTCAACAACTTGTTTGAAACAAAACATTTAGAGCAGTTTAAAGCTTTAGATTTTGGCTCACAGGGATTATTCTTGCAATTGCTGACTTCATTATCTGACAGTTTGTCCCTTTTATGTCAACATCAATAGTTTTTACATGACAGAAAATAAGGGAAAGCATAATAGCTCCCATTTTAAAAAAAGATAAAAAAGGAAATACAGCATAAAACATTAAACTGCTTCTTACAGACCTCACGGTCCTTTAGGACATCTTTCAAAGCAAGTCTTTTCTTCTCCGTCTGTCTGTCTAAAACCAAGAGAATAGATCAAAGTCACCATTGATCTTGTCCGCCTTCATTCGCCCTCAGATCTGAAGGAAAACACTCTGCTACAATAACCTGCAGTACACACAGGAGAAACTAATATTTTTGTCTTACTATACACAACCTGGGTGTTTTTCTACAACACTTGTTTTGCTTTCAGTGTCAGGGGATGTTGGCTTGGTGGTCATTTTTCCTAGGCCATATAAACAGTTAAAGTGTGTTTAACCTGGAAGCTGAACTGAGATCAAGAGATCTCCTGAGGGAAATGTGAGAACAAATTACAGAAACACAAGATCAAAATGAAATCAAAACCACCACCACCACCCCCCACACACTAATTAAAACCATCAGAAATATTATTCCAAATCTAATTTGCTAAAGCTTTAAAGCCTCTCTCAGGAATGAGTGTCTAATCTATTTGAAGCCGTTATTTCAGTGATGAAATGCATAAACCTGCATACAGTCTTCCGTGGCTCACTATTGATAACAGGAACTTTTGAAGTTGATTTGCGATCTATCTGGTGTTGTGTTTATTATCTCTGAGCTGAACTTTGGATGATAAATATCTTGGCCCCGTGAACGGAGACACAGATAATCTGGTGTCACAGATGCCAGAGAGACCATCCGGCCATTTCATATAACTCACAGAAGTGCGTGTGAAAGCTGTTTGCAGTGATGAATCGAGAGCAGTCTGCTAGAAAGTGTCTACTTAAGTGACAGCAGCATGAGCAGCCAGTCTGTGTTTAAAGGAAAAACAAGCTGAACGAATCCAATTTGCATGAGAGATATATCTCCATCTCCAGTATGTAAATATTAAGTAATAAAGCTGTAAACTGCAAAAACATAATTTCAAGCAATTAGACTAAAATAAAGCCTGGCAGCATAAAACTGAATTGGAAGATTTCATTTCATTTTCAAAAACAGTGGCCGTCATTCACTAATATCCCATTTATGAAACATACACTCTGCGCTATTTTATTCTTACCACTGTTCATATATTATTATGTTAAACCAGCGGGCTTGTACAATCTGCATTATGCCACACCCTCATTTCTCTGTACAAAGATGCATGCTTACTTTCAGGTGAAGTGAGAAATTAGCAAGGATGCTCTAAGAGAGAAGCCTGCACCAAGAAATTAGATTCTAAGGGATGACATCCAGCAATGCTGTGCAATTTTTAATGAAAGATGAATAAGGAATAATGGAATGTGTAAATAATGACCAAAAGACAATAACAACAACAACAATGATTATGATTATCATTGCTGTTGTTTTTTCAGTAGCATTTAATATAAAGACGTTTTTACATTTTGTGAGACAACGAGGCCTTCATTTGTTCAGAGGCACTTTTAAATTTGTTTGTAAAGTGTGAACAAACAATAACTGTTTTGTGCATTAAACTTTTTGTTTGCATGATCTATACACTGTTAGTAAATGAGGTAATCATTCTTACAGGCAGGTCCACAGAAGAAAAAGAAATAGGCATAGTATTTCAATAAGAGTCTAATGGTCTCATAGTCACAAGAAAGCAATCTACTTGTTTGTGCAAAGACACCATAGTTTGGTGTTTGATTTGAATGGTTTGTTTTGGAGTTATTGTTATTTCTGACAGTTTCACTTTCTCACTTTGGTAACTGTCTATTAATTATCTGCCCTGCCATGATTAATCTCACTTGTGTCGTCTTCCAGTCCTGTCCCCTAGCCATCAGTTACCCTCCTGTGTCCAATTGTTAATCAGTCACCCATGTGTGTAAATGTTCCCCAGCTTCATCTTGTTCCCTGCCAAATTGTATTGCTCATTTTGTCAAGCTTTTCAGCGTTACTCGTGTTCTTTTGTTGTCATTGGCGATTTTGCCTTCCTGCTTCCTGCTGCTTGACCACTGTTAAACTTTTTAGTAAAGACTTTTTGTAACAGTCAGCACAACTTGGATATTAAGATGGTTTATTAGGAGGTATATTTAATGTCTGCAGCATGTTTGTTCCTGAGACTCTTCAGAGCAGTGTTGGGCAAGTTACTTTGAAAAAGTAATTAGTTATAGTTACTAGTGACTTCTTCAAAAATTAATTGAGTTAGTAACTGAGTTACAATATTATAAAAATAACTAATTAGTAGGAAAAGTAACTGTTGCATTACTTTAAAAAAAAGTTTAACCCTCTGTGGTCCAGGTGCTACATTTCACCTTTAAAAACTATTTCCCTTGCCTTGTTTGGTATTCTTATTTTTAGAACAACCTCACATGTTTGAATTTACTGTTTTTTTTTTCATTTTGACATACTGTATTTCTGTCAGGGTCCTGGGTCTCCTGACCCAGCGTTTTAGTTCTTTGTGATTTTTGTATTATTGTACTTGGTGTGAGTTTCTTGTTTCGATCCCTTGCCCTTCATGTTTCTCTATGTCCCCTCTGTTCTGTGTAAGTCTGTGTCTGCATGTTTGATTTCCCCTCTGTGTCTCTCGGTTCTTAGAGTCCTCTGCCTTATGGTTTATGTCTCTGTGTTTCTTAGTTGCTGTCTCCACTGTGTCAAGTTCGCGTCTCTGTGTGATCCTTCCTGTTTTACTTTGAAGGTCCGTGTCTTATGTGAATGTGTCCTGCTTTGCTTGTCTCGTCAGTTCTAATTTCCCCCAGCTGTGCTCTCCTTCTGTGTCTCATTCTCCTCGTTACTTCCCAGTGTATTTAGTCCCTGTGTTTCTCTGAGTCAGTGTTGCGTCGTACCCTCAACAAGCTGTGTGTGTTTTGCCTCCGTGTTGCCAGTGTTTTGTTTCCAGTTCAGTATTTTGTGCTTCAGTGTTTTAGTCCACCAGCGTTTTTGTTTGTCTTTTGGTGAGTTTAGTTAGTAAGAGGTTTTCCAGCATTAAAGCTGCGCTTTAAGTTGAATTTCTGTGTCTGAGTCCTGCATTTTGGATCCACCACTCCTGCTTGCCCGCCTGCCACACAGCCAACCATGACAATTTCATTTCATTTATTTATTTCACACTTGGTTCAACAGTTTCAACAGTTTTGTTCTTTCAGACAAACAAACCATACTTTCATTTGGTATAGCACTGCAACCATGCGTGAAAAGGAGCAGGAAGAAGAAAATATTCTTATTAAACCCTGCCCCCTATCTGCGATCCAACTTATATTACAAGTTGGCACCAAAAACCAAGGTACAAAGATTTATCTCCAGGTCCTAACTCAGACCAAACAACAAATTTACAATCAGCAATATACCGCTTCACATAATAACAAGGAGAAAAGATAAGTAAATAGAATAAAATGAGGCAAAATAAAAAAATTTAAAAAATTTTTCTTCAATTAATTCCAATTTCGTTCATATTCTTTATATTGAATTATCATTTTAGACATGTAACACTTTTTAAAACAGTGCAAATTTGTACAATTCTTTAGATTATAATGAAGAGAGCATTAACACAATGGATCTAAAATCAGACAAAAAACATAAAATCAGAGTAGAAAAAAGTTAGATTTTTTTTTTACTGTAACAAACATGTTTAACGACTCATCTTCATAACTTGAAATGCAAACATAAATTGTATATTTTAAAAACCTATGCACAAGTTTTGCAAACAACAAAGTTATGTGCCGCTATTGACCTAAAAATGCAGACAAAGTGGGTTTTTTTTTTTTTTTTTTAAATAACCATTTCAAACTATTTACAGAACAATCAGGTGTTCTGCATAGAAGGCACACAAATTATTTGTGTCACTCCAAAAAAATCATTTCTGTCCACTACAAGATAAAGGAGAACATCACAAGCCTGATACCTGCAGACCTGAAAGGTGTATCACAACGCATGTTTTTCCAGCTGGAGACAGTGTTTACATGGCAATCTGCCTTTGGCAGCAACTGCGACATTCAGCAGTTGCCTCATTGTCCTGACACACAAAAACAAAACTTTTGACTACACTACACACTAACTTACACAAGACAACACACTAACTGCACACTCCAAAAACACTAAATGTCACAAATCTCTTGCATCTTAAAACTCACGCTCTCGCCGCCAAGGTGGGTATCCCCATCACTGCTTTAGAGGGGATGTATCACCGTGGCAATCAAGAAGTTTTTTAATTATAATCAGTTACACAATTAAATGATGCAGTTATGTGTAAAAAATCGTGCCGCGAGAGACTTGAGCTTCAGTTTGTGTTGCGAGAAGAGATGTGAGTGACACCCTAATACTGATAGTGATTAAAAAGAAAAAAAAATCTTCAGGGAACAATTAAAACTGGTGTTCAAAAGTACAAATTAGGGGATTTAATGTTGTGAATATTTCGTAAACTTCCATGACTGTTAGGGACTATCTCAGTTTAAATACTCTTTCATTCACTATGCAAACTACGCCATGTGCTTCCATGCCCAGTGCTTTAATACAGCATGATGTTCACTTGCCAGAAAGAACTCCAATTCTGCCTTAGCATATTTAAAACATTTACAATTTGGGGGAAATTAAAACTAGTACCTACATGAGTTTTACATTTATTCAATTCCTGTTTTAACATTTTATGAATTTTCACAAGTAAATATATGGAATATAGGGAAATATGTCAAATACCTAATTCATCACTGCAGGTGTAGAAAGCATATTTGAGCCTTCTCTGGAGTTCTATCAGAGCCAAGTAGGACCTGATAGGAACACTATCAGTGCATGCAGAGAAGCTTATCTCCTAACAGGCGATCAATTAAAGGAATTGAATTTAATAGCTTAATTCGTCATTCTTAATTGATGAGTTAATCACCATCTACCGTCAGTTCTCTGCTTCCTATCCACATGCGGGTTGGATTGATTTAATTAATAGAAAATATTGTTCCCTATAATAAGTTTTATTGCCTCTATTGGTTTTCCATCATGCTTTCACAGCCGACTTGTTCACCCCTGAAACATCACTTGACATCATTTGGCGGTATTAAAAATGTTCTAAAAAATCTTAATTTGAACTCACTGAATCCTCTTTAGACAAACAGAACACCTCTCTAACACCTCTGCAGTTTTAAAGAAGGCCCAACAGCGTCTCCACTTTCTGAGAATCCTCAGAAAAATGGACCTGAAGAAGGAGCTGCTGACCGTCTTCTCTGTGTGCTGACATATTGCATCGGTGTGCGGTTCTCCAGCTGCACCACAGCACACAGAAATGCACTTCAGAGGGTCATCAATATGGTCCAAAAAATCATTGGACATCCTCTTCCCTCCCTGAAGGACCTGTACAGCACTCGCTGTCTCAAGAGGGCACGCAGCATCCTACGGGACTGCACACACCCAGGACATCAGGTGTTTAAGCTGCTGCCGTCTGGCAGGAGGTTCAGGCTGCTGAGGTCCCGAACAAATAGACTCAAGGACAGCTTTTACAACAGGGCAATAGCCCTGATCAATGCAAATAGCTGACCTGATTGGCTACCTCCCTGGACTTTTTGGGGGGGAGGTAACAACGGTAAAAACATTAACAACAATAATATTTATATTTATAACAAGGTGCAATAATAATTAATGTGCAATAATAACAGTGTGCACTACAAATACACTTGTTCTTTTTTTTATTACTAAGTTAATATACTGTGTTGTGTTGTTTGTGTTGCGTTGTGATGTGTCGTATCGTGTCATGTTATATGTAGTGCCGACGTAGGATGGTTTTCCAATTTCATTGTACTACTGTACTATGTATGACTGTGCAATGACAATATAGAGTTATCTTATCTTATCTTGGAAACAGATTATTTGTTGCCACATTTCTCATCACACATTGGGTAAGCTGACCAGTAGTTTTAAATTCAGTGAAAATAAGGCATATCCCTCTAATTCTAGGCTTTTGTTGTAGGCAGTTTATGTGGTGTTAATCTGTAAAGCAATTAGGAGAATACTGAATCGAAATTGACTGATGGCATTTACATGCCTCTGGATTGATATGCAGCGGGCACTCACACTCAACTCTTCTGGACTCTTTCAGTCATGTGGGCTGCGCTGACAGTAGCTCAATTAACCACCTCATTTCAATGATATTCAGGACATGTCTGAACGAGATTCTGCTTTCTGTGCATTTCTGTCCGACACAGAATGATAATGCAGATCCCTGTCTATACTGGGGTAAATGTCAGCTTGGTTCACCACCGTGTTGTATGCTCAGCCTTGTTGAAAAACATTGCGATATAGCTCCATAGGTATTTTGAGCCTCTTTGAGAGCCTCAAGGAAATAGCATGTCAGTATATCATTGTAAATCCTACAAGCCCTTGTGTAACATTCATTGGCAGATTTATTTCTTCACAGATCATCATCTCATCTGTATTGTAGGAGATGAACCTCATCCATCAAATCCTGCTTACACAATTTATGACTGTTACTAATGAGCTTATGTAACTCCAAATAGGAATATTTTTCTTGTTGCCCCACAGCTGAGTTGGAAAGCTTTAACACATCATGACAATGAAACGCACACACTGAGATAAACCGATATGCATTCTATGTATGTTGTATAAATCTCGGCACCGCAGCCCTCAGGAGAAGTCGCTGATGTTGATTAGCATAGCTTTGAGTGAGCCAACCCTTTGTTGTGCATTTGACACAATGAATCAAGTTCAACATCTGCAGCCACTGGGCTGTCACTACAGAAAGATTTGCCACAGATGAAGTTGATTAGCATATCAAAACGAGGACCTCGTTGTGCCTCAACCCCCTCATTTGCTGTGAAAAATATGCCTGCACCTGGTACAAAAGTATCACTGTGGCCATCACAACCTTCCTCATTTATTTATGGCTTATAGGCAGAATCTCAAATGAAGGTGAAAAGACAAGTTTTAAATCTGTTGGGTTATTAGCCACTATCTAAAACAAGCTCTCTCAGCAGTTGTCTTGATTATCTCATTTATTTAACATTACCATACAGAGGCCTTCTATTTGTTTTCTTTAAAGCACTTTTTGTAGTTGTGGAGCTCTAAATTATTTACAGATGGAAACAAATTTATAGGAGAGACACTATTTTCTCCTCTTTGTAACAGTGGTTTATGAACAAAGAGGCCAAAGCGTGTTTTGCAACTAAATCTGAGCTGTTAAATCTGTACTTCATTCCCTTAAACTGAGAGGCTGCCACATATTTTAGGATGGTGACACAATGTATGTTATTTTTTTTATTGGTGGACATTTTCAGCTTAATGTGCATAGCTTCAGCTTTAATTTAATAAGAAGAGATCATTTGACTAAACTGAGCTTCCTTAGTTTTCTTAAATGTGTTATTTAAGTAATGCCCTGAATCTAGGTACTGGTGTTGGCAGGTGAAGACTTGGACAAGGATCTCTATTGCCTCTTTTCCACTTGCACTCAACTCATCAATTTCCATTACAATAGAAATCACCTCAATGTGGGTGTTGTTATAGTAGCAACATGGCCTGAAAGTCCTGTGATGTAATTTGTATGTGACACAAACAACACACGAATGGAGGGCATTGAGGCGATGGTGTACCTGCAGCTAATTCCATGGTAAACCTGTGCAGCTCATCACTGGACTACTGTGTTTGTTTGTGTATAGCCATTTCCCATTTCAGCTCGCTTGGAGCACTGGCTGTGTAGGTACTAAAAGATACCTGGCACCATGTACTACCACCTAATGGAAAAACTAAAAACCGAGTTGAGTCGAGGCAAATAGGTACTAGTGGAAAAGAGCCTTATGTGGCCAGGAAGAGGTGGAGGCCGGTTACAAGAATGACAGGAGACAAGTGAGATGCAAAGCACACAAAACATAGGCTGATTGGCTTGCAGAAGGCAGGCAAAAATAAAAATGATTGGACCAGAATAATGAATCAACAACATATACTAACAGGGGGGTTCATTGTAAGTGTAACAGGACACCCTTAGGCTACAGAAACTCAAAGAAACCAATTACAGAAATATATCACTGCCCAAATCAACAGTTCATTATAATAAAAAAATGTCAGCTGGAACATACAAAGTCCTAGACCTCCAGTATCGACAATATTAGATGATTACAGGATTCTTTCCATCGCAGAGTAAAGATTCCTTCATCACAACCAGTGATGTTAGGAACATCCTCTTGGGTTAGTGAAGTCTGCCACAAAGCAAAAAATACCACAAGGTTCATCACAAGATTCAAACCACTGATCCGTCTCAATCAGAAAAGGTCAGATCAGACTTTGCCAAATTATTTTTAAAAAATGGAGTAGTCCTTCACATTATTCTTTTGACAGATGAAGAGATCAACTTGTAGCAAAATGAAAGCTCATGATCTGAAGCACACTACATTACTTGTATATGGTGGAGGCATCGTGATGGACAGACATGTGTCTGCTCAAATTCATCTCAATGCAGCTAAGCTGACTGGATGGTGTTTACAGTACAGCCAAAAAATAGTGAAAAGGATTTTGGGAAAGGCAAAAAAAGGAGTTTCTTGACTCAAAACAGTAGACTATGTTCTGATTTGTTTTGTCCAAGTCAGTGAACTAATCTCAAGGCGATTCAGCACGTAGAAAAACTAAAGCCAGAAAAACCCACAGACTAACAACAGCTAAAGACAACTGCAGGAAAAGGTCTGACTAAATGGGTCGTTGTTGCCTGCAAAATTATGGTAATATAAGCACCTAATATTAACTAATATTAGCTAATATAACTAATATTAAAGCAGAAACTGTGCACTTTTAGGCCATATTCATCATACAACTCTAACTTGAATGTGTTTTGTTACACAGCTGAAATAAAATAGAATTTGTGTCAGTGTCCAGATATATGTGGCCCTAGCTCTATATAGAATTTTATCTATCTAATACAGGATTGCTCACCTTAACAGGTGTAGTAATGCACTGTGATGGGAAATCTCAAACTATTGCACATAAACAAGATTATTATTACATTTAAATTGCAAGCAATTTCCTGACTGTCTCAGAGTGATGGAATATCAGTTAACAAGACACCAGTTCACAGAGCTGCATTATTATCGGACATCCTTGGACATTACTTCTAAGCAATGCAATTACACAAGGAAGAAGTTCTACACCCGGGTCTGCTTTCTTTCACCATTAAATCTGTTATATTGGTGGTGTTAGCAGCACTGTACGTAATTATGGACTTGTTTTGTTTTGACATGTGAGCTTGTGATAGAAGTGAACCTGCTTGCAGTTGGAAAAAACACAGCCAGAAACATTTTATTTGCCTGTTAATCAGGATCACTCAAGAAGAACAGATCCAATCTTACAGAAACAGGAAGCACAGACTCCAGATCCAACCTTTGAGGGACAGAGGAGAGAGACTTTGATAAGCCCCCAATTACCTTAGCTATCTCAGAAGAATAGTCCACCGATGTAGATGCTGTAGTATTTATGCCCTGGTTAAACTCGATTAAGGATGGGAGTCAAACAACATCTGGTTAAACTCAATATCATACTGTGATTAGATAGGCATGAAATAATTTTTCTGAGGCCTTAGTCATCACAGAGTTTATTAAATTACTTTGATTAACGGTTAAGTTGGTAAGAACATAATTAAGGGATAAGTTCAAGGAAGTTCACATATAGTTCAACGTAATTTAGAGGAAAAGTCAAGCTAATTAGTTTCTTCTTCTTCACTGCTTTAATTTGAAAATAAATACATCTAATCAGTTACAATATGAGAATTAATTTGAGATAAATCCTCAGAGGATTGGGGAAAAATAGCATAGAGATCAGAGATGTGTTTTATTGAGCTTCATTGGCTGCAAGGTCCCGACAGACATATTAAGGCAATTTCCCAGCTTTACACAACCTGCAAAGTTGTGCTCAATCATATATAAAACAAACATAAACTTGCCTTAGCTATTTCTGCTACTTTGGTACATGTGACACAGTAATGCAGTATAGCTCAACAGTAATGCTCAGTTTTTGCCTGAACCAGATTACGAGAAGAGCTGATTCAGCTTTTTGCATATATGTGATTTGCATTATAAAGACAGAGGTTTGTGTTACTTTTATTTATATACCCAGGGTGGAGAAAATTACAGAACATTATGCTACTCTATACCTCAAAAAACTGGCAACGTATGAACAACAATCAGCCTTCTGAAAAATTAAACAAAGTGCCCAAAACTGCAGTTCTTCAGGAAATCAGTCTGCAGAAATAAGCATGACCTGCTACAAACAAACAAAAAAGGCTAACAACTTCATCAGTAGGAGATTGATTACATCTCCGCATGTCTTAACAGAAGCAGGTGCAGTCATTTCATGTCTGATGGGCGTTACCTCTGTTAATTTGAGTCTCTGAACTGGATTAATTGGTATTGTTGGTGCCATTTAGAACATTATAATAAAATTACTTGACAAACAGTGGCTGAGTCAAGCAGATATTGTCTTCCTGGTCAAACTTGTTATATTTTTTACGGCAAATGTACTGTAGACAAGCAGATATTGACATTGTTTCCATGTAGTGGTCCAATCACAGAGCTGCTTCCAGGGGAAAAAGCGCTGTTCATATTTCTGCAGTAGATTACGCTTCTTTCGCCTGCTCCCTTCAAGGCAGTTGGAGCACCATATTTGATCAGATTTTTTTGCCAGATGGTGTTCCTGATGCAATCCTCTCAGGGATTTGTGTCTCCTGATAAGTATTTGGTTACTGTTATGATCAGACAACCACATAACATCCCCTCCAGACTATAACCAGAAGCATGTTTTTTTTTTTTTTTTTTAATGTAGGTAATTTTCATTACATGTGAATTCCGTCTCATCTGTTATATGATTAACTTACTTCCTAGCCTTCCAACGCCTTTGCCTCTCATCTAAATGGTGCAGCTTCTGATTTTTAATCACCTCACTGGGCTAAAAGATTAATTTCTGAGGAAGGTTACAATTTTGCCTTTTTAAGAATCTCTATTCTTCTCACGAGAGAATATTTTTCTTTCATTCAACATGGATATAGTGCTTATATTTATTAGACTACGACCCAGTGTAAGATTTATACCACAGCTGCCCTAAATGAACAGTTCTGCTATACTGAAGAAATAATTTTTTATGTTTCTAATTCAATTCAATTTTAAGTATACAGCGCCAAATCACAACAACAGCTTTATATTGTAAGATAGACCCTACAATAATACATACAGAGAAAAACCCAACAATCATATGACCCCTATGAGCAAGCACTTTGGCGACAGTGGGAAGGAAAACCCCCTTTTAACAGGAAGAAACCTTCGGCAGAACCAGGCTCAGGGAGGGGCGGGGCCATCTGCTGCAACTGGCTGGGGTGAGAGAAGGAAGACAGGATGAAAGACATGCTGTGATGTTAATTTGGTAACATGCAGTAGTACAGCCCGTCCTAAAAAACATTAACCTTGATCATAAGGACCTTGCAAATTTACAAACTCCCATTCTTGTCTAAAATATTGGAGAAGATAATCCTCTCGCAGATGTAGGCCTGCTTGGATGCAAATAATATCAGTGATAAATTCCAGTCTGACTTTAAACTATGCCATAGCACTGACACAGTGCTGCTGAGAGTCCTTAATGACCTTTTTTTTATTTGCTGACTCAGGGTGCTCTACGGTCTTAGTTCTATTGCACTTGACTTCTGCCTTCAATATCGCGGACCATAATATCCTCTTAATGAGGCTTGAACATACAGTAGGCATAAGGGGTAGTGCCCTTAACTGGTTTAGATCGTATCTTTCGGATAGGTCCTACTCCGTGCTTATCCATGCTTTTGTGACCTCTAGATTAGACTACTGTAATTCCCTTTACTTTGGTTTCCACTCTGCCCTTCTTCATAGACTGCAGCTTGTCCAGAATGCTGCGGCACAACTTTTGACTGGAACCAGAAGGTTTGCCTCTTTTACCCCAGTCCTTGCTGACCTGCATTGGCTTCCTATCAAATACCACATTGAGTTTAAAATTGTGTTGCTTACCTTTAAAATCATGAGCAATACTGCGCCGTGCTACCTCGTTGAACTCCTCAGTCCGTATACCCCTAGGAGAGCCCTAAGATCATCAGGACAATTACTCCTAGTGCAGCCTAGGTCCCGGCTAAAGACCAGAGGTGACCGTGCTTTTGCCCTGGCAACCCCTAACCTCTGGAACAGTCTTCCTGCAGCTATTCGCGCCTCTGATTCCATCCATTCATTTAAATCACAGTTAAAGACTTACCTGTTTGAGCAAGTGTTTTCGGTTAGTTTGTGCTCATTCCCTATATTTATCCCTATGTTATTTATCTTCTATTTTATGTATCATTGTATAAATACCCCCACCTTATATTTACAAATACTCAGTGCTCAGATGTTTTATTTCCTATTTTATCTGTATTGATTGTTTAACTAGCGTTTCTCCCTTGTAAGTTTATTTGTTCCCTGTTATGGTCTGATATCTGTGATGTTTTAATCTTGCTGTGAAGCGCTTTGGTGTACCTTTGGTTTTAAATGTGCTATATAAATAAACTTGAATTGTATTGTATTAATCCATCAGTATATACAAAGTGTAATGAACACAATATTTTCAGTGATAAAATAAAATATTGTTGTTATGCATGCATTTACAAATACTCTGTTTTACAAAAAGCAGAAAAATAGTCTTAAATAAGATGCAAATTCCTGAACAGAAGGATTTGATTGAGTAGTTGAATGTTATGCTTGATTAACTTTCGACTAAAAAGTATAAAAAGGTGAATTAATTTGTTTTCAGTTAAAACATGCATTTAAGAGATTTTTAAAATATTTGTGTTTTTATAGTTTTTAAGAAAGATGGTCTAATAAATCTGCCAAGCATTCTCTATTCAAAGGGGTGTCACGGTCTGGCTAGGGCAGACCGTATGTTGCAGGGAAGGACTCAAGCGCAGACCGAAATGAGATATGAATAACAAAACAAGTCGTTTATTAAGGCAAGAAATGAGGGTACAAAATAATAGGGAATCGATGAAAACTAAACAATGACCTAAACTGGGTGAACTAAAACGAAACATACAAAACTCTAAACATAACGAACTGACAGGGATACCTGGAGCGGAGACATAGGAACAACGGAGCGGAACAACGGAGCGGAACAACGGACGAATACAACAGACCAGTACAACGGACGACCTGACAAAGAATGACTGAGAACACACAGACTAAATGGACACAGGAGGATAATGAGGGAAGTGGCAACACCTGGGGAAACAGCTGGCACACATGAACATAATGACGTCACAGTGGGAGAGTAAAACTGAACACGATGAACACAGAAACGCCAGACCTCTTCACAATAAAACAGGAAACAGAGTGAGATATAGACATGACAACCTGAACTTGACAACATAAGCCACAGACATGAAATACATGAAAAGCAGGGGAGACTTAACATGGTGGAAACACGAGGGGAAAATAACTAGAAACACCTAGGCATGAAAACGATGAACTTAGGAAACCTGAAGGCTACATAAACTAAACACAAAACGCTGGGTCAGCAGACCCAGGATCATGACAAGGGGTTTTGACTCCAGCATCCAAGGAGGACATCCAAACATGCACGAAGGGTATGCAACAAATGGCAATGGTATGCCTCTGATGTCAACACAATTTCATTTTGGAAACATTTTTCATCCACAACTAGATATTTATTGAGTTATAGTTATTCAGTATTGAAATATTAGCTTGGATCAGATAACTTGGATTGCACATCAGGACACTTTGCACACTAAGTTCATTTTGCACATTAAGCTCCTTTGTACATCCATCTACATCGACATCTGCATACCTCACTTGTCTTGACTTACTTATTTTTGTACTTATTAATCTTCCATTATTTTTTATCCTTATTTTTATCTTTATTCATCATGTTCTTTTAACCCTTACCTTACTTGGCATTTCTGTATGGACAGCAAAGGAAGAACTTCATTGCATAGAGAAATGCTATTTCTTCTGTACATATGACAATAAACACTTTGTTTGCTGAGAGGCACAGTAAGTTCAAAAGTTTGAGCTTCGGTTTTGTATAATTTTTAGTGTGAAATGAATACTGTGTTACTACTCCACTGGTATCTGCTTTGTGCACAGTTTATAGATATCTTGCTAACCAAGCTCAGTAGAAGTTTCGCTGATAACACATCACTCCACATAAATATGATCACTTCTGGTTCCAAACATGGTGGCAGCTGAAACTCTAGCTGTATAAACTGCTGGCTATTTGAGTTTGTATTTTAGAGTATAAACAGTGCATGAGTGTGTATCAGTAAAGTAACCATTTGAACACATTATATGGAGCCCTGCTTACTCACAAAGAGCTGAACCATCATCATTACAGGTCATTAAGGGATCACAGTTGAACCGATAGGGGATTGTCTGTGGGACTGAGACCTGGTAGTTACAGGTGGTTCAGCTCAGGGGAAATTCGTGTCAGGGGAGTCTCTGACCTGCAGGGACCAGCCATGTTAGACAACTTGAGAAAAACAAGTCTTGTGGGTTTTTTAAAAGTCTGTTCACACTCAACGAATGTGTGGTGGCATAACAGCCAAAGGTGAGGGGGCTTGAAGGTGTCATCAAGCTCTGACATTTTATAGTATACAGTACGCAGGTTTGACTGAAATCAGTGTTTGTTGTTTGACTTGCTTTCCTGCTGTCAATGTGATGCAATCATTCTGCGCTTATAACACATGGGGATAAATGTGATTAATTAAGTCTACAAAACACAGTTACACACACACATGGGGAGCAGCACAAACACCAAATGTTTATGCACTAAAAAATATTGGTCCATCTTACACACACGCACACACAATGTTGGGACAAGCTTACACACATGAACACACAAAGAAAGTGAAGCACACGCATGCACGCACACAAGAAAACATGCACACACATTCGAGAGACGGCAGAAGAAGGAGAAGAATCAGCCTAGGACGGAGACAAGTTGCATTTATCTTCTGCATGCCAGCCTGCTGCGTGTGTGCGTGGGAGTATTGGTCCCCTTGGATGAGCACACGCGGCTGAGGATGCAGCTGGGAGCATGAGTTCTGACAGAGAGGAGTATGACATGGTCTGTCAGAGAGCTGTGACCCTAATTGTTGACCTCTGCCTGCACAACAGCACATCGTTGGATCAGGACACCTGTCAGGATTTCCTTTTCCTATTGTCTGGCCACAGCTCTGACCACAAAGAACCGGGTGAGTAATATCATTAGCTCTTGATGTGCACTGGTTGTAAGGCAGCACTTTCTCTCTGCTTTGTATGGCTCCATGCTCATTTGTTTCCAAGAGCAGAGCTAATAGTAATGGATTTTGTTTGTGAATGCTTTTCTGTCATGCAAAAGTCGAAGAAAGCAGCAATCTGCTTAAACATGTGCTTGTCCTTTTCTATTTATTTCCCACATGTATGCTCAGAGATAGTTACTCGGACAGGGCTTTCACTGAACACTCGTGGCCATTTATATATCCTTAATGAGTTTTTGTGACCTCAGGGCAACAGGGAGCAAAAGGTTTATAACAACAAAACAAATTCCCATTGACTCATCAGTTTGCTCCAGAAGGCAGAGTTTCTTTACTGTAATGGATAAGCCTTAAGACTGAGTGATGCCCGGTGATGTCCTGAGCACAACAGCTTACTATCAAAATAAAATAAAAACATTTTCAGGCATGTATGGTTTATGCCTCTAAATATAAATCTGAACACATGTAACTGCAGCTTGTGGAGAAGCAGGATAGTTTAATCTGTACGGCAAAGTTTCGACATAATAAAAAAGGGGATTTTTGACTTATTCATGAGGGCTGATTTACACATCTGTTGCAGCCTTGTGCATCTGTTGCTCTTGCACTTGTAGTGGGCTTCTCCCTCTTTAAAGGAATAATCCCTCTCTTCAAATATATTTTAAATGCAGCAGCTCGACAACAGGCTCCAGCATTTGTGTGTATTTTTTCCCTGCTACAAATTCTAGTCATGAGAATTTGCAGTTCAATCTAGCAAATATTGCATGAGTTTTCTAAAAGCGGGGGAAGCTTGATTTAATTTACTTACACTGCAGATAACACTGTCAAATGCACCAGGGTGTTTGAAGGATTTGTTGCTTTATAGATTTAGAAAGGCAGACTTCCCTGAGGTCTCACTGTGTGAAGATTTTTAGTAAATGGGATTTAAATGTTAAATGTCTGTGTACAACATGAAGAGTGACACGATTTATACACTTTTACAGAATAATTTGCATGAAAAATGAAGCAAATTCAAGCTACAGAAGAACAGATTGTTTAAAATAGGAAGTCTATCAGGACACTATTTCGCCGCCAATTTCCATTAACTGTTGCATATTGTTTATCCATAACCCCAATTTGGATTCTTTTTATAATCCATCTGATTTCATGTTCCCTTTTCTAACCAGAGAGTTTTCCTGCAAGTTCACATGCACTGCATTGAGCTTTCTGTGTTTGACAGAAAAAAAAGAGTCTTTAGATTCGTCAGCAGGTGCAGAGCAAAGAGGAAATGTTATTTGTTGCTGCTTTTATGGAAGATGGGCCCCTGCTCAAAGAGTGCATGTCACACCAATCCTGACCAAATCCACTGTCACCTCACATCATCCTCAGCAGAGAAATTGAACGTACATCACAGTGCCACTGGCATCTACTACCGAGCTGTGGGGACATTACATGCCATTGCATGTTATGTGGCCATTGATGCAAATTCCTTCTGCCACAAGGAAGCTAAAGACAAGCTGCTTCTGATAGTGTTGGAGGATGTGTAGGTTGGGGTTGAAGAAAAGGTCTTGTTTCACGTATTTTTGTGCAACACTGATTACAGCAGAAAGAGAGATTTGAGTTTTTGTTCATCAAGATGACTTACAATGCAGGATCGTAATAAAACTGACATTTAAATAAAAGATTTTTGACAGATTTTATAGGTTTAGACTGAAGTGACAACTTATTCATCACAAATCACAGTAAATAAAAAATTACACATATTACTACCATGTAATTGCCAAAACGCAATCTGTGGTCACACATTTGTTCATTCAAAATCCATACAAAGCACACACTGCAAGGCACTTTATATTGTAAGGCAAAGATCCTACAATGACATGGAGAAAACTCCAAGGGTCCCCCATAAGCATGCAGTTGGCGACAGTAGGAAGGAAAAACTCTTCTTTGATGGGAAGAATCCTACATTGTGAAAGAGAGCTAGAAATGAATAAAAACTAATTAAACACACAGAGTATAAACACATAGTGAGTGAAAAAAGACGAGTGAAGATGAAATACTCCAGCAGTCTAGAGCTATTGGAACAAAGCTAATGGAGGGTTCAGGGTCACCTGATCCAGTGTGAATCCAAACTGGGAGCTGGCTTTACAGAAGAGGGGTCAGGCAGCTGAAGGCTCTGCTACCCATTCTACTTCTAAATAGCCTAAGTACCACAAGTAAGGTACTGTAATGAAATCAAACAGAGATCACAATTTAGTTTTGCTAACAAATCAGTTGATAGCCTGATTTTTATTTTGTTTTTGACATATTTGTTCCAATTTGTAAGAAAATAGGAATGTTTTTTGTTTGTTTGTTTTGTTTTTTCTGTGAATTGCTCTTCTTATTTTAACTCAACTATTCCATTTCTTAATTGATCAGTAAATTAAATACACACAAAAACACATAAGGCTGATTTTAAAAGTGCTACCACTTGTCATATTGGGGCGGCAGTGTTTGAGCCTTCACAAACAGTACTGAGAAATGCTATTGTTTGAAAAAACGTGCATTTTTTAAAGTGCAGGGGCATGTTTACAATTTTGCTGCATCACCTCTTTTTAGAAACCTCTGTTCTTCATAACTGTGGAGATCAGCTGGTTTATTTTTAAAAGCAAAATTTCGCTTCCCAGTCTTTTTCTTCGGTATTAGATCTCTTCTTTCTTCATGTTTTTAATAGTTATTGTGTCTGTGAAGGTTCTCAATCATCCAGGTCATGGTACTCTAAAGCGCTTGGAAAGAAAAATGTCTGAGAAGGTTCTCAGGTTCTCTTTTCTTGGAAAGAAAAGCTTCCTGACTTAAATGGTAAATGGTAAATGGCCTGTATTTATATAGCGCTTTACTAGTCCCTAAGGACCCCAAAGCGCTTTACATATCCAGTCATTCACCCATTCATGCACACATTCACACACTGGTGAATGTGTGTGTTTTCTTCAAGAAAACTTCTTTAAGTTTTCTTGAAGATGTTACACCTCTCATCCAAGAAGCTTCTTCAGTTCTAGGGTCAAATGGTGGAGATTTAAGCCCTGTGGGAGTGTCCCCCTAAGAGGGACAATGGACCCCCTAATGATCCTCTACCTAATCACACGAGCCAAGGTGTGAAAACCGGTGTAGGTCACAATCAGTGATGGTGATGGTAATAGTTATTGTGAATAATATACCATTTCCAAAAAGGACCACACACCACATACGTTTTTCACCTCAGCTTAGCCAATTTTAACTGATCTATGGACAAGGGACAGCAGCTGGTTTTTATGTAATTGCATGGTAGAGTTGTAACTTCTATTTGTTGAAACAAACATGCTGTGTTTACACTCAGTGGTTTTTAGAAGTGTTCCTGTGCTCACACACTAATTTCCATTGCAGAATCATGTTTATGTTTAACCCAGTTCTGTCTGAGGGCCCAAAGATTCACTCTTGGTTTACAGCCTTTTCCCTGGGTTTCTTTGGGTTCTCTGAAACTTTAGATAACATTACGTACCACAAATGAGAACCACTAGAAACCTAAGTGTCTGAACCCTTCCCCATCTTTACTTTAGACAAATTCAGCCTCTCTGGGATGCTTTTTATAAACATTCATGTAACCTGTTCATCTAATAAGCTAACTGAAAGTGAGATGTTGTACCAGGTGTCTTTTTAACATACGGAAATGTATTGGTTGTCAGCCCCTGTACAGACTTTTGGGAAAGTATCAAATTCAAACTTAGGATACATTTTTCTAATTTCTCAGATTTCTATCTGCTTTTAATTTCATACACAGATTATAATCACATCTTTAACTGAAAAAAAAAAAATAGCATAACCTGAAAATTTGTAAAAACGGTTGCAAATTGGTGGATATTTTTCATTTAACATTTCACACATCTTCATCTCACCATTTAAGGAAATATGAGAACTGAAAAAATGAATCTTTTTTTCTCCCCTGTGTGCAGTCCAAAAAAAGGGCACATTTGGCTTGCAGCTGTTTGAAAATATCTGCAGCTATCATGCTCACAGCAGCAAAGCCATTTCACTAGAGCAAATTTCCCTCTAAGTCCCCCGCTGTCAGCTGAGCGTCCCTTCAACAGATTCAAACAGATTATGACAAAATAAGAACGACTAATTAGAAAGTCTGAGACTCCAGTTCCCCTGTCCTGATGTGACTGGGAGATAATATGCCATTTTATTTATTGACCAGTTTGTTGACTCTTAAGCTGGCTGATAATATCCCAAACAATGCTGGGTATTGGTCTGGATGCACCTGCTGTGAAAACCAGCACATGACTTTTTAAACGAGATAAATTAAAAGTCAGATCAGAGTCTCACACTCTGCTGAGTGAACATTTCCCACTAATCAGCTGCCTGCCTTAGATATTGATATTCACTCCAGAGCCCTGATTCAGGTTACAAAGCATAACCCTTAAGCCTTTGTAGCGCCTAAATGGACGAATGCACCTTCACTCATCCTCATTACTAATTCCACTGTCATTATCAGCCGCACTTTCAGGTGTGTGGGCTTGAATTGACGAGGCTTACTTTTTATCATGTTATTTCTCACACGGCTGTCTCATCTTGAGGTTTATTAAGCAAGACCTCGACTGGCAGAGGACATTAGCATCAGTAGATCATTCATTTAGTTCCCAGTGGCCTGCTTCTCTCTGCCTGTGATATTTGCAGGGATGGTGCATTGCAGGTTGATTCCAAAACAGAAAAACAAGAACATCAAATTAACTGCTCTGTGGAGATTAGAACCCCAGCCGAACCAGCGTGCCTTTCAATAATTCATACCCCCTGTATACTGTCTTGGTGTATTATTGATACAACATTTCACTGTAGACCACAAAAGAAGGCTGGAGACAGCGTCTGTTCCTGTTGTGAGAGATAACACTGGGGAAAATGTCTGTCTCAGCTGTCAGGAAAAGACCAAACGCCAGTCCTCAAAGGCTCGTGTCTTTACTGCTGTAATCATTAGAATAATAAAACATTTTTTTCATAGCTCGCACTATCCGCTTGTAACCCCTCCTTTGCACTTTGAAGTCTAAGGAGACATAATGTAATGGTCTTTGGTTTGCCTGTGGTTAAAATCACACAGACATGGCACAACACTGGCAGCGGGTCAGTAGGCTTTTCAGTATGTGGAGGAAATGATGACTGGCGATGTGGAACACATTTTTCATTAAAATTAATGCACTAAAGACAGAAGTCAAACACTGGCTTGAATACCAATCAAGGAGTCTGTGAAAAGCATTGTAAATGAGAATGCCTTCATCTCTTTCTCGGAAGGCTTCTTCTGAGTTTCCCTCCCCAGCTTTTTTTTTTAAAGCTCGATGGCAACTGGGATGACCCTGAAGGTGCTCATTTCAAGTGATGTTTTAAGCTCCCCAGATGAACAGCTGTGGCACTATTATGAATGTGAATCTATCTCCATTAATAAATGATCAGAATCCTTCTTCTGGGACTCTGTAGCACAGAGAACTCCAACAGCTTTCATTTACCTTTGTGGAAGTGTTTCATTGTGCTCTCCCTTACAAAATGCATCAGTGTCATTAATGACAAAAAGGTTTTAGAGGATGAGTAATGCAGAAACCTGCTGTGAGTTTCTCAGGTTATCAGACTGTGCAAGCATTCACTGAGGTATTGAGCAGTAACATTGGTTTATTGATTAAAGAATCAGGCCCCAAGTGGGCGCAGTGGTGAGAGGCTCACAGGATGAGGCGAGACACAACACAGGATGAGAAAATCTTTCTTTTTTTTGTACATCCCTTTTGCCCCACTGAAGCTTAACGTTCTAGCACAAGCTGGCACAAATATACAGCAACTGAGCACTAACTGACAGTTCGCTAAGCCTCACGACTGCTGCTGCCTGTCAGGCTTTCTGTTTTTCGCACAGGGAGAATTTACCAACAAAATTCATCTTCGCTTTTTTAACCAACAGTCCCAGATTTCAGACAGAGGTGGGTAAAAGCAGGCATATTTCACAACTGTCACAAGGTAGATAAGCTAATGTGATTCTGCACACCACCTCCTCATCACCAAGCTGCAGGCAGACACCGTTAGCCACTTGCTAGAGACAACAGTGAAGCAGCTAGCAGCTGAGGAGTCAGGTCAACTTAAAGGGTGAGGATAAGTCAGCGGTGTGAGTCAATCACTTCTGGTCAAAAGTGTGCTCCTACCTCTTTTTTGAAATTCAAGCCTGGAGTGTGAGTGATTTTAAGGCGGCGTGAGCTGTTACGTCACATCGGCGATTCAAATTAAATATGCTTGGAAGCTACATCGAGGTTTTTCCGACTGACAATCCGACTCTGCGCCTCTGAGGGGGCCGTCCTATTATACGTTCTTACATCTCTAGCTGCGCTCATTACTCCCAGATAAAGATGTAGCATAAGGAAATTTGCATTATTCATTAGATTGTTCCGATTGGATCAGAGTCAAACGTCATGAATAATGATAATCGAATGTAAATAGCTTCCGAAATAAGCTGCTGGGGGGACAGATGCGAATCTGGACTGTAAAAAAAGATGGATTTAAAGACACTTTTGGCAAATAAAATGTCAAATGTGCAATATATTAGCAAAGATTTCCCAAAGGCTAAAATACCACAGTACCAAGCCAAGGATGGAGGGCTACACAAGAGAATATGTGCATCAAGCACTGTTTGTAAATGTAATGTGTCATTGTAATGATATTTATAGTCTTGGTGAAGTCTTGAACTCCTGGTGAAGTGACATTTTCTAAGGTGTACTGGTCAAATTTACAAAGGTTTAGCCTGCTGTGTGGTCTTGTTCCAAGCACCTTAAGATGACACAGGATGACATGAAGTGGATGAAAGAAATTTCCAGTTGTGCAATTCTTTGGGTCTGCGGACCAGTCACACTTTGTGAATGCTGGTCTTAAAACAATAACTCTGAGAAGTGAACTTCCAGATTTGCTAACATGTTGCGCCTGCACAATCTGAATTTTTATATTAAAAAAAGATTATTGTCTGTATTTACAAAGACAGCACAGTGAACAGATTAACTCTTTCTTTGCAATCACCCTCCTTCATATGTTTTTGCACATGTTGTTTTCAGCACTGTGGCAGAAATCCAACATCCTGCACAACTGGGGTTCAAAACCACAAGGTAGAGGAAAGAGGATGTTAACTTTGAACCCTATCCTGAAAATAGTAAAGCCTTGGCTGGATGATACAGTATTACAGATCTAAAATCTAACTGGTACTTTAAACTTTTATACCTGACTCCTTCTCATTGACACACACATCTCCAACTCTTTCACACGCTTAAAGCATGCGTGAAAAATCCTGCAAAGTGAATGTGTTAATTGCTAATAATAGTGAGTAGTTTTTTAAAGGCTACACTTTTACTCCACAGAGCAGTTTGCTAGTTACCAGAGCGTGGTAACAAACATGTTGGCTATGTCAGCATAAAAAAGCGGTCCTGTATTGCGAGACGATCTAAATTCTTTGCAGAAGCTAAGAGAGAGAAAATCCTGTTGTTCTTGTCTTACTTTCTCTCTTTGTTTTGCTTCGTTTGACTCTTGCCTCGCAGATGTCAAGCCCTGCTCGTTTCCATCTTCTTTCCTAACTGAGCCTCAAGTATCTCATCTCTCTCAAAGTTTCACTGGCTGGTTCGGTTCATGTTGCTGTTTTGTCATAATGGCTGTTGAGCTGTCTGTCACGGTGAAAGCTTCGGGTGTGTGGGGCCGACACTCCTGTCACGGGTAGTGTCTACACCATCAACCACTGGCAGGGTTGATGGTGTAGACTCAGACACGGGGCCTGTACACTTCATCACACAAATTAATGTGCAGGCTTGCTGGGTATCGCTAAACGGCTGAACTCCGTATACACTATTGTTCCAGAAAATAAAGTCAGAAGTGCGAATAAAGGCACACGGAAAATTGGAGGGATGTTATCGAAAGACGTTTTTGTTTTTAATGTGCATATTTCTAACCTGTCTATGATTGTCATTACAGCCCAAGGTAGTCCATTACAGTAAACCACTACACCAAAATATTAGCCCACACAGCCTACTGTTCAACAGTTTTACACAGCCTTTAGATAACTTTCCTAAGTGAAGTTATCACTCAGCACACAGAAACAGTTTGCATATTTCAGAACTTTTGTTGAGCTGTCTGAAAAGTTGCATTTGAAACTACCTGCCACATAAAAGTAACCAAGGCTATGCTTCCCTTCTGCTGAACTAGCAAGATGGCTAGATGCTAAGGACAAGAAGGCTTCTGCAGCCACAACTTTACTGATATCTGTGTGCAGGAACTCACGAAAGAGAGAGAAAATAAAAAGAAAAGGATGTGTGAGGAGTGTCATTATTTGCTGATTTATTGAATGAGTATCTCAATAGTGTCAGCTCTAAGACATGCAGACTGCACAGAATCACAGGATAAATCTGATGTTATCTTGTTCCAACCATAAGAATGCCTGTAAACAATAAAAAGCTCTCCTTTTCATATGGAAAAGAAATAGAAAAAACTTATAAAAGACTTGCATAAGATGTGGCCTACTTCATATAGTGAATCATATAAGGCTTATATGATTTACTCATGAAAGTGGCCACTTTCTCATTACTTTTATATATTGTTTTAGGAAGTATCCAAAACATAAAAGTTTCATTTATATAATTTTTCCAGGGATCTCTTTTTTCACTCTTGTATGCTTTTCATACAAGTTTCACACAAGACAGATACAAACTTTATAAGATTTATTTAATATATATCTGTTCCATATAGGGACTTTCACTGGATTAAAAGCAGATACCTGAGGCTCCATTTATTTACATTTATTTGTCTGTGTATAACTTTACAGCTTATCAATGATAATAATGATAATAAAAATGTAAAAAAATGTAATTAATTTGCTCCCATATGGCCAAAATATGTATTTCAGTAGGCTTAGTCACAGTAGTGTCTGTCTGCCACTGTGGCTCTGGATATTCATAAATTTGTAAGTTATAGTGTAACAAAGTGTCATTTTTTTGGTTAGGTCCATATTAATTAACGTTTATCTTCAAAACAATTTTATAAACAGTACAGTGCTTCAAACGTACACAGAGGGGTCAGGTTTTGGCCCACATTTGCATTCAGAAGTGCTTGAATTGTCCATGCCATAGATTCAAAGGACACATTATCCTGAGAGTTTAGCCAATATTGACACGATAGTATCACACAGATGTTGCAGACCTTTCTTTTTCACACCAGTGTTATGAATTTCCTGTTCCACCGCATCTCAAAGCTGCTCTATTGGACTGAGCTTTGATGTCTGTGGAGGGTAGTTGAGGGCAGCAAAATCAATGTCACATTCAAGAAACTAGTTTGAGATGGCATTTGACATTGTGACACGGTGCGTTATCTTTCTGGAAGCAGCCAACAGAACACCAGTACACTGTAGCCATAAAGGAATAGATATAGTGAGCAATAATACTCAGGTAGGTGGTGGTTAAATGATGTTCAGTTGGTGCTAAAGTGGCCAAAGTGTGCCAAGAACCCTACCCCCACATCACTCCACCAGAAGCAGCCTTAACCATTAATTAATCCTCAATCTACCAACTGATGTTGCAACGGAAATTGAAACTCATCAGACCTGGTAACATTTTTTACAATCTTCTATAATCTGTTTCTGAGATAGTTACACAAACAACCATGTCATAGTCAAAGTAGCGTAAATCACCTTTCAGCAGAGTGTCTCAAGCTGCAAATGATACCAAATGCACTGAACTGCAGGCACGTGACTGGCTGATTATATTTGTGTGAATGAACAGCTAAGCAAGTTAACCTAATAAAGTGACTGGGGAGTGCAATTCTGCACAGTTTAGAACCAGACTTGGTTGACATTAATGTTTGTATTGATAAGTTATGGGTATGATTTTACATAGCTTGACAACTGCAGAATGAATCTGATTATATCTTCTTCCCACCATAAAAATTCCTGCAAACATTACTTGAAAAAATTACAAAAACAATGTTTATGTTTATATGCAACAATAAGCTCAACAAAGCTGCATAACTTCAAATATGTACTGGGTTAAAACAAAATACCCGAGGGTCCATCTGTTTGACTCTCTATAACTCTCCACATCTGAAAGAATGACACTTAGCTCAAAGGCACGTCTTCATTTAGGCCTTCAGTAGTATTATTAACACATTTTAGATACTTTGTCCCCATGTTGTTACATAATGTGTTTTTTACTATGTTTAATCACAAAAGTGTGTGGCTTCCACTATGGATCTGTATATTCATGAAGATATACAATAGGATTGGAGCATAATAAAAGGTGTCAATGTTTTAATCACAGAGGTCAAAATGAATTAATAATCCTCATCTGACAACCAGTTGTAGAGTACAGCACTTAAATGGAAATATATAAACACTGTAGGTTTTAGAAATAGTTTGTACTGTAGTTCCACAGAAATCTGTCACTTTTTACAAATCTGCTCTTTCCATATTTCACTGGGAAACTTTTACTTTTTACTCCACTGAATTTTAAAAGTCTGTTTAAATCAAATTTGTCTCAATACATCAGATAAGATATCACTTTATTGTTCCAGTGTCTGAAATATGAGAATTTGTTGCTTTGTAAAGTAGAGTGATTTCTTTGTCATGGTCTTTATTGTTTTAACATTCGGTAAAGGGAAGAACATGAATATTCTGAAACTGGTTCTCTCAGATGCATATAGACAGAGAAAAAAAATTGTCTTGACTTGCTTTGGAATTCAACAGGATTTCACTGCTGATTTCAACACTGGTCTGATCTTTGAGTAACGAATATAGACAACCTGAGTAAACCAATAAAATGCAAGCATTTGCATTTGACGTGTCTTTATTGACCTGAGTGGTAGCTAGAAAATGTAGTGCTTTGCCTTCACAGGCTTGGATAAAGCAAAATGTTCCATTCAGTCATGTGTCATATTTATGATCAATCCTAAAGCTTCCAGCAGAACATTGCAATAAAGTGTCAAAGGTCGAATTCTAAGCAAGGATTTTCAGCATCAAATTATTCTCAGGCTGAAGGTTGACACAGCAAGGTGCGTGCCAATGCTGTTTCACTGGTACCCAAAGGAGATTCAAGCAGACCAAATGTGAGCACACCATCAGATCAATACATCGAGCTTTGCTTACCGAGGGGTAGAAAAACATCTTCATCACAGGAAGATAGTTTGCTAAATAAAGAACACGAGCAGTCGGTATATACTTTGGGTAGGACAAAGCAGCAACTCAGAACTGGAAAAAAGGGTTCTTTGTTCTTATGAATCCAAGTTAGATGTCACAAGAAGGTAAGCAGGATGCTGCAATAAATCAAATCTACAGTAAAACATGGTGGAAATATTGAAGCCTCGGGGTGTTTTGTTTCTCTGGAGTTGGACTCCAGCACTGAATCTACTCCACTTTATCCACACAGAAGTAACACTGTGGGGGAAAGTTTATATTATTGGAGGATATTAAACACAAACACACCTCAAGACTTTTTAGACTTCCACTAATTCTTCAGATGACCAACGTGTGCTGACTTTAATCCTTTGCTGTCACCAAGATTAACATTACAATTGTTCCATTGAAGACTAAGAACACTGGGGTTTCACAGTGTTGTGAAGTCTTGTAAAGTCCCTGTAGTGCCTTAGTGCTGCTGTTAAAGCAAATGATGGGAAAATAAGTACTAGTATAGCCTCAAATTTTAGCTTTAAATTCATGTGGGAGAAGCTCAGAGTAGAGCTGCTACTCTTCCACACTGGCAGGTGACTCCTGCATCTGATTAGGATGCATCCTGGGTCAGGAGAAATTATATCTCTTGGCTGGTTTGGAAAAGTGTTACTTTTCCCCTGGATGAGCTTAGTAAGTGCCCAGAGAGAGAAATGGGTCTGGGCGTCTCTGCATAGACTGCTGCTCTTGCTACTCGGATAAGCGGCAGAGGATGGATGTCTATTCAAACTGTTTGTGTGTGTGTATTGTGGGATTTTTTTTAAACATATCTGCACAAATTGAATGCCACTGAAATGCTGCTCTCGCCCTGTCTTACTTACTCTGTTAGTGTTTGGAAACTGAGTTGTATGGATCTCTTAGTGCCAAAATAGTGTTGTTGTTCTCACACGTGTCATGTTTGACCAGAAGAGGTCCAGTCAACACCAGGGTGTGAGCTGCTGCCTGTGGGTGCAGGATGTGAGATGTTTTTTTTCCCTCTACTAAAATTGTAACCACCCACAGGCAACGAGACAGTAATGAGGAGGAGGTTTACTACATTAAAACTTTACTCACTAATTAGATAGACGTTGCATGCATGGGAGACTAAATTAAATACAAATGCTTAAGGGACAAACCAAGGGTGTAATGAGCATGCAACACAGCATTGTATCATACTATGATGCCAGCAGCGTGATGAATTCTGCCATCGTGTATTATGACCTTGATGGAAGATGTTTTTTTTGATTTATTTTAAGGTTCAGCCAAAGGGGAAGGGCACCATGTTATATATTAGTCAGTAAAGTCATCCACTACACAATGTGTAGAATATCTTTTTTCTTTTTCTTTTTCTTTTTTAGCTTGTAAACTCTTTTGTATAAATCCTGTTTGTGAGCTGCCTGAAAAAGTGTTAGTCAGTAGACCTAGAACATATGGTGCCGTAGGCCCTCCATCCGTTCAGACTGTATCTTTCCCATTTCCTGGAATCTCTGCTGCTTCCTATATTTTGTGTTTTCACTTATACTGCCATTAACAACCCCCTGAGGTAACATGACCCACAAGAAGCACAATCAGGGAGATGGGGGAAGGACAAATTGAATAACAACCTCATGACAAAAGACACAAAGACAGCGAAAAAGGTTGTGTGAGTGTGTGCAGCTATATGTGTGCTTTTTTTGTGGGTAAGCAGGGTCACGCTGTTTGCAGAAGATGAGGCTTTTGAACAGGGGGGTGATCATGTTTCATTAAACTGTAGATAAAATTCGATTTTTTCTTCTTTTCTCAGAACAAGGAAATAGAGCTGCAATTTGAGGTTGGTTGTGACATTTCATCCTGTGATTATATTAGCACCCTCTGCAAAGCAGCCACTGCATGGCTTGAAATGATGTTACCTAAGCTGACAAGAATTGATGGGATGACCTTACAGCTTGTCCACCGGTGGAAAATTGCTCCGTGGTTTCGCTGTGAAACAGTGGAGATGTGAAAAAGCCATGCAGAACTGTTGCATTTTTATCTCTCATATTACATCAGTGGAGCAACACCAGACTGACGTGCAGGAGATCAGAGCGGTAACACGTTCTTAGAAAAACCTCCAAAACATGAAGAAAATCTGTCTTATGCGAAACATACAGTGGAATACACAGCAGATTGAATTTTTGACGTACAGCCAAATAACAAAGTAGATACACATGCTCTAGGGGCCTTGTTTCATTATTCATCAACACATGCATCCATTAAATCTGCATAACTCATTTATTTGGCAGATGCAGTATGAAATGCCCACATATAGATTATATTGTATGACAAAATTACTTGAAATGGATTAGTTTTGAGGCAGAGCTGGAAGGTTCTCCCAGAAAACAGGGTAATAACAAATGTGTGGAAATGCAAATAGAGAAAAGGAAACTTTTCGGAGAAATAAATAATTCTGACAGAAGCTCAAACAGGTGAGTCCCAACTTCTGAGATGCATTTTTAAAGTTTTAGATAGAAGTAGACAGACTGGCGACCTGTCCAGGGTGTACCCCGCCTCTCGCCCTATGACAGCTGGGATAGGCTCCAGCGCCCCCCGCGACCCTGAAAAGGATAAGCGGAAGCGAATGGATGGATGGATAGATAGAAGTATAAAATACAGACCTTTAAAATAAGCTTAATATCACTCATCACTAATTTTTCTCTTTTGCATGTTTCAGATCATCAAACAAATATTAATATTAGGCAAAGAATTTTTCTTTTTTAATGTAAAGTGAAGCATTCCCAGTATAAGTGTCATAAAAATGTATCTAGCCTAATGCAGGTTGTTTGTTTCATGAATAAGAAACTAATGAAAAAAATGTATTTTTGGTTTATAGGTGCTCCGATTACTTTTTGGGCAACATGAATCCCAGTTTCACTAGTAGCCTACCTTGTGCAGCCATATGTAAAAAAAAAATCATTTCACAGCCCAGTGCTGTTTCTTGGGGTTTGTTGTGCGCCTGACTGTGCCAACGTATATTCATCTCGATGTACTCTACTTCTAATACTTACAGTACATAACAGCAATGGATGAAAATGTGCTGCAATTCTCATTTTCTTCCACAGACTAATTTAATAGTGAACTGAGACTGCATTTCAGCAAAATGCTTTTCAAATGCTACATGTTACATGGATCAAATCAAAGGCTCCTTGAATGTGACTGGTCAGCAGGAATCAATATACAGAAAAAAGAAAAGCTTCCAGTCCTGCAAACATATTCTTTAATACTTGCTTACATTCATATGCAGATGTCTGTTTATAGAAATGAATATGTAAGTGACAATGCAGTTCCTCAAATGGCCACAAGAGGCTCACTCTAAAATCGATGTCATGATTTTACAATCAGTTACGAAAAGACTGCCCTGTTAAAAAGTACAACACGAACTACATGTTTACAAGTACGTTCAAAATAGGTCAGCCTGTGGGACTCTACGGACATCTCTTCTGTAGAGGAAGAGGTATCATCAAGATGGTTTTTGGTAAATGTGAGATGAGCATTTGTGTTCCTTTTGGTCAGCAGAGGTTTTCTACTTGAAATCTCTTGTTGTTCTGGGTTCTTTTGTTCTTAGAGTAATTCTGGTCGCCCGGTCACTCCTGGGAAGGCTCATCATTGTTCCAAGTTTTCTCCATGTGTGTATGTGGCTCTCAGTGTGGTTCACTGCAGTCCCAAAACCTCAGAAATGGCTTTGTAACCCTTTCCAGACTTGTAGATGTCAGTGACATCTTTATTTCTCAGGTGTTTCTTTAGCTCGTGGCATGATGTGTAGCTTTTTGAGTTCTTTTAGCCTGCTTCACTTTGTCAGACAGATTCTATTTAAGTGATTCCTTGATTCAAGAGGTCTACCAGTAATCAGGCCTGAGTGTGTTCAGTGTAGCTGAACTCAGTTTTCCAAAAAAAACAAAAACACTTTTAATGAGAGTTAATTTATGATTTAACAAAAGGGGCAATTAGTTTTTCACACCACTGTATCTTTTGGCTGGCTTGGGAACGCCTTGGTGTTCCCCTGGACAAGCTGGAGGAAGTGGCTGGGACGAGGGAGGTTTGGGATCCTCTGCTTAGGCTGCAGCCCTGGATATGCGGAAAACAGATGGTCAGCAGACACTGTCTGTAATAGCTAATCATGCTGTCTTAGGCCTAACATCCCCTAATTTGAGTAACTGAACTGGAACTGCTGATAGAGCTGTTGGTACTTTTGAAGTACCAAAGGTGCTAATCAGCAAGTGCTACTACTGTACATGCTACAGTATTGTTGGTCTGTTCGGTCATGCTTTTAGCTGTGAAATTAAAATGATATGCTTGATTAGTTGATGAATTTTAACCTGTTACATGATGTTTTAATGAAACTGTGATTAAAGATGTAGGAGTCTGAAGAAGTACTTTGTTGATTTGTTTAATTTATGCTCTTGTCACTTGGCCTGTGGTTTGAAAAGAAGAACAACCAAAACATTCCAGGTCCCTTTGGACTCTTTTTACAGTAACATATTGCTAATACTTGGAGGATCTGTTGATTTTAAGCATTTTTGAGTTGCTGTAAGTTGATTTAGTACTTACAGTTTATTTCCTGGAATGGGAGGAGGTATGACTACGTAGGCAGGCTTTGCAGCTCTTCTCGAGACCGATTCTGTTATGCAACGAAGGCTGTGCTGCGAGGTGTTCAACTGAAATGGGGTGTAACCCCATAAAGAGTCTTTCCTCATCCACTTTAGTCAGTTGCTTTGCTTAGTTGTCACCTTCAAGTTGAAGATTCACAGTATTTATTCCCAGATTTATTCATAGCTTGCACTATAAAGATACTGCACTAATCAACTGGTGTAAAGTAAAAAAGGATACAAGAAGAAATTTAAGGGCCCTTCATCTCTGCCATCACATCTCTCATGTCACAGGGACACTGACTATGGCCATGTTTTACATAAAGTCCATAATTGCTTCCCAGGAAAGGTGTCATAGATACTATAAAATAGTTGATTACATGGACACTGGTAATATTATATTAATTATTCTCTCTTAGATAACAATTAAGTATACCAGTGTTGTAATATGAAACAGGTTAAAAGTGTTGAGTATTACAGAAGTGAGACACCTGATTTTACAAGCTATCAGTGATGACCTGGGGGTCATTTATGGAAATTTCACTCTGTAAATATATTTTACAGATGGTAATTTTCCCCCCGGTAGAGCATAACCCCTTCTATGACAAGCTAATTCCCAGCCAAGTGTGTAATTAAGAACAGCATTAGATTCCCATATGCTGGGAACGTACCACACGTGTGTGACATGACGGTGAAGCGGCGGCCTGTGTCACCAGTGTGGTAACTAATCACGCGTCACTGGCTGTTACTGACCAAACACGCTCACTGATGCATTCAATGAGCTAAGTCTGATGAAGACGGAAGATGAGCATAACTAGCGTAGAGCATCATTATTAAGCATTACCCCTGACAGTAACATGTGATGTCTGTCACATGGACGCAGATTCATCTACATGAGACTGCGACACACCATGTCATTTAAATGTAACAGCAAGGCCGGAGGGAATTGTCAAGGTTTGGAGCCTGCGGCGCAAACCAGCGTTTGTACAGCTGGATCCATATCACATCACATCATACTCGCTTCAGTGTAGCAGAAATGGCAGGTATATCTGAGGGTATGTAAGGGAAATTCTACTCAGCAGTCCTTCCAACAATGATCTTTTGAGTCTTTTAAAAAATTAAACCACAACCTGATTCGAAGAAACAAATTTTAAAAGACAGGGTTTCGTTTTGTTTTTTGATGATCGGATGAATAACGCTGAAGATAAATCTTCATGTATATAAGCACACTGATGCTTTTTATGCTGTGCCAAAGTGCCCGCAGACCACACAGCAAAGCCAGTAAATCCCCTCATGCTGCCTTCAGTACTCAAACATCCTACTTATAAACTCACCAAACTGACTACAATTCTGTTTTCCCTTCTTTTCTTCACAGATAACGACATAGCATATTTATGCCAACTGTTTTGTAAACACTTCACTGCTGATATCAATGTCTTCTGTCCTGTCTAATGCTTGTTTTTTTTAGTTTTTACACATTGTCATTTGCTTTCATTTTGTTTGTTATTGCTTCAGATTGGCTTGTTTTGTTCTGTCGCATTGCATTAATAATAGACACATAAAGCTGATACGGTGTGTGTGTTAGCAGACACTTGTGTATACACACACCCAGCAGGCACAGATACGGGCGCTTGAATTATTGGCCCACTCATCACAGGTCTTTAATTGCAACGGCAGCTTCAGTCATGGTGGTCCATTACTAGCTAAACATGCACAACTCTCAGTCAGAGAAACACTGAAAATAATATCACATGTGCACTAAAACAACAAACTAAACACAAACTGCTAATTCAACTTCCATCTTTAACAGTCCCATCACTCCTTATGCCATCAGATGACAATCCTTTCCAATTACTATACATAAAATAAATCTTTCCTCACCACCTCTATGGGATGGGAGTTTTAAATTACTGGGATGCAGTTATCATTAACCTACATCAAACCATCCATTCATTTTCTGAACTGCTTATCCGATTCAGTGTAGTGGGAGAGGTTGGAGCCTTTACCAGCTCTAAAGGGGGCAAGAGGATATGCCACCGGTTCATCATGAAGCTAATACACAGTGCAATCACTCATTTTTGCAGCATTTAAACTTAACCTCACATTTGTGTCACTGGACTAGAGCACTTGGAAAGAACAAACTGAAAAGAGAAAGGCCCCAGCTGGCCGATGCTGGTTGGCTAAAACATGTCGCACTTTTGCTGTGAGGCACTTGTGCTAACCACTGCACCACCAGTAACCTACATGAAATCTGACTTTCAAATGACAGGGAATGATCACTTGTGTCATGCAATCTTATGAATTGCTGGTTTCTGCATAAAAAGAGAAAAGCAATCTTAAATAGCAGAATGAATAACCAGTACTTGCCATTGGGATTTAGGTGTTTAAGCGTATGCTTAAGGTCATTAGTTTGACACTTGGTTTAGAGCAGGATTGGAAATTGGGTTTCTAAAAGTGAAACACTGATCCAAAACAAAAGAGTTATAGATGTTAAAAAACAGAAATGAAGGGAACTAGTGAGTGAATATTGGGTTCACCACAGGAAATGATCATCGCTTACATATAAATGCAGCATTTCAACTTTTGAGCAGGCTGCTTTCTGTGGATCCATTTCCAGTGTTGCAGCATTTCATGAAACTACATTAAAAAGTAACTTTATAAAATACTTGGATTACTTTGTTGCAACAAAAGCCATTAGTCTTACAAGTTAACAAATAAATTATTTAGTTTCAAACAAGCAATCTTCTGCTCTTAATGTGGCATAATGTAAAAGCCTTTGCAGTGCTATATTTTTGCCATATTTTACTGGCCCTGTTGTTCCTAATGTACAGGTAACACATTAGAAAGTAACTTCATAAAATGCTTAGATTGGTTTGTTGCAACAAAACTCATTAGTCTTGCAAGTTCAATTAAATAAGTTATTTAGCCTCAAACAAGCAATCTGCTGCTGTTAATTATTAGCCGTGTTTTATTGTTCCTTTAGAAAATCCCAGACACATTTGCACATTTGCACAGATTCTGTTTCCCTCCCTCTACTTGGCAGCTTGTTGTTTACCAGTGGAAAAAACCCAGTCTTACTGTTGGTTCAGTGTGTGCCATGTTTGGCTCTGGTGGTGATATAGCAGTGAAGAGTCTTTACCTTTGCATTACTTTGAATTTGGCTGATTAAAACATTCAGTAGTTCACAGCAAAAACGATGTGATTGATTACTTGTGACGGTACTAAAGTCATCAACAAGTTTAACACAGTCTACAGTTCAGCTTGTAGCAGATTTTTCAAAGTGGGGACAAGTTTTTTTTTCTCTAACATTATCATAGCGCTGACAGTGACTGAATCGCCTTTTCAAGGATACTCTTCACGTAAATCCACTGTGGGTCCACTGCTCTCTAAAAATATCCATCACAGCGAGTGGGCTCTGCGTACCAACAGGCTCTGCATGTTAATGAGGTTGTGTTCATCATGTAATACAATGCAAAGATTACACATTAAATATGGAGGTATACGTGCAGATAAAGTCTTGGCGGTATTTTGAGAAAGACTGAAGACAGAAAGTGTCAGAGCTGAGGAGCTGCCCTGCATTCAGAGTGGAGTAAGTCAGTAAGGAAGGAAATACAGAGTCTCCATGGACTCCTCAGACAACTAGAAGGAGAAGTCTTGAAATACTGCCTCTCCTGACTTGATCGGGGAGCAATATTTCCCTCTGCGACTCTGCAAAGAGCCTCGGTGCTTAACCTTTATCAGCTTTAGTACTAAGCACTGATTCCTTTATACCTTTGGGTACTCTTCAGCTGGCAGGTTGTTCCACAAACCTTTGTCAACTGTTCTATTCCTTTTTGTCACACATTGCAATTTACAGCAATAATAATGGCAGACTTATGAAACAAAGATATTAATAATTTTGAGAAAGGTTTAGCTGAGATGTGTCTTTTTCTTGGTTCTGCTTTGCAATATTACGAGTGTTGCATTGCATAACTGAGTGCTGTCAACATAATTTCTATGTGTTTTAATTTTAGGGTCAGAATTTGATCAGTGACATCTACTTGGCTAATTAAGCTAATGAGCTGGTTGAAAACTGTAACTTAGGCTGACTTATTAAATGATCCAAGATGATTTAATTTTCATAAAGAGCCTTGTAAAGACTTAAAGGGTACATTTGAGAAAAAAAAGGTCCTCATAGGTCAGCATGTTCATCAGCTATTCATTGATCCCTGGGGAATGTGAAATCAAACTGTGAATATTTAGTAGAACTTTCTATTACAGCTCAGTAATAACATAGCAATAGCAGGGCAATGAGATAGGAAGAAGGAGGTTATACAGAAATAGTAAGTTATTAACTTTTAATTAATAATAATAGCTGAATAATCTTACATTGAAATATATGTATTTGGGTAATAACAGGTCAGAAATTTGGGGTAATAATGTAAAAAGAAACTACTAATTCCTAATTAATTCCTAATGAGCAATTAGTAATAATATAATTAGTAATTATATAATTAATATATATGTGTATGTATATATATATATATATATATATATATATATATATATATATATATATATATATATATATATATATATATATAGCAGGCAAGGCATACATGGAACGCCATAACCAAGTGGCCGGCATAGTGTACAGGAACATCTGTGCCGAGTATAACCTGGAAGTCCCGAGGTCAAAATGGGAGATGCCCCCAAGGGTGGTGGAGAATGACCGAGCTAAGATCCTGTGGGACTTCCAGATACAGACGGACAAAATGGTGATGGCTAACCAACCGGACATAGTGGTGGTAGACAAACAGAAGAAGATGGCCGTAGTGATCGATGTAGCGGTTCCGAATGACAGCAATATCAGGAAGAAGGAACACGAGAAGCTGGAGAAATACCAAGGGCTCAGAGAAGAGCTCGAGAGGATGTGGAGGGTGAAGGTAACGGTGGTCCCCGTGGTAATCGGAGCACTAGGTGCGGTGACTCCCAAGCTAGGCGAGTGGCTCCAGCAGATCCCAGGAACAACATCGGAGATCTCTGTCCAGAAGAGCGCAGTCCTGGGAACAGCTAAGATACTGCGCAGGACCCTCAAGCTCCCAGGCCTCTGGTAGAGGACCCGAGCTTGAAGGATAAACCGCCCGCAGGGGCGTGCTGGGTGTTTTATATATATATAAATATATTATTCTCAATATGATTTATATACTAATTTGTAGTAGTTATGTCATAATAATAAGGTAATATTGGCTGATGTTTTGAACATATATGGAAATTCCTGTTTAATAATGCAGGAATTAATTCCACTTCATGTCAACAACGTTATTCTGTGTTTGTTTTCACATTATTACCCTCAGTTTCTGACCTGTTATCACCCAGTTACACAAATTCCAGCTGTAACCACTGTTGACAAAAGATAATTACTTATAGATTACTTGAACATTACTTTAGCAATTGAGATATGTAACTAGTAGAGCAGCAAGGTAGATGCATGTCTAGCTTGCTGACTGCATGTCTTATCCTGTCTTCCTTCATCTGCTGGGACCCCAACCGGTCCCAGCAGATGGCCCCTCCCCTCCCTGAGCCTGGTTCTGCCGGAGGTTTCTTCCTGTTAAAAGGGAGTTTTTTCTTCCCACTGTGGAGTGCTTGCTCATAAGGGGTCATATGACTGTTTCTTTTTTCTCTGTATGTATTATTATTATGTTTCTATGTCAGGATTCTTAAAAAATAAAAAAACTAGGTGAATTCTTCCTACTAGCCGTGGCATCGGCAGATCTGGTTTATCTGTATGTTAAGCTTCTGTGCGCTTGTTTATTTGGATTTGTAAATAAATAAAAAGCAAATAAGCAAATAAAAAAACAACCAAAAAAAACACACACACAAACAAAATCAACACAATATTCTCACCTTCTTTCTAAACTAAACTAAACTACACATCCATGGCTGTATTTTCACTGGGATGCCATCGGTTCTGTTTTGACAGTCTCTGTGTTTTCAGAAGGAAACCTGCATTTAACATTGTTTTAGCAAGTACAAATCAGCTCTGGAGAAACATGATATTTTTTTCCAGTGTAAAAAATTGATTTCAGAGTTTTCAATGGGAATGCTGACAGTTTGAGATCTTTCTACTGTAGTTTTTGGTGATGAACTGTATATTTGGGAGGTAAGCAGTACTTATCACTTATAATACACAACTACACACTGTAATCTATCCTTCTATAACAATGACATCTTTTAAGTAGGCACTGTATGACAGAGAAAATAACATGATGATTTTTGTCCTTACTCTCACTGAGGCAGTGGTGCATGTCCAATCCTCTGCATGCTCTTTCCTTTTCTCCACTCTTGCCTGCACATCATGAATGCAACTCTGCTAACATCTCTTGTTTAGCCCGTCTTCTAGCATTTTTCATGTTAACACAGAGTTTTAGGTCTTCCCTGCTGACGCATAAATCATTTCACAGGGCTGGCTGAATTAAATCTCCGCAGGTAAACACCAGAGGGGATTTTAATTTTATTTCAGAAGGATCAGACCCTGGAGAGCCCAGTTCTCCAGCCTGAACCTACTTCCCTTTGAACTCTACTTAGATTTTTTGGGCTTTTGGCCATAAGTAAATCCAGTGTATCTGTGAGACCTAAGAGGACAGGAGGCTTTTGATTCATGGTTTATTTGAAGAAAGAATGTGCTGAGCGCATCCCAAATGAGGATTGACCTTGGACTGATACGTCTGAGCAGTTTTTTGAAGTTATGTATGTATTCAGGCCCTTCTTCATCCACCAGAAGCACTGGGGTCACATAAATCCTCCTTAAACGTTTATCCACATGTGTCACAAACCAGATTGGATTCTCAGGAAATTGAAAAGATTTAAGGCAAATAAAAAAATAAGAAGTTCTACACCTATAAACTTTGTCTAAGTCTGACTTGTGGGGCTGTAGTATGTCTAAATTGAGCAAATCCGCATCTGCTTATTACAATTTAAAGAGGGGTCTGCTGATGGGTTTGCAAACAGGGATTAAAGGCTGTTTTGTTATGCAATTCCACAAATACACAAACTGCTGTCAGATATTCAGTTAAATTGTGTTAAGAACTAAAACTTGCATGGTGAAAAAAATGGAGGTGGACCAATAGGATCACTGCTATGTCCTCTTTAAAACAGAGCACACTGTACCAGGGCACTCTGACATTTTCAGGATGAAGAGAGAGGTAAAGAGGTGAATGAGCCACAAGAGCTTCCCCCAAGAGAATATTTAGGCTATGCTACGATTCTATGAGAGGCAAGTAAATGTGTTGAGAGAATTAAATGAGGCGGCTTTGGAGGAGAAACGATTCTCTCTGTTCGTAAAGATTGTGGCTCAGTGTGCAAAAAGCATTCATTTAGTTCCAAAATCAAGCAAATCCAAATTAAATAGTAAATAAAGAAAATTAAATCATTTATATGAAAAGTTTGCCAATACTGATCTGCTTTCTCAGATTGCAGATAGACAAATAACCCAGACTGATGTTCCGTGGTTCACGACTCTCTACCTGACATTGAATGCTCATGCATTCAGGTGCATCACGTAAAATCCACCCAATTTGTATGGTTTCCGATTGAAACAGAGAGTCTTTGTTGTTATGATTAGACTTCTAAAAATGTGAGAGAGTGACAGACTGATGTTTGTTTTTAAACAGCAAACAGTTAAGTCACTCGTCTGCATCAACTTCCTCCCTGAGCCTAGTTTAGCAAGTTCAGTTTAGAACTTTGTTAGGTGCCCCTGTTCAACTACTTGTTAATAAAATATCTAATCAGCATCATATAGCATCAAATCTGTGCATTTCAGCTTGTTAACATGCTCAAGATCTGCTGAAGTCCCATTTGAGCATCAGAGTGGGGAAAAGACCTACTTTGACTGTGGCATGGTTGTTGGTGCCACTCGTGTCAGTCGTAGTACTTCAGAAACCGCTGATCTATTGTGATTTTCACACACAACGATCTATAACAGAGAATGGTCTGAAAAAGAGAAAATATTTGGTGAGCAACAGCTTTCTGAGTTAAAAGGCCTTGTTGATGCTCGAGATCATTGGAGAATATCTGATATATGAAGAAGAACATCACTGAATGAACCTTTAGCCAGATCAGGTAGAGCAACAGAAGACCACACCGGGTGCTACTCCTGTCAGCTATGAACAGGAAACTGATGCTACAATTCACACAGTATCACCAAATTTCGACACTAGAAGATTGGAAAACATTGCTTGGTCTGATGAGTCTTAATTCTTCTGCAGCACTGGATGGTAGGGTCAGATTTGGTGTAAACAACATGGAAGCATGCCTTATATCAATGGTCCAGGCTACTGTTGGTGATGTAATGGTGTGGGGAATCATTTCTTATATACTTTGGGTCTCTTAGCATCAACTGAGCATGATTTAAACACAGCAGTCTACCGCAGTGTTGTTGTTGACCATGCCCATCTCTGTGCACAATCTTCTGATGGCTGCTTCCAGCAAGATAACACACCATGTCACTCAGATGATCTCAAACTGGTTTCTTGACCATGATTACTGTACTCAAAATGCCTCAAAGGTCATGTGGGGGAACAGTAGATTCACATTATGGATGTGCAGCAACAAATCTCCAGCAACTATGTGATGCTATTAAATCCATATGGACCAAAATCAGAAATGTTTTCAGCACCTTGTTAAAACTATGCCATGGAGGCAGATCTGTTCTGAACAGTAGTTAATGCTAATTTACCAGTCTGAGAATTAAGGCTAGAATTTACATGTTAGAGTAGCTTAACCTCTTAAGCCCCAACGCCTAACCAATCTCCTGCCTTTTGGCCCTGTATCTGGGGGCATTGGGGCTTATAGATATGATATCCTAGGCTGTTAGGAAACTTCATCATTATTTCTGAAGCACTACAGTTTTTTTTTTTAAAGGAGTCGTATAAAAACAAACCAAAAAAAATTTACAAAATACATTTTCTGTTCATGTCACTTCTTGGATACGAGGGAATGAGGCACTCTTTGTGGTTACATGGTTTACTTTACTTTGCACTGCTGTGTAAATTTAGTGAGCATCAAAAGGTTGATGCTAAATAAGCATTTTCCAAAACAACTTCAGTAACTCAAAGACTCACAAATCATGGCAATAAATACTCTGACCACTTAAATCCAGGCACTGTATCACATCTTTGTGTTCTCTGGAAACTGATGTTTTCTACCTTGCAGCATATGTAAGAAATTACACTGAACATGCAGGACAGGGTTGAAGCGAGAGGGATTTAGGTTTGGATAAAAATACTGACCTGGAAAGAGCATCAAGAGAAATGCTAAGAACATCACCGTTTCCCCTGAGTAATGATCAAAGATGAGGTCAAGGAGCTGCGCTTTCAAAGTGGTGTCCTCATCTGTAATTAGAGCAAAGAAGCTTGTCGTAATCAAAGGTTCTGTTTTCCTTTTTTGGTCCCTTTGAGGCTGTTTAATAGTGATGGACTCATGTAAGCATAGGTCAAGAGAATTTTAACCAGCAAAGCTGCTGATTTCCCACACCGTGCCCACCTTTGACCAGAGCATCGGGGATTCTCTTTATCTTTAATCTGTTATCTTCTTGTAGCTAGCTTCAGGGAGTTGGTCGAAAATCCTTTACTTGAGGAAGAGTATCACTAAACGAACAAGGAAAAGTTCAGCAGTAAACCTCCCACTGTTAGGAATAAAAGACAATGAAACTCACTTCAAATTATCAATACGTTTGATGTCATTACAGATTTCTTGTTGGGGATTTTTTATTAGATACTAGAGTACCACCAAAGGGTCACAAGATATTTAACAAAGTGTGAGATGAGATATGACTTCATGTCAGTGTACTTCTTAAATATCAGTTTAAACTTTTGATATGTTTTCTATCTTCTATTGTGAATAAATTTTCACAGACTGGCCTTTGAGGTGTGGTCGATAAACACAACAAAGTAAAGCCAGTACCGGTACCAAACAAGCGAAGATTTTTTCATAACACGGGAAAAGACCCAGGGGAACCAAGTTAACGATAAATTTTTTTTAAAAAATAACAATAAAAGCCCTGAAAACCATAAATTTCACACCCGAGCCACAACTCTTGTGGCCCGGTACCAAACGACTGATGGACTGGCACAGGTCCGTGGCCCGGGGATTGGGGACCGCTGGTTTACAGGGCGGTGTATCCTGAGCTATGCAGCATTTCACTGTTTCGTTCCACAGGTATAAATCAGCCCTGAGTGCTTTCTTATCTGCATTAATACACTTATATTAGTCATCTGCACATGCTCAGATTACTTTTCCAGAGGGGATAGCTTCATCCTTCCACCCATCGCACACTAATTCCTGTTGTTCATGTTCTATTGTTCATTTTTAAAAGTGAACTGTAATTTCCAGATAGGTGTCTTTGTTCTCCTCCACACTTTCATAAGCATACTGTTCATATTCATTTCCCCAGGCCTGCTTATCACCTTGATGGCAAGGCTGACTTTTTCCAGCTATTTTTTGAAGCTTTTTTAATGTGTTGCCTCTCAGCTTCTTGTTACTTAACATTCTAGTCTCCCTTTTATATCACAAGTCTGTGAAATGGCACCGAAAATGATTTCTCGGTAAAACTAGCAGTCAGAATGACATCATATTTGTGTTCATCATGGTCATGCTTCTTTTACTTCTCTGACATCCCCTGTGGCCGACTTCAACATCATCATTATTATCAACTAAGAGGATAATTCATGTCCTGCAGCTCGCTCTTGTAATCAGTTATACGAAGAAGAGGAAAAGGAGAAGCACAACGAGTCCTCTTTTGCCTCTATTGGCTCACTGCACATGCTTTTTAAATCTCATAAAAATGGTTGCTGCATCAGTGCCTCAGCTGAATCAATGTGATGATAAGTCTCCAAGTGATATCTGTCAATGAGCGGCTGTAGCAGGAAGACACTGAGCTCTGTGATTTAGCCTATGAGGACTGAGGGCCTAAGATATGTGGGTTATTTCAGGGTCCGGCATTGTGTCATGACCCTCCTTACTCTGAGCCTTACTCTGGGGAATTGGGAACTCCTTCTCTCATCTCACGTCTGCCTCGCAGATTTTCTTGTGGTCTGCTGGGATCAACTCTGCAGTCCTGCGCTTTTATAAAAAGAAAGCTTGGAAGGATTGAAACTGACATTGCTCTGCCACCACCCCTCAGAGCCACCCAAAGCAGAAAATGAATGATTACAATGATGGGTGCTAAGATAAAATAGGGGCATTGTACCCCACCTAGACAAATGCCCTTGTTATGGCAACTCATTACAAGGGTGCAGAAGAGCCTCTGGCACGTGTTTGCATATTAACTCCACAGCACTTCAGATGTTTAGATTCTTATTCATCATGCAGTACCATCAGAAATAAATTCACTCTGCAGCAGCACCACAACCCCAAGGGAATTAGAATCCTTAATAAATTATTTATAATAATAATTATAATAATAATGAGTAAGACATTTTCTTTCTATAGCACTTTTCAAACCAGTAGATAATTCTTATAACAAATAAAAACAAGACATATACCGTGAAAAAACATTGAATAATGTGAAAGGTAAAAAAGAAATAAAAAACTAAAAACTAAAATCTATAGAGGAGGCACAAAACATACTATCAAAGCCTTTGTGTAAAGGGAGGTTTTGATAAGGAGCAGACACTGAGATTGCTATCATGTGTTGCTCTCCTGCAGGCTCTGACAGAAAATGTACAATTTCCTTTTGTAATGAGGTGGGCTGTTGGAACAGTAAGGGTGAAGAACTGCAATAAGTTCTGCAACATGCTCAGAATTCCTGCTAAGTATCTGTTTTTGGTCCCACCAAAATACTGATTTGAATTAGGGTAAATTTTGGGGGGAAGTGCAGGCTGCACTTAAAAACTTCTTAACCAGGCATAACTACATGCCAGGTTCAGAAGCTGCACTGCCTCCCAGGTAAACGTTTACTGGATTATATCTGCACTGCTCAGGTGTGCTCAGAAATAAAGTGCACAGCCAACAAAGATGCCACAGTGCCCTGTACTGCACCTGCAGATCACTGAAACACAGAAAGAAACCAGGCTGACAAAGATGTGACTTTCAGGTGGCGATTTCTCCTATAAGAGTCTATGAACTGTCGACCCTTTTTTTACATACCGTAGATGAACTGCAACCTTAATGCCATCTTGTTCAAAGACAAGGTTCTGTTAGCAAACATTTCCAGAAAGTAAATGCTCCCAACCACTCTGCAAAAACTTCACATCTGCAGGTTACAACAACAGTAACAGTAACTCAGGTGATTTCCCACAAAGACAATAACACATTAGAAGATAGCAATGTGGCAGACACCACAGGACATCTCAGGAGGTCCATTAGTTTGAACTGTTCTGGCAGCAAAGAGATGTCTACTTAATCCTGGTCTTAGTGTTGTGACTGCAAATTACCTGAGACTGGGTCAGTGAACGTCAGTGTTTGCTCTTAGGCCTACACTGAGTATAGTATGGTAGAGTAAAGAATTTAAATTGGATAAGTAAGAGTTTTGAAAATTAGACCTCTTTTCTCAGTGTCAGTCTTGTCAGTGATTTCCTTTCCTAGCTAAGAATCAAGGTAAATCATTTTCTTACTTTTCAGATGGTCCAAAATGTTACAGCTTACCTATTAACAGAGACATTTTATCCACACAGCCCTCAGTTTGTTTGTTTTTTAGATATGACTTTAACATTTTCGTCTTTGTTTTTAACCCATTATAAGGATTGGTTAATTCTCGGATCTTTTATCCTTGCACATTTTCATGGAATCAATGGGGTCCACAGGACAGATGCTCCTACATGTCCCAAAGTGATAATCAAATGTCATTTCAAAACTTCATTTTATTCTTTTCACATTTAAACAGTTTGAGCTTCATAATTTCTTGTTTTAATCAAAACTACCAGCTGAGTATGGTCTAGACTCCTGGTGGTAGTGTGTCCATCACGATGGAGTTTATATTTACTCCAAAAAAGTGACTTTGAGTCTTTGAATACAAGAATCAATCCTAGAACTGAAGTGCAGATATTTCAGTATTGATTCGCACACCACAGGTGTGTATTTGGTACCATTTAGAGACAAAGAACAAACAAACAAAAATCAATTAACTCTGCTTAAAGCCTGAGCTTTAATATTTGCCCTTTAATTATCACATTGTAATTAGGCAGATTAATGTGATTTGCAAGAATAGGTGGGTATTAACTGGACTTAACTACATTGGCATGTCAAAGTTATATTTGGCCTTTAATTACTGCATTCCCAGAAGCCCATAATCAGTAATTTTATAACCAGGACACGCATTCAAAATGTCTAATTTAATCAAAATTAGGCTGCTTATGTCTGAGATGTCATGCCCCACTTATAAAAATGTTAATTACATCACCCTCACTCTTCATGCATGCTCCCTTAGTGGGAGGTAAACCATGTTTGGGACACCATTTCTTTTCATCTGAGAGTCCCGGCTTATACATATTGTGCTCAGCCACACACTGCTATTTGTTTGGCTAGCACTCATCAGCAGTCTACCTTTAGCTGAGGCATCACTATCCCTCCGCTTACACCCATCAATGCTCCATCACGGATCTGTCCGGCCGTTGTCAGCTGATTGTCATGCTGTACACTTCTTGTAAGCCAATCTGTCATGCACTGTTAATGTTTGAAGGCCATTGTACCGAGTGCTGTTTGCATCAGCTACATCACAAGAAACTGAATGATGTGACTGAGGAGTACCAGACTATGGATACTTCGGTTTCTTTGATGCTACACACCCTTTTTGGTTTTATTGTTTGAACAAATTAAGTCAAAGTCGCAGTAATCTTCTTAGCAGGATATGGTGTGTTGTGATGAAATTTGTAATTGAATCAGATAGCTCTACCCTGTCAAAACTGTTTACTGAATCAATATTTACTAAAGTTGATCCTTAACAAAAGAGAGCAATTTTCTCTAACAACACCGATTCTACAGCAGGTGTATTAAAAATGTCTGTGTGTAGACAGAAAAATTTAACCCTCAACAAGTCCTCCAGAATAACATGATATAATATATAATAGACATTATCCATGAACATGGAGAGGAAACTGTCGTGAGATATTACGCCCTGAACTGCCCCTGTAACTGTTACAAATCAAATATATTCACTAGAGTGAGTTTATGGTTCAGGTTCCTAATGCTTGAATCGTGAAAAGAAAAATATTGATCTGAAATATGAATCAGTCTTTTACATTAAATGCAGAACATCTGTTGCATCCAAACTATGTGGTACAACCAGTCTGTGGTTTATTCTTGCGCGTGGAGTCATTGGTCCTTCAGCCAACCGTGGAGAAGAGCAAAGTTACAACATACAAAGAGTTGATGTGAGATTGTGTGTTAAAAACAATGAAAAGTGTCCACTGCAGTCACTGTCTGTCACGAGGTGGAAGTAATTTTTTACCCTCTGTCTTATCTGGTGCTTGTATTAGTGGATTTGATTGTTTTACATTTTGCATGTTTTTAATTGACCTTTTTTCTAGCATTCTTTTAATTTTGAAAGTAGTTGTTTAACTTTGTACCTATATCACCACAATTAACAAAATGAACCACACCAGGTCAGTACAGTACCACACAACAGGGCACAGCAATGAAATAGCATCAGAGCAATACAGCGGAGAATATAGTGGAGAAACTAACAGAACATGGACGGCAGTATGCCAGGAACGCTAGCTAGGGTTGGTTTTAGAGGTAGGAGGTAGACAGTCATTGAAAGCAGCCCAGGCTTTGTTGGAGCACTGATAGAAGCTGGGAAATGACTGGCAAGTTGAGTGCAATCCAGCCACGAGCAGAGTTTGGACCTTTGCTGGACCCTTGAGGTCGGTGTGCAAAGTGCAGGATGGGAGATAGGCAGGTGTAGAAGGAGGAACACAACGTGTCTCTGCGATTTTAATTGTGGACTTTTTAGCATTTGATGTTTTAGAGGCTGTGGTGGCAGTGACAGTGTACAAGATGTTTAGTTAAGTTCATAATAGACACTTGCAGCCTCCATTTTTTTGACTCCTTGGTTACCATCCACCTTTCGGCTGCTCTCCACCCAATTTCTCTCACATCTGTGGTTCTGTATTTTGATCTTTGTTTTTTTTGTTCGTGCTTCCTCCATCTCCCTGTTCCAGCCCACATTTCAACCAAGTAGCATATTACCTGCACACATTTGCACACACGTTTGGGACAGGAGCACGTTTGCGTACGTTGGAAACCTCCCTCTTTAGGCTCTGCATAGGAAATTACCCATGCCAACAGACACAACTATAGTACCATAAAACAAACATAATGTAGGAGCTTTGCCATTACATTCAAAGGTGTGGGGTTGTTAGTGGCTCAAATCAAATGCAAGAATTTCACCTAGAAGACTGGACTTCAATCCCCCTGGAGACAACCATTTTTAGATGTTTGCCAAGTACTTTCATCAACAGCTTGGTGAGGTTTAGGTGATTAATATTTACTTTGCTTGTCAGTTGTGGAACTTTTAGAGTCAGGGTCATGGTTACACCACTGTTACACTTTCTACGTTAGCATGCATGTGCCTGTTTAGAGCCAAGGCATGTCAGTTTTGTTATCTCTCTGCAGACACTACACTACACAGGTACTGACTACACAAACATCTTCCAAGCAGACTAGAAATAGTATAAGAACAACTATTTCCCTGAGGTGTCTGCAGCTGTCTGTGTGTTCATCAGCAAGGAAGTATAATCCCACCATAAGCCGCTTTCATGCATGAACTCTGGACAGTGTCAACAGAATCAAGTTGGGATATTGTCCACAGTTGCCCTTTCCCACGTGGCACATAACATCCACTGGCTTACTGTCAGTTCACCAGACAGTTACCTGCCCTATCCTCACATGGGCTCAGTCAGACACAGAAACTCTGTAATAGGGAGTTGGCAGAGTGTTTAATGTCCAATCCAACTGCATCTGACATTTGCGTTCTCACATGTATCCCGCTGGGTGACGCCTAGAAAAGTTCAGAGCTCCAGTGCACATGTGAAGATGGCTTTAGACTCTGAGAACAGCATGCCCGACTTTCTCCTTTGCTCATTAGAATCCTGGACATTAGAAGACTCTTAATTTAACAGGTCACCAGCTAGAGATAAGGTTTGGCTGTGCTTTAGCCACATGCTAAACAAGCACATCTTCAAATACAGGAACATGCTACGCTACTTTAAAAACTGAAGGCTCATATTTGTCTTTTGGCCTTAAAGTCTTTCTATTCTTCTCTTTTCCCTTTGGGTTTCATAAATAGGTGATCCTGAGGTTAACCCACCTCTGATTTAGTGGATATTATCAGGTTTAACTTAAATAGGACAGTCTGGACTAGTGAAACTGCTAATCTCCTTGGGTGCAATGTTTTAAAACTTTAAAGATTAAATATGAATCAAAGATAAGCCAACATATGGCACTACCATTCAGGAGTTTTAAAGCACTCTGCACGAGCAACTCTGAGTAATGCATTATGGATTAGCCGCTGTAACGCTTAGCAAAGAAACCCTTTCCCTTGATAGCGCTGTGCTGTTCATGCTATCAAGAACACATTATGTTGAATGCCTGGCAATTGCACCATCTCACACATGTGGGCAGTGCCTCAGTGCAATTAATTTCTATTTATTTTGTCAGTGTTGCGCAGCCACAAGGTGCTTCTGCAGTGGGAGCCTCTGGTGGTGGTATCGTCCCCCTGCAGACCACAGGCTTTCGAGGAACTAATGCTAATCTAGATAGAGGGAAGGGAAGACTGGGGGGGATGCATTTTCTCCCCCCCATCCCTCCACCTCCTCTTCTTTCCCTCTCTCTGTTGAAGATTGTACTGATTGTGCTGCAATATGTCGCATGACCATGGTCAGAGCTGCAGACTGGGGTGTAATTTCTCCAATGCTTATTAAATCAGTGGTGTATGCCTCTTGAAGCAGTGTATGGATGTACATGTGTTCATCACAGCAGTTTACCGCAGGATCTCTTGACACAGAACAAAGCGTGTTGCTCAAAAAAAAAATTAACTCCCTTTTGATCCTTCATGGCACATTTGCTTAATCTCATCCTATGAATGGGAATAAAACAACTCTCTGAATTTGAATTATCTGGTCATCTATTCAAAGAAAAGCTTTGATATTTATGAGGATCCCCTCATCAATATTCATGGCTCTAAACTTATGCGCGTGTACTTTTTTTGCTGCATTGCCTGTGTTTTTAGAGAGCGAATAATTGTTTCTTTACTATGTTTCTGGTTTGTTTCTCTCCTTCACTACATGTTTGTCTCAACAATGTTTTCCACTAGAGAAATTCAAGTGGCTTAAGGGTATTTTAGCATAACAGGATTGAAGTGAGAGGCTATTGAGCTTGTTTGACTGTTCGCTGGGCTGAGTGAAGGACCTGCCCCTAGACATTTGCACTACAGTATCCTGCTGACTTGCTTGCTTGCTCACACTGCCATAGAAACAGGGATCCTGAGTGCAGTGGAGGCTCATTCTGTTCAGGAGCAAGCAAGGGAGTGGATCGAAGGAGAGAGTGAGGGGCAGAAACAAAAAAGAGGCAAAAGAGAAAGAGAAAAGTGAGCGAGAGAGAAAGAGGGGGAGACAGTAAAGGATCAAGGAAAGGGAAAAGTGCGAGACACTGTCACTGGTGAGTACAAAGCTGTCACAGCAGATTGAATCAGAGATTCAAATCTGATGCTTTGAGCGCCTTTTTTTCCTTGTTTGGTTGTTTCTGACGAATGCTTGGATTCAGTGCCCGCTGAGGTGCTGTGAAACAGGTTGCAGCATGCCAGTTTGTGTGGGGATGCGAGAGTGTAGCGCTCGTAGTGCTTCGCACTCAGTTGCAGACGCAGATGCAGAGCAGCAGTGGCTTTTCATTTGTTAATCAGTCTTTAATACAGTTCTTCGCTAAACTGCACTGTATTTACTTTTGAATAATGCACGCTGATATGAAAGTACTTCTCTTTTGGCAGCCTTTCTAACTATATCATACTCTTCTCTATCATTTATGAAGCACCATGTTAATATTTGATTACAGTGGATGTCTGCAGCTGCACTTTCCGCCTCTATCTTACGCACCTCTGCCCATTATCTTGCTGGCTGAACCCGGGTGAAAATATGGTGATATTGATTTGTCCTTTCCATGGCTTTTATTAATAATTGAACAGCTGAACCGGTGCTTTGTGTTCACCTGTATAGTAGAGGTGAGGAGAGTTACTCAGCTGCATAGCGTAAAACATTAAGTTGGGTCACTGCTTTCTGTGCGTGTGAGTGCATGTCTTCTATTTGTGTCTCTGTCTGCTTCTGTGTTCACACGCTTATGTCACTTTTGTTCTCTCCTTCTCGCTCTTGCTGGGTTTGATCAACGTGCATCATGACACTTTGATGAAGCGCCAGAGCTGTGGGGCTAATAGAGGAGAGATACAGCAGGATAGCCTGTGCCTCATGTCAGCCTGAGTAGGAGGAAATTGTGTTATTCTGATCAGCGTCTGCCATGTTGTCACTTGGGATTTAAAGTACTTCATCTGTGATAAGCTTTCATTCCTGCCTTGACTTTATTAGAATGTGTGTAAGGAAATATCTGCTACAGAAATGTACAACTTGTTATTTTGGGCTGAGCCTTAATCCTCCTTATGTTTATCTCTGCGGTTGGCTTAGATCCCCTGCCTCCCTTCACCTGTTCCTCCAGTGCAGTTATATATTATTCCCTCCTTTCAGTGGCAGCAGCAGCTTTGGGAGGCTAAATCAAACAAATCCAGCCAGACTTATCAGTTTTCTGCTGGCTCGTGCCATGACTGGACCCCGGTGGCCTTCCTGGGAGGCTACGTATATGTGTGTGTTCATGGATGTGCAGATATACATGGTTACAAAGACTGTGTGCGCTCGGGCAGGCGGTCTGAGCAGTGGTGACATGATTGTGTGTGATGAGGATAGCCGCAGGGATCGTTTGCGTTTCTTTGTGAGCGGATTCAGGGATTCTGGCATTTTGTCTTCTTTCCTCCCTCCTGTGACATGTTTTATGACTATCTTGTTAAAATGTCACTCACCAAGGCTGGACTGTAAAATGTCCCTTTGCGGGAGCTTAGTGTGTGAACAATAGTGCAGGGCGGTGTGATAAACCCGCTAAAGCACACAGCTGGGAGTACACGCCTGCAGGATGGGTGAGATAATACTGAGCTCTCTGATGTCCCCCTCCAGGCACAATTTGTTTCAATACAATATAAAACTGGGCGGAATTTTGACAGCCATCCGGTGTGAATCAATACCCCTGCTGTCCATGAGAGGAAACAATATTCCTCTTGTAAACAAGAGGATACGCCATCTGAAAATGATTGTACTGGTTTAGCGGAAGCACAAGAAAGTAATGTTAAATAAACCACCCAGGAAAGAGAAGGAGAATGCAACGCTCATGAGGTGGCCTTATGTGGCACCTCTGAAATAAAAGCGTCTGTTTGGCAGGTAGAGATGGGTTCAGATCAACGAGGCCATGTGAGTGCATTATACAGCCAAAGAGTCTCTTACCAAATTTCTTACCTTACAACTTCTCTTATATGTCTTTTTGCCTCCCAGCTAAGAAGACCGACTGGAAATGTCAGACTGCCTCGGCTGAAATACTCACAATATACTTGCACCCATGAGAAACAGGGAAAAAAACAAAAAAAACCCAAATCCATCAAGGTTTTTTAGCCCCAGTCCCAACGTGAGACCCTATCTGTTTCTTTAACACAACAGTAATATCTTCTAAACCTTGATTTATAGCCCTCATTTAATCCCTATAGAACCTAAGCTGTACTGGGTGATGCTATTTTGGCATTGCATGTAATTTCTAGGAGTTTGAGCTAATAAATATACTTAACACTTGCAGGAATGGCATAATAGTTCAGAAATTATTGAAGTTAGAAAACACTGGCTCTTGTATTTACCATTGCGAAGAAGGAAGATACAATTGCAACCTTTTACATTTTGTTTAATGAAGAATTATCCCTGCGCTTGTCGATACAGGCTACTGCTTCACATGGCATGTTACTCCCAAACAGACCAATCACAGCTGTTGTGGTCTGTGTCAAGGTACCTTTCTGGGAAAGTGCCCTAAAACAAATCCAATTTAAATCGGATACTTTGGCACAAGCCACTTGATACATTTACCAAAGGTCTCGACTGAAAAATATTGAGTTTAAATGGAGAAAGCAACTCCTAAAATTGATGCAGTTTGCTTGAGAGAAGATGTACTGAGCTACTCAGTCAGTCAAGCCTAATTCATATTGAGATGCTTTAACTGGGAATAGCTGGAGGTTGTGTTTCTCTGATAGAAAGAGAGACTTAAAGTTTAATAAACGTCTGTGACATTAACACCCGTATTGTGTTCACACCCTGTCATTTTCACTCTTGTATACAACTATTTTGCTGCTGAGCACAGGTTTGAGACAAACCCCATCAGTGCTGTTAGTTTGTGTTGAACAGAACACACTAAAAATAGGAAAGCTCAGATATTTTCTTTTATTCTGACACAGTTCTTTCAAAGTAACTCCAGTGGGCTTGCTGTCTGCTATCAGCTCATTCTGTGACCCTTTTGATTTGGTGTAAATAAAGTTCAGTGCATCATGCATGCACAGCAACTAGCAAGTAAAATTAATTGAATCTGCACAGCCCCCCCGGTGAGGAGCAAACGCCATTTTCCCTGACAGGAAAAATAGGAAAAAGAGTTAATGAATGTTACGGAGCGGGGACTAATATGAGGTGACACCCCTTCAGCCTTTCGGCCCTGCAGAATCTCCCTTAGTTAAAGTATAAATGTATTAATTATCCTTTTAGCTGACCATTATTTTCTTGTTTAATTAAATTTCACTGACAATTTTGTGTAACCTTAACAGTAGATGATGTCTTCTTAAGGCCGAATTTACCAACTTTATGAATCACAACCTAAGCTCCTAACAAGAAAATGTGAAGACTGGAGAAAATAAATCGGATTTGTGCAACAAAGTTTTGTTTTCGCTCTTTTTAACCTTTCCCGTGATTCATCTCGTGAAGCATCATTTTTCTGTGTGCAATCCACAGGAGGGCTCTCGACACAAAAGCAGCAAAATCTCCCCAAGTGTAAAAGTATTCTCCAGTGAATAGTTTTATTATAAAAGTTGCCACAGAGTAACTGAAAGTTTAAACACTTAGTTTCTTCAGCTTGCTACAAAGAAGCTAAAAATAATAAATAATGAGGAGCTACTTTAAAACATTCTCAAACCTATTCCTCAACATATTATTGAGGAAATGTACCCATAATTACACTTTTTAGTGATCAAATAAATAGAAATATTAAGAGATTCAAGGCAGTCATGACTGGCAGTGAGTGTAACAGGTTTTATTTCATTAAGGCTCGGGCACTACCGAGTTCTTACTGGAACTCAGCTGTATCCCAAACCTTTGATCACAACCTGATATTGCTGCTGAATGCTGACCTCCTCCCCAAACACCACCAGCAAAGATAAGATCAAAACACCCCGAAGGCACTGTGTGGCTCTGTTTTTGTTCGGTGTAGAGAATATAAATTTAGATTTCTCCAAACAGTCAACCTAAAAAGTTGATATGTTTCTGCGTTGGAGGTTACATCTCAGAATGTTTTCCAGTACAGAAAAATTGACTAACGTTAAAAGTTGACTAACACTAACAAATTTAAACAGATATTAGTAATATCGTTGCATATGGTGCAAAAAGCTTCTGAACTGCATCTCCATTGCACAGTTAATAATCATTAATAAAGATCGGATTAATCAATGCACATTCAGAGAAGAAAAATGGTGTTAGCTGCTTTGCTGAGCAACAATAATGTTTCCTTATGATGAAACGTAGTCTACTCACCATTTTTCTTATTATCAGCTGAGATGTAATGCATCATGAGGCTAGTGGCTTCTGAGCAACTGGGTTCCAAATGTCAGGCCACGGTCGATTCAACAGCGTCAGAGTGATGGATGCATCATTTCCCCATGCTGACTTGTTGTTTGCTGCCATCATTTAGGACCCCAAGGCTAAGGTCAGGTCAACCTAAGGTCATGCCCACAAAAAAATGTGATGTGGCATTTTTTACCAAATGAAGGTTAAATGTGATTTAATGTATCCTTAATAAGTATGTGAGAAATTAATGTGTCCCTGCTGACACCTACTGGAGTTGAGCCACCACAGAGATGGTTCTAGATATTCTGGCAGGTGTTTTATACCTGGATGGATTTCTTTTTTTAAAGCATTAGCATCGCAGAGGTACGGTTGAGATCATAATGAAGGCCAAGAGAGAAATTGCACAGTAAGCACACACTAATGGGCATCATTGCTGGCATGATTCAATTACCAGTAGGTTTCTAGCTACACTTTGATTTTCATGCAAGATTAATTTAATGAGATACTGCAGACCGATCACAGAGCAAATTCAGTATAAATGCTCTGTTTCTCAGGCGTGGATTAAACCTTCTTTGAGACTAAAAACAATATCAAATGTCATTTATTTTATTTCATTTAGATTATGCTTAGGTTTTATCTATATTCAGGAAACCAGATGAAAGGGTCTACTTTAGGTGAACCACCGTGTACCAAAACTCCAGCTTCAATGTATCTTGGTATTGATTCTCCATCATTCGATCAAAAATGTCCCATGGGTATTCAATTAGGCTTCCATCTGATGACTGCAAAGATCAAAGCATATGATTTATATTACTTTCATGTTAAACCATCGCCCAGTATTGATTGGACCACTGTCATCCTGAAGGAGATCCCACTATTAGAACAGAAATGCTTTATCATAAGATGAAGGTGATCAGTCAGAATAAATCTGCATTGATTTGCAGTGACCCTTCGCTTTGAGAGAACAAGGCTACCCAAACCACGCTATGCATAAAGGTCACTGGATCCCATTAGAGTCCAGATTTTCCCTTTGAATCTAACAAAGTGATGCTATACAAATGGGTGATAACTTCTAATAATGATAGGTGGTTTCTGGCAACTTCTCCCTATTCTTAAGCAGGCTGAACAAACATATATCCAATTTAGGAAGCCACAGCGTCACTAATTTAGATATTACACTCATTTTTATTTTATTCTGTACAAAATATGTTATGCAGTGAGCTTTAGAAGTTTTGGAAGGTGGATTTTTCATACATTTGTGCAAAGCTGGGATGCCTGTTTCCTCCAGTTTCCTCTCCTGCAAACCAGTGACAGGCTTCATGTTAATGAACAGTGTCACTGGTATAGATCTTAACACTCTTGAAAGCCAATAAAATTATTTCCAAGTTGAATGAATTAAGCATCAACCAGCATTTGGTGCTCATCCCAAATCCACAGTGAAGTTTTAGCATGGTATTATATGCAAAGTGTAATCAAGAGACAGATTTTTACCAGGCAATGCAAATAAAGGTAAATATGCACCAACACGAGGTGAAATTATTTTAACTTTTGAGAAATAGTTGTTGATGCTGTCAAGGCTAGCGGGGCAAGCCATGTGCAATTTAGTAATGGACCCAAGATACAGGCACGGCTTGTGATGAGAATGAGTTTTATTGTGACAGTGACGGTGCAAACAGCAAAGGAGGTGGCAAGTGCAGAACCTAAGATTAACTAAACTGGAAAAAACGAACAAAAAGACCTGAAACAGAGACGCAGGGAGACTCTGGGAAACAACACAGGATAAGGCAAAGGAAATAACGCAGACGAACCAGGAACAAGCAGGAGAAAACACAGGGCTCATTTACACAAAAGGGCAATCGGAATAAGAAACAGGAGGGAGTCACAGCTGGGATTAATTGGACATAAAGAGACAAGGGGAAGCAAAACTAACCACACTAACATAGGACATGGCACTGTCAAAATAAAACAGGAAATGACATGAACACAGAGACACAATACTAACACAGCACAGCAGGAGCACAGAAACCAACCTCAGAACTGGAAAATCTTAATCAGAATTAAAGTGAAACCAAAGATAATAACAATGAAAACAAAACCACTGAGTCCACAGACTCAGGACTGTGACAGATGCTGTGTTATAAATGTCTGCTAGCTGAGATTCTCTCACAGAGTGTGGATTCTCTTCACACCACTGACAATTAAAACTCAAGGACGAGCTTATTGCTGCCATGCATGAGCATCAGAAGAATTTATTCCACTGTTAAAGAGAAACAGAACTAAAAAGGAACAAGTTTGGAGAACAGTATGCAAAAAAGCTAGGACTTTGGAAAATATTAATGTTAGCAGCTTAATTTTAAGGAGCACCGATACTTTGGAAGGAAACAGTCATCCCGTTGGCTGGTGTTCCAAAAACATTTTAGGTAGCTGCTAAAAGCTATGCAGCCAGGCGCTAAGTAGCTTTTAGCCATGGAAGCCCATTTCCGCCACTAAAAAAAGAAAAAAGTATCCATAACTCAAAATTTCAAGTTATCTTCTCAAAATTTTGACTTATCAACTTGGAATTTCGAGAAAAATAACTCGAAATTTCGAGTTAGCGCTGCCAATCAGTAAGCCCTACATGTATGATGTCATTTTCTTGTTACCTGGAAGGATATGGCACAGAAGAATGTGTACTCAAAACTGGATCGTGAGCTACCAATGCAACAATTTGGCACGCCAAATAGTAACGCCATGTGATTCAGCTAATAAAGCAAGGACTTCATCATTTGTGAAACCACTCAGCAATTTGTGCATTTCATGACTGGCTATAATACTGGTAGCTTAGCTGTAGCATTTTTAGCTGAGGGCTTCAGCTTCCGGGTAACAAGGAAATGATGTAATTCAAATAGATTACTGATTGCCAGCACTAACTCGAAATTTCGAGTTATGTTTCTTTTTTTTTTCAGCTTTACTGTTAGAAACAAAATGAATCAACAAATTGAATAAGCTAACCTCTTAGCGAAAACTATTCTGTAAAATTCCATCAGTTCTTTTATATTAAAATGTTGTACTGACAGCGCCATGACAACAAACAGCCCTTATTATTATATATTATTAATATTGTGTAGATGAGAGATTAATAATATCTCTTCTACACATATATTTCTTTACTCTGTCTTTTAAGCAAACACTATTAAAACATCCATTACACTCAGCCTCTGGTAAACAATCAGACATTTTAATAGGCTCTTAAGAATGTGCCAAAACATTAGCATTTCCATTATGTTTCTCCCACATATTTTCCCTAAGCCTAATCAGAGACATTAAGAAGCTGTAGAGTCTTCTCACAGCTTCACATCAGTCACACCCTCTCCTCACATGACAGGAATGCTCCAAGTCGCATTTATTCATCATGATTAACAATGTAATATTTCAGGGCAATGAAGCAGTTTGAGTGGAGCAAAAGCTTTCACTGTGAAATACCAAACACTTAGAACTTGTGCTTATAATGGATGTAACACATCAATTTAAAATCCCTGGTGGTGAAAATTATTGAAACTCAAAATGTTCTTAAGCCATTTTTACAGGGCCAGGATGCAAGCTGTTATTGCTATAACCCTGGAAATTTAAACTTCCATATTGTGGCACGCAGGAAGCATCAGCCAAATCAATAAAGTTCCTCCACCCTCGTAACATCATAAATTGCCACCTTTTATTTGATAGCATTGTGCAGTCCACCTGCCCCACTGGTGTCAGGATTTCTTGTATTTGTAAAGCTTCGAACTCCAGCTGCTTTATGACATTGCTTTCCTCCACATCTCATATAAAAGAAATCATATATGATTTCTTATATGTAGTTATAACTACATACTGGAAATAATATTTATAGCCCTCTGTTCGGTAAAAATTCATTAGCTGCGGAGTGACAGGACGATGGATCAGGCAGGTCGCACATGTATCACAGGTCAGGTGGCGTGTTTCTGACTGACAACAAGGGCAATGATGAGGTGACGCAGTTTGGGGTTCAGGACACCTAAATGACGGGGAACAAATCCCTGCATGTCACTATACTGAGAACAACCCAAAGGAAAGAATAATGTTGGGTTTATCCCCTGGAATTGCTTCAGCATTGGAACATTCGGAATGATTTATGTCCAGTGCCAATGCTCAATGTCAATATGGAAAATAATGTGCCCATGTAGCAACGGGGGGTTGTAATAAGGTCTCAAGAGCCTGATGCTAGCAGGTTTGTTTATATGAGCACATCATTTACATACTCACCTGTGGCTGGACATTTTCTGTTTCACAATAATAAAAAAAAGTTAATATCCTGAACAAAATGTCTTCAATCATTGTTGTCGAGCCATAATGGCTCATTAAATGTGTTTATAGCCACCATAGTGAGGGAGAGGAACTGGAGAGACCGTTTTAATCACTTTATTGAGAAATTACACTTAGTTTTACATTCACAAGGACCACAAACAGCTGGGCAACAGTTATTAGTAACATACCTCCTCACAAGTGGCATCTCACCCTATTATAGATATATATATGAAGAACCACTTTCGAGGTCTCCACTCCTGTTTCTGATAAATTTCAGAGCTATCACAGAAGACGATGCTAGCTAAGCTAGCTGCATGTTACCAGCTGTCCTTTGATCACCCCATTGCATGATTCAGTATTGTTACTATTTAGCCATTTAGTGGGTTGAAAGCATCCTTTATCAGATTAATTTTGATTGTTAATCTTGCAAAATAATCCCATTTAGATTCTTGAGACAGTTTTTTTTCCCTTTTAGGTGCTCTTTATATAAAAAAAAAATATATTGCTCTGTATACGTGTAGAAGACACTGTGTGGCTCTTTGGTCATGATAATTTGGTAACTAAATTAGCTTTTTTGTTTTTTGAAAAAAGATGGCATTAAGTTTCTTTATTAAAAATGATTTGATTAATATTTATTACTGTAAAAAACAAAACAAAATGGTATCTCTTACAGTGAACCTGTCAGCATCTGTCCACTCTCGGTTCAGTTTTTGCTCTCATACTGCAACTGATTATAACCAAGGAGATAACATCAGTGTTTCACGTGTGCCTGCTGGGTAGTTTTAACCATTAAAAATAGCAACAAATCGGAGACCAGACAAAAGCCAACAATGGGTTTCTCAGTATTTTTGGAAATGTGGTTCCTACAACTTTCAAAACAAGTAAAATTTTAAATGCATGATTTATTATTAGTAAAAGACGAATAGATAAATTAACTAATTAAGTTGAGCTTATTCAGTTAAGAAGACTTGGTTGCTGTTGTCCAAACACTGATGGGAGAAATACTGTATTCAGTTGCATTAAATATCTTCCTGGGTCTCTGTGTTTCTTTGCAGTTCTTATATTCACACCATCAAAATGAACTGAAGGGAAAAAAAAACACCCATCTCTCTCATAATATTATAATGTTAAATATCCATTCCAAAATAAGGCAAACTTTAAAAGAGACAATTGAATTTAATGAAGCAAATCAATGTTCATTTATGGTTTGCCTCTGGAAAGTCACAGTGTAGTCTGTGTTGATAAGCAATCAGTTCATTTGGCAGCGCACACCTTTCATCATTTTTCATCTACCAATTTGTATTTTCTATTTTTAATTCAATTTTGTTATTTTCTCTTAAATAGAAGAGAAGCAGGCCTGTGAAGCTCTGCTGTCTAGTTCAATATTTGCTCAGTGCAAATGGCCCCCCAAGAATAAAGGCAACCAGGCACACTGAAAGCCATGTGCCAAGAGATAGGGGATCCTGGTCAACAAGCAGGTTAATTGCATGATAGGACCAGATGTTAATACTGGACTGAACTCGACACAGACGGACTCATGGGAAGCTTCCCCTGTGGCTTCCGATTGGCTGCAGAAAACAGCAAATGATATTTGACCCTATGCAGTATGTGCACAGGCCAAAATATATTGAATTCTGTAATGAGAAATATTTTAAGTTTCCTGGGTAGATAACTTTTTTTTTTAACTGTTTGGAGGAAGTGAAGATGCGGAGGAGAGGGGAGACTTCACTTTGATTAACTTCACACTTGTGGAGGAGATAACAGCCTTCTGAGTGGCTCTCCTGGGCAGATTATTGAGTGTGAGTGCTGGCATATTGCATGAACCCTCTGAAGTCCATTAGCAAACTCAAGTCATTACAAACTGAGACAGTGGAAACTTAAGTCTAGAGAACTGACGTACAAAAACTGATTGATGCTGAAAGTTATGATGAAAAAAAATGTAACTGTTTAGACTAAAAAGTCTCAGAAAACAAGACTCCAGCTTTGTAATTCAAATTCAGAGGTAATCAGACAGGACTGCTGACACAGCTATAAACAAAATGGGAGCTTTCATGTTACTTCAGAGTTACAAATATTGATTTTAATATTTTATTTGGATTTTGGTGGATAGTTGGAGTTAGTATCGATAGTGCCACATGCCACTTTTTCCCTGAATTAAAGGAAGCTTGTTGGACTCGCCCACAGTAGGAGTTCTCTGTAGAAAGAGCAGGATTGAGGGTTGAAATGCAGAAAAAACTGGTTGGGCAGGACCTTTTCTTGGATCATTTATTACTGAATACAAACCCACCTTACATTCATTCATCTTGCAAGAAAGAGTGAATGTGAAGAGAAGACATGCAGACTAACTACAATAACCACTTGCAAGTTGCAAAAAGTCAACACTATCGTAAGAGCATCATCATTTCTCTGTGCTTTCAAAAATAAATCACAGTATAAATCAGTCTTATCACCTGATGAAGCTGTGATAAGAGTTCAATAAGTTTTAGGTACACATGGATTGGCTGAGTTTAGAGAAAGACAACCACATCACGAAATGACGCATGTAAAGCAGGACCGAAATGCAGGACACAAAGACAGACGATGTGAAACAAAAGCAAGATGCATAAAAAGTCTGTGAAGACTAAGTACAAAAGCTCAGAAAAAAGGTACCTAACACCACATGGGGATTCACAGAAGACATAAATAGACCAAGAATAAAGACTCGAAGTATAACTCATTAATCTTGCAGAAGTAAAGAGAGGATTATTTATACACAGAAGGTGATCAGAGAACAATCAACAGGTCATCAACACAGGTGAAGACAATCAGGACATTCAGGGGAAGACAGACAGGAAGCAAAACCAACACAGGACACAAAAGAAAACAAACCTTCAAAGTAAAACAGGAAATAACCAAAGGAGACTGAAACTGTCAGGGCTCTGTGTGCGGGCAGGCAGAGATGAGGATCCAAATGCAGGACTCGGAAAATGGAATGTTACTCAAAAAACCTCAGCTTTATTGCTGGCAGGAAAACAAACATGAAGTGAGGACGGAACACTGAGACCAAGAACACACAGGCATAATCTGATGGTACGACGCGACACTGAGCATGGGAAAACACAGGGCTTATATACACAGGGTAGTAACGGGGGAATCGGCAACAGGAGGGAGACACAGCTGGGAGAGATCAGGGCTAACGAGACAGGGGGAACAAAGCTGCACATACTAACATCAGACAGGAACAAGAACCTTCAAAGTAAAACAGGAAACAAAACACACTTTACTAAGACACAGACTAGACAGAGACAGACTTGACACTGACCAAAGGCTACTAAATGATAATCATAATCACAACAGTATCAGATCATAAATCATAATATAGAAAAACACCAAGATAACTGAAACACCAAGTACCAGAGAAACATAAAGGAAAATCCATGATGCAAAAGTACCAAAACATAATGAACTCAAAATACTGGGTCCAACGGACCCAGAACCGTGTCAGAAACAGAAGTGAATACTAACATTTACCAAGGAAGCACTCAAAGGAGACATTGTAAACATGGACACAAGAAGGCTCACACTAAACGGGAAGCTAGAAAAGGGAATACAGGAGAAAAAAGACAAACCGCATTGACAGGGGGAGGAACAGACAGGGAAACACTGCACTTTACTAACAGAAACCAAGAAACCAAAACTCGTAACTAGAATAACCATTAGGTAAAATAGGAAACAAACACTCAAAGATGTCACAAGAAATAAACCTTGCAGTGCACTAGATTAAAGAAATCAAAACAGGAACCCAGAAATTGAATAAAGACAGATATCAAAACTTCAGGCATGTGAAATGACAATAAAAAAGCCCAAAATGAAAAATATTTGCAATAAATTTAAAACCAAAAATTAAATAATCACTGCAGGTAGTACATCATAACCAAAAACTTTTCTAAAACCCTACATCATAACCTGAAATGCACCTCCCTAGAAATTTGTAGTCAGTGCAGCTGTGATTGGCCTGTTCAGCTTCGGCCTTCCCCTCTAAACATTTCTAGCCACTTCTTCTTCTGCAATCAGTAAGTATACATTAAACTTTACTGTCAGAAGTCTGCTTGACATCCTCTGTCCTGTACAGCGAAGCAAGTTTAATCAGAAATATTTTGGCAGACTAACTGTTGTGTGTCAGATATGGCACACTGGAGACATTACTCTTCAAACCTGACAAAGTGCTGTTTTTATTGGTCTTTCAAGGGGAATCAGTGTAGATGATTTTAATCAGCTTTTGTGCAGAGCCAGGACCTCTGCTCCCTCTTTATCAATCAGCTGGCCCTAACCTTATGGAGATGTCATACTGAACGTCAACACCAAGTGCAAAGTTAATTTAAATGGCACGGCCATGTCCTGAATGATTTCGTTAGTGTTACTTTGTGCAATTCTGAAGTTAAAACTCCCAGTGAGTGACAGGAGCACCAGTGAGAGAACTGCCACCTGCCACTGGAGTTGCAGAGATATGCAGAATGTGTCCTTCTCACAAGGTGACACATCATTAGCAGAGGCATTAGACACAGAGAGCAAACAGTAATAAAAATGCTGGGCAATGAATCCCATTCAGTAACTTTGTGTTTTGCACCTTTTTTCACTTTTTCAATCAACTTCTCATTTTGTACATCACAAAAGTACGGCATAGGTTTGAATAAAAAAATATGCTTACCCGGTGCATTTAAATGCCGGTCCTTTGCAAGAATCCTTGTGAGCTTGTGATGAATTGAAAATGATAGACTCATCTCACTATGGTCAAACAATAATGCCATGGTGCATATCTGCCAACAACTTTGACAAAAACTGTATTATTCGATACCCTGAGAATGAAAACAGGTTGAAACTGCACTGCTGCTTTAAGGGGTTAACTTAATTATGAGTAAATTATACATGGCTGGACAAAAACAACAGAAATCTGATTATTTTGTGCACTGTGAAACCAACACAAAATTCTACTTTGTTAATATAGAATTTAAAAAAGATTTTAAACCTTTATATCCTTTGGAGGTGTTTGGAAATTATACATGCATAAGCTGCGTCCTACTTAATCTTTAAATGATATGGATAACTACAGCGGAATATATTTGGCGTTTTGCATTCCAGAGGCAAAAATCTGTCCCAAAGCAGCCGAATCCTCGAGCTGTCTGTGTTTTCACAGTGACAGGTTCCTGGACACGACATCTCTGCGGCGTATTTTGACAAAACTCAGGCTGAAAAAACAAAAACCACCACCTGCTCCTACAGACAGCTCTAAAGTATTTGGACACATTTCTGGTTGACAGAATATCTTGGCCCCACAGGTTTCAAACTGTCAACCATACAGAGTGATTGAGCTGACTATTGGGGGCAAATGGTTTTAAGTGAATGTAGCAGAGACGCGGCATCGCCCCAAATCTTTTGTCAGCTCTGATGCTTCTGACATGTTACCCAATATTCACTATTTTTTTCTTTTTTCCCACTTAAAGCACCCGAGCTCACTTCAGGGAGGAAAGAAACTAAGTGTTGTGTCTATAAAAGGTTCTGTCCCCTTTTGTCTCACTGCCAACACAGCTGGGTGCTGTAATTGTACTGTTACCACTGTTGCTGTAAAAATATTCAATTCAAATTAAAGCAATGACTAATAGGGGTATTATATTTCATTGAGGCTGGTTTAGACATTTTTTTCCCTAAAGCATGAGCATCTTTTCCCACCTTAGCGTGAAAAGATGCTCACAGAAAATGTGAGGGTGTTATTTTTTTCCCACAGTCTCAGAGTCTGCTGGGGCCTAAACTCCTCTTCACATGTGGTGTCGGGGCTTTAGGATTTGGGGATCTGGAGGATTATGGGAGTTTCCGATTGCTCTGAAAACGACACCATGGGATACAGAAATCCAAAAATGGCTGAGGTACCCACATCAAGATTAGAGCGTATTATTTCACCCCTTAGGGAAAGCAGACAGGGAAGCTACTAGTGACAGCTTTGAAACAAGTGTGTTTGGGAAACATTTACAATTTAAGGGGATTGTACAATACAAAGCCTATTGGGGGCTAAAATCAGCTGTGCAAAGTCAGCTCACATTTCTAATTCCATGAAATGTCATTACCTGTTGTGTAATGTGTTCTTTCCCTGAACCAGTTTAATTTTTTCTGGAAGTTGGAACCATTAATAACAGATCTGCTTCACTGCTCTTTATGTTTGAGCTGAAACTAGTTTTAAAAGCTGCCGCAGGTTATTCAGTATTACTTGGAAAACGGTATCTCTGTACATTGTGGAAAGATGCAGAAACACATTAATTTGTCATGTCAGGTAAATACATGAAATCGCCAAAGACTGCTTTTTCTATCTTGTCATGAAGACAGAAGTTTTTCTGTTTTTCCCCCACAGAAATATCAGATGTCATAGCCTTGTGTGAAAGGCAGAAAAGATGAGTTATTTCAGTGTGTGGGGCACAGACAGCACCAGCACTCGCCACCATCCTCACAGACATCGCCCGAAATCTCGGGGGGTTTCTGTTTAAGAAGGCTTTTTTTTTTTTACCCCTGCTTATTCCTTTTCCTGTTTAAATTCCATATTTCAATCTGTGTTGTTAACATAGCCACAGGATTGCTGGGACGAGGGGGCACAATAAAGCAGTACTTTAAATTCTGCTGTCGACTCTACACCATATGTTGCCCAAATCGTTACAGAAATAAAAGCTGTAATAAAAGAAAAAGTCAATGCAAAGTAACATTTTAGAGGATTTTCAGTTTTCTTAGAAACATATCCAGAAGGAAGACATCACATCTGCTTCTGTCATATGGGGGAGAAAACAAGGACTTGAGTATGCAGAAGTAACATCGGGTGGGTGGTCCTAACTTCAGTCTACAGCTGTGGAGGGTAAATGCAATGTGTCTGCGTGCAGAAATAAATTCTCAAATTCAGGAAAATGTTAAAGTAAATATGAAAATACATAATACATCAACCGCTCCGCTTATTTTTACCAACCCTAACCTGTTATTTAGCTTTTTTTCTGCATCCCTGCATGTTTTATCTGCATGTTTATGCATAAATACATGTTACTGACCAGAGGGTTTAACCTATATATTCATATATGCCTGCATTCATGCATTAACTTATTTAAATTCCATCTATTTTTGTGCTACATACATCCATAATATAATGATTCATATAACTTAAACAACAGGTTAAATTTCCACTGTGACTGCAAAGAATGAGTCCACTTTATTGTGCAGGTCCCTCTTCTTATAAAACAGGCAGTTATTTATATTATTCATATAGTTCGCATATTGTTTTGTTCTATTGCATTCATATTTGAAAATCTAAGACATCACCATGCTACCTTTCACTCACCGCTTCTGTGCTTATCATCATCCACCAAATACCTTTTAATGTGTGAATTTACTTAGCAATAAAAGTGACTGGCTATACTAAATATGAAAGAACAAAAACCTTCTGTGCAGTCATTTAAATACTTAAAGCAATGTATTTTTTTATTAGCAGGATGTTTTAAGATCTGCCAGCATGTTCTCATCCCAGGGTGGAACATAACTTAAATTTGTCAGACCCACAAAATCACCATTAGAAGGATGGTGGGGTGAAGACAGAATGAGTTAAAGTAAATCAAGTAAATCTAAACCATAAAGTTTTTAGAGCCTAGAAAAGGTTTAGTTTAAAATAATACTTTCAGTTCACTGAGACTATTGTTGCAATCTTACTCGCTTAAAAATGACAGAGCCATCAGCCTCAGTAATCCCATAATCTGCATCAGGGCACAACGGCTGAAGCCCACCTTCAATATCAATGAGCTACAAGGGCAAGAGATTAATTGGTTCTTGCAAGCAAACACGGAGGATCCATACTTTCTCTAGTTATTGCGTAACTATGGAAACCAGGTCAGACCCTTAAGCACATTCGTCAAATAAAACAAAAAAACCCTTGGGCACCGTCACAAAATATCTGATGAAAGGAAGCTTGATTTGAACAAGAAACTAGGCCTGTACTGAAACGCACACAGTGGCAGCAGAGAGAGCGGCAACCTGTTGCATGCCTCAGCCCTCAATGTGCTTCAGCTTGTGGGAAAGGGTAAGCATGCCACAACGATTTGAAAGCGCTCGAGCTGCATTCACGCAAGGCCCATAGTTGAACATCCTATCTTCCATACTTCACTTCCCTGCCCTTTTCACCTGCCCTAAAGCCCAGCTTTGGAGTGAGACTGAGTCAGCCGCTGCAGTATTGATTGCGAAAAAGGCGTCTGCAGCATGAAAGGACCCCAAAAAGACCCCTTTGATTGGCTGCAGGATAGTGAGAGTCCACTCTTCTTTGGCGTGGGTGTGATCATTAATAGTGCGGTAAACCCTGAGGTCAGTTTAGTCTCACGGTGTCAGGCGAGGTTGTGTCCAGAGGGAGTAATATGTTCACGCAGCTCTGCTCCATTACCCATCTGTCTGGAGAGGAAGAACAATGGCTTTTCCATCACTCTCTATTCCTCAAGCAGTCATACCAGCTCTCTGTCTCTGTCTCACTATCACTGCTTCATTAGCTTTCTGCATTGAGTTTGTCACATCTTCTCAACACTGGCAGACAATAAAAGCACTCAGAAATTAGCAGCAAATTACTTTTGTCATTTCTATTTTTGTACCAGAGGCACAGGAAAAACTACCCTTCTCATTAACAGTGGTGTAAGATGGACGATTAAAGAAAAAAAAAATCTGTGTCTCTATTTCTTTTTATACCTTTACCCAGCATGGCGTCTGCCATAGAAAGTGCAAAAGTTCAAGAAGTGACAGTGGAGCTGTGATAGGAAGAAAAGATCACTGCACAAACATTTCCTCAATAAGCACTCTTGTCTGGATTTGTGTTTTGGCAGACTTTGTCAGGCAGAGCTTGAGTCCAGTTCAAAGTCTGCTCTCAGCCAAGTACAGGAAGTGTCAAGTGATTTTGAGCCAGGCTGAAATGTGTTATTATGTTCCTTCTTGAACTGCAAGCCATCAGCCCATCCTGAATCCACTGAGACTGCAAATGATCTGAAAACAGAAAACACCACGGCTGAAATTATGTGAGATACTGAGACTACAGGAATAAAAAGAGGGATCACATCCATTAAGGGTCAGAAAAGTTAATGTGTACAGCTTTGAGATTATTTTCTACTCAGAAATTAACTGTGAGGCAAAATGTGATGCAAAAGAGAGCATCTGTGTTTAGGACACTATCCCATTTCTACACTGAAAAAAAACCATGATTATTATCTGTTATTCAAATATTGGCTGTTTATGGCATTTGAATCATCACATGAGCCAAGGGGTGGAAAAACGGCCTTTGCTCATGTGAAACTTTGCCCTCGCCCATCATGAGACCTATTGAGGTCACCTGAGGCGAGGTGTGAGTGGGGTAGAAGCACGTGGGAAGGGATCTGTGGACTGCACCTCTGTTCAGTGATGGTCGTTCACAGTAAACACAAACGCAGTGGCCTCCTCTTCTCAGTTAAAAATGTGAACTTTGGCATCTTCTGACCCCAATAGGTGTTAAAAACCTGGCACTCTCCAAGTGTCTTCATTAACTCAAAGATGTCCAGTTGCCTTCTTTTTTCAAGATGCTAAGACTTTCTGACTCTTTTTTTGCAGTGATCAGCACATTAAGTATTTTTAAATATGTATCCACTTTTTTGTCATCTGTTGGCAGAGTATATACTTCTGCCTACTCCTTTTCTAACAAATGGGGGCTTCCATACAGCACCTGCATGTGGATCAATAGCTTCCTCTCGGGCCGTAGACAGAGAGTCAGAGTTGGCCATCACACATCCTCAGCCCTGAGTCTCAGCACTGGCTCACCCCAGGGCTGTGTGCTCAGTCCACTGCTCTACTCTCTCTACACACACGACTGCACTCCTCGCCACCACAGCAACATCTTTGTGAAATTTGCAGATGACACCACAGTGGTGGGGCTCATTTCCAAGGGAGACGAGTCTACGTACAGAGACGAGGTGGAGCAGCTGACGTCATGGTGTAAGGCCAATAACCTCCTCCTCAACACTTCAAAAACCAAAGAACTCATAATAGACTTCAGAAGGAAAAAGGCAGAGATCCAACCACTATTCATAAATGGGGACTGTGTAGAAAGGGTGGCAAGCTTCCGCTTCCTGGGAGTCAATATAGAGGAGAACCTTTCCTGGAGTGTGAACACCTCCGAGCTGCTGAAAAAGGCCCAACAGAGACTGTACTTCCTGAGAATTCTCAGGAGGAATAACATCACACAGAGACTGCTGGTGTCCTTCTACAGAGCCACCATTGAGAGTGTTCTAACTTACTGCATATGCATCTGGTACACTAGCTGCACAGGGGCTCAGAGGAAAGCACTCCAAGGGATCATTAACACCGCCCAAAAGATCACTGGCTGCCCTCTCCCCACACTGGAAGTTCTACACAACGCCCACTGTTTTAAAAAGGCCCAAAACATCATAAAAGACACCTCACATCCTGGCCACTCCCTGTTCGAACTGTTGCCCTCAGGCAGACGGTACAGGGCAATCAGAGCAAGGACTAATAGACTCAAACACAGCTGTTATCCAACTGCAATAACACATCTGAATACTACAAAAAAATGTCCATCACGCCACTCTTGTGTTAATCTATGCACGGTCTGAAGCATGTGTGTGGGAATGTATGTGAATGTTTTACTGTTATATCTTATTAGTATTTTAAGTATTCTATCTATTTTATTTATTGAATTTTATTGTTTTATTTATATTTTGATATTGCTAGGGATGATGCAATGATCGGGGACCATTCTTAATTTCGTTGTTCTCATGACAATGACAATAAAGTTTCTGATTCTGATTCTGAAATAATGGAATGATATTTTGTAATGATTGTGAAGGCACATGTTTGAAATAAAAAAAATGAAATAAACTTACTTCGTGAAGTGCTTTGTGCTGCACACTGTTTTTACCTCAGATACCTAACAAGCAAAAGATTTCTTAAATAAAAGGTGCGGATTTGTAGGACTCATATTAAGAAATTTTTAACTACCTGCTAAGACCTCCCGAGATGACCCTGCAAGCATAACATCCATCGTTATTCTAGTTAGGCCTATCTTTGCAAGTCATAAGCAATTTACAGCTGCCCTTGGTGGGAGAATAAAATTTTGCATGAGACTTTAAATATAAGTTATTTCTTACTGTTTGAGGATGAAGTTGAATCTACCTCTGTGAGCAGAATTAACAGAGCCAGCATGCGACCTTGGAAAACGTTAATAGATGCCGACTGGACAAACGTCTATCTTTTGCCAGTTCCTCAAAGAAGGGTTGTCTGTGTTTGTCTAAAGTGTGGTTGTTTGAAGTATCGTTTAGAGTTTTTCGTGTAGTTCTCTCTCCAGAGTTGAAAATGTGAACTTTAAAATACTTGAGTCTGAACTTTGTATTACAAAGAACTCATGTGTGCCTGCGTGTTTACACAAGTCACCTTGAGTAGTAGTTCACTGAAGAGGTTTTCAAACAGCGAGGCTCACTTTTAGATATTGTGTGTGCCTTACGGACCCCCTTATCAACACGGTCAGTACTTGGAGCTGCAGTATAAAAATACATACTCAAACCTAATATCAAATCAGAGCCTACAGGCATGATATACACTTATTTAAGCCTAATTCTAGTCAGGCCCTTACTCCCTCTCACTCCGTTAGTGTGTGGAGTCACACTTGAAGCTCATGAGGGGTCTCTTAAGTAAGGGGGTTGTAGAAATACAGCAGCAAGATTGGAGATGACCTTGTAATCAGCATACTAAGATCATGTCTACCACTTATTAGAAGATGTGCCTCGATTCAGTTTCATTTGGATGTTTTTATAATTTTCTTTAATTAGCCTATTTTTCTATATTCATATATTGGTATTTCTAGTCAATATTGGAATTTATTATCTAAAATATACAAAAATTGTGCATTTCTTTTTGTTTATTGCTGACATTCTTGAAATAGTCACATGCTTTACCTTCCCACAGTAGTTAGTAAGCTTAGACTCTGTGTTGGAGGGCTTCATAATCCACTTCCACTTTAGGCTATTTGGTCTGAAAAGCACTTAATGTGATGAATCCTTGATGCAAACATGTAAATGGAGTGAAAGTGTGTCGAGGGGACTGAACTGAATTTGGAGTTAGTGTGACTTTCCCTTCCAGAGGGCATTTTATATTTGTATTTCATCATAACTGAAAACCCTTAAACTTATCAAATATGACACAATATACACTTCTTGTAACCCTGAAACCTGACTCTAAGCCATGATGTTTTTATGCATTTTATTTAATGTCAGATAATTCGAATAAAACCTAATTGTTATCAGCTAATTCCCCATAGCTTTAATGTCAAATTACAAAAACTCAAACATGAATAAAGGTTTAAATATCAAGTAATATATTAAAACCAGGAAATCTTGACTTCCTATTTACATCCCCCAAAGCTCTAAAATTTAGTGCACGATTTTGCATTAAATGCAATAAATGGAGTGTCAAAATTCATCAATACTAACATGACTAAGACTCAGAACATCCCACAAACATGGAGGTGGCGCTGGGCACCAACTCAAATGTCAACCTGTGTTTGAAGATGTGTTGCTGCAGTGGAAAAGTTAAAAACAAACCAGAGTAAACATGTTCAAATGAAATTTCTTACCTGTCAAAATATTTTGCAGCGAAATATCGTCAGGACAGACATGCAGCAGCACATCTCACTGCACGGTGCAGGGTCAGCTTCAATTTGCCGTGACGGGGGATGAAGACTCGGCAAACGACTGTCCAGCTGAGATGAAGCTTTGTGGGGAGCTGTGTGAAATTTCAGATGACATAGAGAGGCCAGGGCTGTGGACAGCCAAGAAATCCTCTTCAGGCATAAATCCTCCAGACTTGAAATCCAGACCGCTGCTTGGCTAAGCTATAAATTCTTCTTAGTGGACTCTCCATTTAGTTTGAAATTTTAAACATCAAAGCTCTTAATTTGTGCAAAACGGGGGGTTGCAGATTCTAGGGATTTTTTTCCATAACACTTTGGACAAGTAAAAAATGAAACATGACGTAAAAAAACAGAAGCTATTTTCAAGTATTTTAATTCTTTGTAACTTTATACTTCTAATGTATTTTAGAGATAAATATTAAAGTTCCATGTTTCTTAAAACAATTGTAAACTTTAAAGCTTATTTAAAAGAAATCAAAGAGGTTTATGGAGTAAATGACCAGAGAAAAAAAATACTGATAATAACTGATAATAAATAAATAATACTTATATTTTTATACAAAACTAATAAGGATCAGCAGGTAAGGTGAGTGCATGCAGAAATTAAACCCACATAGGGGTGAACCATAAAATGTATATACTGTGTACATAAATACTGGACTGGCCTCGAAGTCTGAAAAGTGAAGATAATGTGTAAAGTGTCTTAAATCTGCATTCTTTCTCATGGCCAGCAGCTCAAGGCTCCAAAATGGGACTTCACAAACCAAAATGTGATGTCATTGTATAATGAAAACCAGAACTAAACAGCCAGATTTTAGAGAACCGCTTAAAGATACAAGAAGGTATTCAGTGGGAGTCAGCAGAGAGTTAAAAGGAAGGAGAACAGATAAGTGGGAAGACTAGAAACTGAAAGAGGTAAAGACAAGATTTTAAATACACAGGAGGAACTGATAAGGTAACAAGGAACCAGTAAAGGCAGGGCCAACCATCTCTAAGGAGGAAAAAGACAAGGACATGGAGTAAAAGCACCAGACAGAGATGCAGGGGAAATGATAAATGGACACAGACACAAAATTGTTTTTAAAAAATTCACTTAATCGTTTAAATAAACCTATAAGCTAAAATTATTCAAAACAGCATAAAAATACTGACTGCTGACTGCTATTAAATATAGCACATTAGCTGCCTGATTACTATTTGTATACTACATATGGTCTCTAAAATTAAAACCCTGAGTAAACAGAGCTTCAAACGCCTCAGGTTTCTTATAGAAAAGGCTGAGCTGGGTAAATATCAGATAGTAAACCGAGTGCGTATTGCCGCTGATTTCTGTGGTGTTATGTCGAGAGAAGAGGGGGGTTAGAGCATCCTCTGAGAGGCCATGAGATGCTCCATGGCACGAGTTAAATCTGAGCAATCACAGTGCATGGAAAAGAACACTCAGGCAAAGATTGGAGAATTGAAAGCAATCCCTGTCGAAGCACGTGGAAGACACTCCAAGCGTCATATAGTGAGATATAATTACTATAAGAAAGATGCCCCAAAGGGAAATTTGAGAGATGCAGCCTGTATGTTTCCTGTGTTTAGTAATTTTTTTCCCCCCTATGGTCCCTGTGAATCCTTGCAGAGTGCTCGTCAGCATTCCTGGTACATCTCCAGCTTTTTGTATGCTGCTTGTTCCCTGGAAAGCATTTTCATACCATAAAATAAATGAGTTTGACTGTGCCCGGCCGCTTTATCTGCTTCATGATGAGAATCCCAGTGGAAGGCTCCTGGCACCGTGGTCCTTTTCTCATGAGCCTTTTTACAAATGTAAACACTTTACATTGTTTGTTTTGGGTTTTTTTACTATCATCTGTCAGGCTATAATTACTTTTACCACTAGAATGAGTGTAATGTCATAGAAAATTATCCCCGTATGAGTTCACACTACACACATGCACACATTTAAATTCCGTTTACACTACCATGCTTCTCTTATCTGTTGACCCAAAGGAAGACAAATGGAGGTTACTTTAATATTTATGAATCTTGTAGTTTTTGCTTACTGTCCTTAGTCTTTCATTAAAACCAGATTTAGCACCAGGCCTTTTGAAAAATCATGTCCTAACCGACTCTTTCTGTTTCTCTGTGTCCTCTGTCCCCTCTCACCCTTGTGATCACCATCTGTTTATCCATATTGTATGATCCTCTGTTTCTGGCCCCCGTGGCTCATCACCAGACGCTACTTTTGGCCTCCTGCTCGGTGTGTTTGTGGTCTGTGGCCTGGCATTCCTGGGACTTCTTACATTTGTCTCCTGGAAGCTGTGCTGGGTACCTTGGCGGACTAAGGCCCCCTTTCTCAGTCCATCCCTCAGCCCGCCCCTTGGCCCACAGCACTGCCCGCTTCAGCCGCCACTCTTGTTACCCAGCCCCCAGCAGACGCCAGTCACCATGGCAACAGAGAAGGTGAAGGACCCCATGGGCTCGATTGGTTTCCTGGAGGCTGCGGTGAAGATAAGCCATACCTCTCCTGACATCCCCACTGATGTGCAACTCTCCATGAGGGAGCATTTCCTGCGCCGCACACAACGCATGCAAAGGCAAACAACTGAACCAGCTTCCTCCACTCGGTCAGTCACATACATGCATGTGCATGCAAATCTGATGACACATGAGACTGTCTCATGTGGTTATTTATAATATGTGTGCATATGTGGAGGATTATGTGTAAGCTGAATTCAAGACATGGTGTTATCTAACGTGGAATAAAGTGTGTAAACCAGGGGGAAGTCACTGCTACATATAAGGATTAACATTTTCTAAGTAATTTAATAAATTAGTAAATTATAAATAACATTGAAGAATACTAAACTCTGCCTCAGAGGCACCTCTCTCCAGCTTAAAATTACTGTCTATAAGACTTTCTTCAGAAGTATAAATATAACACAGTTTGAAGAGATTACTTGCAGCTTTACAAGCACAATTCCACGTTACCATTTAGTTAACATCAATGATTTATTATAGCTATTATGCATACTAATACATGGCCATGGTATAGTATTGTATGGCCTATTCATGCAAAAAGACAATTATTCACATTGAGAAAGGCTTTTTTTTTTTTTTTTTTTTTTTAAAGGGTCGTTTTACCTCGTTGCTAGGTGGTTGCTAGGCATGCATAATTTTGCTTTCGTGGATATGGATATAAATTAAATTTTATTGTCATGAAATTAAAGTTATAAGATGCTTTCATCGGATGTTATAGGTACATAAATGCTAAAACCAAGTAACTTTTGCCAGTTGATGGGAGATTACTAGGGAACGTACTGACATCAATATATCTGATGTAGATAAGAACCCTCGGGTTACTATAGGCAAAGTAGGTAAAACCCGGGATAAACTTTTCTCATCTTCTAGGTAAACAATTGAAACGATCACCAGTGACAACATAGGATACCAGTGATTGACATGTGGCCTGTTACTAAATACATTAGAGGGTTACCTAGGCAACTGAAACGAGCAGCTGTCAAACTGATGCTTGACAAGTGAATTTCTTCCAGTGTTCATGTAGCTTTCAGGTCAACTTAATGCCAACTCCTGATGGTTTAGGAGGGGTTGGCAGACAAAGAAACCAATAAAAAGACAGACAGGATAATTTTTAAAGGATAAGAATTTATGTTCACACCACTGGGGCTCACTGAGCTGTCACAGTACATTTAACTTTAACTTTTTACACTTCCTGTTCAAATTTTCCCATCAGGTGTCAGGGATAGGGATAGCTCCATACAACAGAAATACAGGCCTACTTACTGTAGAAATACAGGTCACATCCTTTTTTTTAAGGCAAGAATGAACTTTGATCGACTGCCACTATAGCAGAAGACATAACGTGATACATTTGGTTGTATTGTGCCAACACTAGTTTAGTTCAGAGTCAGATGCCGAACACTCATAGACATCACATTAAAAAGCACGGAGTCTTGTCATTTTTTAAACCTGCATGTTAGTCGGATAGTGTTCACTTTGAGTAGCTCAGAATCTGAAATAAATGCCGTGACACGGTGAGACTGTAACCTTTGAAATTAAGAAAACCAAGGAAATGTCAGAGAAACCATATTCACGTGAAAGACCTTTTCATATGTGCTTGTCCTAGAGAAGGCAAAATTTTAAACTAAAATATTTTTAGTATAAAATATTTTATATTTAATTAACCGTGCCACCGTGCTGCCCTAATATTAATAGGGCAGCACGGTGGCACGGTGGTTAGCACTGTTGCCGCACAGCAAGAAGGTCCTGAGTTCAATTCCACCATCAGGCCGGGGTCTTTCTGTGTGGAGTTTGCATGTTCTCCCCGTGTTTGCGTGGGTTCTCTCCGGGTACTCCGGCTTCCTCCCACGGTCCAAAGACATGCAGCTTGTGGGGATAGGTTAATTGGATAATCCAAATTGCCACTAGGTGTGAATGTGCGAGTGAATGTGAGTGTGAATGGTTGTCTGTCCCTATGTGTTAGCCCTGCGACAGACTGGCGACCTGTCCAGGGTGTACCCTGCCTCTCGCCCTATGACAGCTGGGATAGGCTCCCGCGACCCTGAAAAGGATAAGCGGAAGCGAATGGATGGATGAATGGATATTTAATATTCTAAACCTGATTTCATAGTTTTAATATCTAAACCTAACTAAACAAAAAAAAAGAGATAGTAATGTCAAAAACAAAAGTAATATCAAATTGTTAAAAAAGCAGTCCTGCAAATGACTAATTACTGTTATTTTTGTCTTCTGGTTGGAGGTGTTGTCACTTTACTATCTGCAGTCCCATCTTCCTTCAGTGTATTTTTGCAGGCTGCCATTTTTCATTACATTGTGAGATGTTAAACTGGTTATTTTTGTATTAACTTACAGGAAGACTTTCCTCACCAAATGTCAGTCTGTGACTAGTTGAAAATGAGAATATGTTATCATTTTACCACAGCTCAAACTACAGCTATTCCTTCCCACTTGTATTATTTTTCTCTTTTCTGTCCTTGTAGGCACAACTCATTCAAAAGACACCTGCCTAGGCAGATGCAGGTAGGCAGTCTAGACCTAGGAAATGACTACATGGTGGACAAGGATGAAAAGCCCACTAGCATCGGACGTATCCAGCCAGAGCTCTACCAACAGAAGGTCCCAGAATCAGAGGACTCATCCAACGACAGCAGCAAAAACTGTGGCAAGATTAACTTCTCCCTCAAGTATGACTATGAAAATGAGTCTCTCCTTGTCAACATCCTCAAGGCAGTAGACCTGCCAGCCAAGGACTTATGTGGCACATCTGACCCTTATGTGAAGGTCTACCTGCTGCCCGACCGCAAGAAGTTCCAGACTCGCGTCCACCGGAAGACACTCAACCCCACATTCAGTGAGAGCTTCCAGTTTCCTGTGCCTTATGATGAGCTGGCCGCTAGAAAGCTCCATATGAGTGTTTTTGACTTTGATCGATTTTCACGGCATGATATGATTGGTGAGGTGGTGATGGAAAACTTGTTTGAGACGTCAGACCTCTCCAGGGAGACAAACATATGGATGGACATCCAGTATGCCACCAGTGTAAGAATCTATTGACTTTTTAAACTTTTCTATTAGAGTCTAAGTCAAATGAGTAATAAGTAAATGAAAGTGATGTGATATTAAAGAGTCTGACAGAGAGATACACATCCTTTAGTTTATTTAAACATTCACTGCCCACTTCATTTGATAAACTTGCTCAGTTGCTTATCAATGCAAATATCTAATCAGTCAATAACAAGTCAGCAAATTAATACATTTATGAATACAGACAAAGGAAGATGACCAAGTTAAAAATGAGCATTAAAACTTGGAAGAAAGATGAGTTTTTAATGTGGTTGTTGGTGCCAGACAGGCTGACTGTTTCACAAAGAATTCAGGCAACTGGTGGTGCAGTGGTATGGGCAATATTTTGGGTTGCTTAGCACCAACTGAGGATTATTTAAATGCTACAGCCTACCTGAGTATCCATTTGGACATGGACATGAAAACCATGATGACAATGTAGGACATACAGGGAGTGCAGAGTTATTAGGCAAGTTGTATTTTTGAGGAATAATGTTATTATTGAACAACAACCATGTTCCCAATGAACCCAAAAAACTCATTAATATCAAAGCTGAATGTTTTTGGAAGTAGTTTTTAGTTTGTTTTTAGTTTTAGCTATTTTAGGGGGATATCTGTGTGTGCAGGTGACTATTACTGTGCATAATTATTAGGCAACTTAACAAAAAACAAATATATACCCATTTCAATTATTTATTTTTACCAGTGAAACCAATATAACATCTCCACATTCACAAATATACATTTCTGACATTCAAAAACAAAACAAAAACAAATCAGCGACCAATATAGCCACCTTTCTTTGCAAGGACACTCAAAAGCCTGCCATCCATGGATTCTGTCAGTGTTTTGATCTGTTCACCATCAACATTGCGTGCAGCAGCAACCACAGCCTCCCAGACACTGTTCAGAGAGGTGTACTGTTTTCCCTCCTTGTAAATCTCACATTTGATGATGGACCACAGGTTCTCAATGGGGTTCAGATCAGGTGAACAAGGTGGCCATGTCATTAGTTTTTCTTCTTTTATACCCTTTCTTGCCAGCCTCGCTGTGGAGTACTTGGACGCGTGTGATGGAGCATTGTCCTGCATGAAAATCATGTTTTTCTTGAAGGATGCAGACTTCTTCCTGTACCACTGCTTGAAGAAGGTGTCTTCCAGAAACTGGCAGTAGGACTGGGAGTTGAGCTTGACTCCATCCTCAACCCGAAAAGGCCCCACAAGCTCATCTTTGATGATACAGCCCAAACCAGTACTCCACCTCCACCTTGCTGGCGTCTGAGTCGGACTGGAGCTCTCTGCCCTTTACCAACCCAGCCACGGGCCCATCCATCTGGCCCATCAAGACTCACTCTCATTTCATCAGTCCATAAAACCTTAGAAAAACCAGTCTTGAGATATTTCTTGGCCCAGTCTTGACGTTTCAGCTTGTGTGTCTTGTTCAGTGGTGGTCGTCTTTCAGCCTTTCTTACCTTGGCCATGTCTCTGAGTATTGCACACCTTGTGCTTTTGGGCACTCCAGTGATGTTGCAGCTCTGAAATATGGCCAAACTGGTGGCAAGTGGCATCTTGGCAGCTGCACGCTTGACTTTTCTCAGTTCATGGGCAGTTATTTTGCGCCTTGGTTTTTCCACATGCTTCTTGCGACCCTGTTGACTATTTTGAATGAAACGCTTGTTGTTCAATGATCACGCTTCAGAAGCTTTGCAATTTTGAGACTGCTGCATCCCTCTGCAAGATATCTCACTATTTTTGACTTTTCTGAGCCTGTCAAGTCCTTCTTTTGACCCATTTTGCCAAAGGAAAGGACGTTGCCTAATAATTATGCACACCCGATATAGGGTGTTGATGTCATCAGACCACACCCCTTCTCATTACAGAGATGCACATCACCTAATATGCTTAATTGGTAGTTGGCTTTCAAGCCTATACAGCTTGGAGTAAGACAACATGCATGAAGAGGATGATGTGGACAAAATACTCATTTGCCTAATAATTCTGCACTCCCTGTAGTAAATGAGGGCACAGTCTATCTAGTGCAGGGGTGTCCAATTCCAGGCCTCAAGGGCCGGTGTCCTGCAGGTTTTAGATGTGTCCTTGATCCAACACAGATGATTTAAATGGCTAAATTTCCTCCTCAACATGTTTTGAAGTTCTCCAGAGGCCTGGTAATGAACTAATCATTTGATTCAGGTGTGTTGACCCAGGGTGACATCTAAAACCTGCAGGACACCGGCTCTAGAGACCTGGAGTTGGACACTCCTGATCTAGTGGATTCTTCTTAGTAATATTTACATATATATCTCCCTTAGTTCAAATTACTGGCACTGTGGCATTTATAAAGTAAAATATAATACAACTGTGACTAAATCAAATCTTTTTTTAATTTTAAATCTTCATCACAGTTCAATCAAGATGCAAATGTAAGATTGAAAAATGATAGAATTTAAAATGAAGCGCACTACCGGCTTCTGGATGCTCATATTTCACCTCAGTGCTCCATCAAAACAAACGATCTGATTTCCTTGAGAAGCTCTCTGTATTTATGGTCATGCTCCACCATCGCTGGCAAATATGGCTCAGAATGCTTAAAACCTCACTACATTTTAGGCTAATACATAAATTAGCAGCAAGAAATCATTATTCCCCAGCAGATCCTTGAGCTTCAAAGTGAAGAATAAAAATTTATGTAAAGCCATAAAAGAATATTTTTGACTCACTGCACACTCATGCAGGCATTTTTCTATTGACTTTGTTACTTGTTGACAACATCCAGGGGCCATTTTTAGGAACAAATTGTTTGTGTTAGGTGCCTCGGACCCTTCATCATTTTATCACCTCGTCTGAGCCCTCACATCTCTCATAAGCCCCACCCCCACTCTTGTTGGACTTCTTCAGGGGTTGTTCAGTAATCTCAACATTATTGCTTAGAGGGCAGAAAAGCAAGGAGCCTTCTCCTTGGCACACAAACTTTATTGAACCACCAAATGATTTTACGACAAAATCCCTTGCTCGTATTAAATTCCAGATTGGCAACATAAAGAAGGCACAGATGGTGCAAGGATTTAGTTAAAACAGAAAACAAATACAGTATGATGTAGTGTTCGATGTGAGACTGTGTACAACACTCTGCAGCTTAATGAGCGGAAAAGACAGCAGTATTGAGCAGAGTGAGGCACAGCAACAAAAAATAACCAGCAGCTCTTCTCTCTTCACAGATCAATGAGCGATAGTCATCAATAACATCAACCCACAAGCGTGACTTTTATAAAGAATCCAGAGGAGACCAGATACTTAGTCACTTCAGACTATTTCTCATGTGTGTTCAGTGTAGCTATTCTGGGAAGGTCTTTAAAGGGCTGATAAGTAGCATTATTTATTAGCTCTGACTGGGACTGAAAGCCAAATTCGTTGTAATAAAACATCGTTATGGTAGAATATGACAAGAAAGTTGTTTAAATTATTTAGCCTCAATTCAGTTTTATTTTTATATTACCACAACACTGTGCTTTATATAGCAAAGTAATGACTGTACAATATTACAAGAGGGACTCCATTGATCCGAGAATCCCCTGTGAGCTAGCAAATGGCAAAGGTAAGAAGGAAGTCCTCACTTTTAACAGGGAAAGCCCTGAAATAGGCTCAGAGAGAGGCAGCCACATGCCTCAACCCCTAAGAGCTGACCTTTTGGGGTTTGAGGCGAAAGAGAGAAAAGAGGAGAAATGAGAGAACAACAAGACAGCAAGTGAAAGCACAAGACTACACTCACTGGCAACTTAGGCATTTAGGCATGTAGACATATTGAAGTTCACCTGGTGGAACTTTAAATGAAACTTCAGAAGAAAAGAAAGATAATTTTATGGATTTGAATGTGGTGTGGTTGATTGCTGATCTACTGGGATTTTCCACACGGGGTCTACAGACAGTAGTTTGAGAAAGAGAAAATATCTATTGAGCAGCAGTTCTCTGATGCCAGAGGTCAGATGAGAATAGCTAGACTGTGTTGAGCTTATAGGAAGGCAAGACTAACTTAAATAACCACTTGTTAAAACCAAGGTAGGCTGAAGAACACACATCTATGCCATGGAGAATTAAGGCAGTTCTGAAGGCAAAAATCAGTGGGTCCAACTTGTAGTCCATTTTGTATTTCAGTAAAATATAGGGTCAGGTCCTGCTGTTCAGCAGAGCATCAAGAGTGATGATGCATAGTAATTATCGTCAAAGCTGCTTTTGCAGTGACCAGAATCAAGTCATTAGAGCCTCTTATTTTTTTGTTTGGGTTTCTGGCAAAGTGTGAATTACCAAAATTACAGAGGGGATTGCCTAACATATGAAATGAGAAAAGACTGCCATGTAACCCATTTATTTCAACAAAGTAACTGTATTCTAATTATCACCTATTTAAGGGGTAACTGTAACGGAATACAGTTTTTGCATTTTAAATACATAACACCGGGACATGTATTCGGTGTCAGACATGTTTGCATTGCTAAAAAAATTCATTTGGTTTAATCTAGAGGTGGAGCTGAAGGAGGCTGAGCATGATGAACATGGGCATGCACCCTGACTTGTGAATTCTTCAGACAATTCGCATTGCATTTTCCCAGTTTGTGGTTAATAGTTCTCACCGTGGTTTGCTGGTGTCCCACAGCCTTAGAAGTAGCCTTATAAGCCTTTCCTGACTGATAGATGTCAGATACTTTGTTTCTCTGCTGCTTCTTTGGATGATGTGTAGCTTTTTGAGATCTTTAAGACTACATCACTTTGTCAGACAGATTCTATTCAAGTCATTACTTGATTCAATAGATCTGCTAGCAATCAGGCTTGGGTGCAGCTAGTGAAACTCGACTTAGCTTTTTTTTTTATGTGGTTAATCACTAAAAACTGGATTTTCTATTTACTCGGGTTATCTTTGTCTAATATTAAAACATATTTGATAATCTGAAGCATTTAAGTGTCACAAATGTGCAAATAAATAAGAAAACACTCAATACCTTTTAACAGTTCTGTACCTAGAAGCTCAATCTGATATTTTTGTACCAGGGAGCTGGCGTGTTGAGTCTGACTGAAGTGGATATTTGGTTTCTGATATGCTCATCTGGGTGATCTATAAAAGTTGAGTTCTCCATTACACGTGTCAAAACAACTTTAACCGAGTGCTCTAGTTTAACATCTTATCATTTGCCAATTAGCACCAAGTCTCAGAGTGCAGTCTCATAGACCAAAGCACTGACCGAAAATGAAAAGTTCAGTAATCACCGGGATCATTCTAGGCCTTCAAATCAGTGGTGATTTCCCTTCTTTTCATCCGGCCATCATGAGGCTTTTCGCTTTGAGCAAAACATCTAAACAGTTTTTTGATTGATCGCATGAAAAAAACTTTAAGGCTATCCATCCAATTGTTCTTTAGAGAATTTAATGTGCACTAAAGAGACACTTGGACTTAAAGTGCCAAAACACGCCTGAGAAATTATTAATGCAGTGCAGATGTTACTGACTGGCACCAAAACAGCCTGCATTTCTACAAGAACAATCAAAGTGTCACTTTATGCTTTTACAACGTCTGACACTTCTGCTGTGCTCTCACATTATGGCTCAACCTTCACACCCTTCAAACAAAATCCCTCACATTGGCAGCGCAGAAAGCCAAATCTCAGCTGTATGTCTGAGGAGACGTTAAGACTGCAGCGCTCAGACAGACGTGTTGGGATTTGCCAATCAGTGCTGTTCTCACTGAGCTCATTCAGGGTGATTAGGGGTCTGTTTAACCTTAATACTCTTTTGGCTAATAACACATTGGACAGATAACAGGACACTCATTCTTCTTGAGACTATTAGCTCAGCAGGGACTCAACGCAGGACTGTCAGCTGTGCTTAGAAAGTTTTCGACTATGAGAGCTCTTATTGGTGCAAACCTGTTTTTAAGACTGATTCACACTTTGATTGCGTGTGTAATTGGGTTACATTTCATTGGAACCCTAATATGTGAATTGGATGTACTCTGTTTTAATTTATTGCCATTGGCAATGATCTGGAAACATCTAAATTCTGACAGCGGTGAAAGATTCAATTCTCTTTGGCAAAGTAAATACTCGTCTTCTGTTGCCGTTGATACCAGACAACAACAACTCTGATGATGGATGTCTATGGAGGGGAATGATGGTGATCAGGTCACAAATATGATCCAAAACGTAAACTATACATTCATTAAAAACATACAGATGCATGAGACGTTGCTACTTCCTACATCAGTGCAAGAGTAAGATCGTCTGTGGCTGCTCCTCCAAATATGGTCGCATGTGTCTGTAACTTCATTTAGCTGTTTATCTTGTTGTCACATTTTGGGACTCTTTGCAACATATTTAGCCTGTTACCACATGTATTAAATAGGTGGCTTCTAACAATACTTTTGTGATGGGGCGTGGTCTGAGGCGTGGCTGCGAGGGTGGCGGACACTCCTGGACGGCATCCGCAATCACGCCTCGCCGGCTTTAAAGTCTATATTGGGTCTTGAGTTTGTGTTGTTGTTCATGTGTGTGTTTGGTTGCGAGCTGAAAAGCTGCAGCCGTGTTTGTAACAGCAACCATAAATAAAAGAAGTATGCTGAAAAGCATGGAAACTTTGTCGGGTCTGTCGTGCCCAATCCTGGGTTTTGGCACCACTGTAATAAATCCACGACAGACCCGACCAAGTTTCTATGTCCAGGTGCGTCCGCCTCCCTTGCAGCCACGCTGCAGACCACGCCCCACCATAACTTTATTTAAAGATATAACACATTTTTGGGCCAGCTTGAAAGAAAGGCACATGCAAAATGTAAAAGTGAGATCAGAGGTCAAATGTGACCATACACCAGTATCTTTTTCTAAATAGGCAGTAACATTTTAAGCATTGTTTCAAAGATGAAGGAGATTTTTTTAGGAAATCGTATTTGACATTTAGGAAGAGGTCAAAGGTCCAAGGTAATGTTATATATCATCCTCTATGCCTATATGTCGTCAATACAAACAACGGCATATAGGCATATATGCCTATATGCCTATATATGCATATATAGGCATATATGCCTTAATTAAAGCATAATTATGCTTTAATTATAAATTATGCTTTATAATTAGCTGAAACTGATGAAATGTTGTGGTGCACTTAGAGAAGACTGACGAAGAGAACAAGAAAGGAGTTCAAACACAAGTCTTGATTTTAAATATTTCTTTTTGATATATTTAAGGTCCATTGAAGCAAACAAAAAAAAAACATTTGCAAAAAGTGCAAACATTTCAGTCTGTGTTGTGCTTTCCTCAGTGTAAAATGAGCCATGCACCATTAGTCACCCCATATGTGGCTCACTCTACGGGTGACATTGTTAATAACTTGGGCTTTGATTGGACACAGATGAATTCAACTACCAGCTGGTAAGGTCATACCAAACACATTAGAGTAATATAATTCTGAAACATTAGCACTTTCTGGTGCACATAATAAAACACTGGAAATGAGATCTACATGTACAGATAAACAGAAAGCGGGTCAAATCTAATCTGTTTAACTAATTTTATAGAAAAATGCACTTGACTCTCAAATTAATTTGTCTCCTTGTGAACCTGTGGCATTGTCTCAATGTTGGGTGGAGTCCCACTCTTTACTCCAAAAATAAAAGAGTCAAGAATCTCTTTGCACATGTCAGATAGAGTAAATATGTACTGGATTTTTCTATAATTGTACAGATGTAAACATTTCAAAATGATGAACGTCGTGCAAGTCGTGCAAAATACAGAAGACATGTTTTCTGCTTTCTGGGTTTTCATTCACTTAATAATTCACAACTGTTTTTCTCATAATCGTTTGCAAATGCAAAGTCAGAAACTGATCAAAGGCTTTTTGAAGTTCCACTAACATCTCCTTTAGAGATGTCTGGCATTAAACTTAATGCAGGGTGGACCCTTTTGGCCTTGAATAACTGCTTGAGTAGTGTAAAATGTATGCAGAGGAATATAGAACCATGGCAAGCGATTAAATATTGACACGGATTGCAATTAGACTTCAAGGTGGCTGTAGAGTCTAAGTAAGCTCTTTTATAATGTAACAATCAATTAAGAAATGTATAGTATTATGTATCTGTCTAGAAATTATTAGCTTCTTCCATCATGCAAATTAATCTTTAAGGTTCCTTGCTAGTGCTTACAGTTCCCTTTTGGGCAGTGCCGTCTTTGTTTCAAATCCAACTGCAGTTTCATATCCTCACATCTCTCTGCTACCTCAGTCTAACAAAGAAATCTCATCTTAAAGACAGAGGAACTCTAAAGAAAATGCAGGCAGCCCTCCAAACTGCAGTGTACTTTATGATAAAAGTATATGCTGCATTAAACCTGAAATGGATGGTGCAGAGATCCAAGAACAGGAGCACAATGCAGCTGCTTTTTGGTACCAATAAGGGGAAATATTGCATTATTTTGCATCAAATTGACTCTTTAATGCATCTTTGTGTGTAATCTGTGCTCTAAATAGATAGCTAGTCTCAGCTGTGAGACTAATCGGGGCATCAGATATCTTCAGAATCTTCAGAACAGATAACCCAGTAGTGCATTATGCAGTCCTAGCTTCACTCAGTCTAAGTGCTGTAGTGGTTACAAAGAGCCGACTTTAAACAAAATATAAGCATTGATCCCAGAAACAAACCTTCAGTAAGAGACAATACACTTATTGTACATCACTTCTCCCTGAATCGAAGCACCGGGCTGAATGTCAACGTGAAACTAAAAGAGATTCTTTTTTTTTCATCTGTGCTCGTGTTTGTTTTCCCGCAGGAAAGTGTCGACCTTGGAGAGATCATGTTTTCACTATGCTACCTGCCCACTGCAGGCAGACTCACACTTACTGTCATCAAGTGCAGGAACCTAAAGGCCATGGACATCACTGGATACTCAGGTGTGTTGTGTTGTGCCTGCACTTTCAGCTGCACTGACTCAAAATGAATGGTGCTCCTTTGAGAATCCAATTGTGAGCATGTCAAATTAAATAAACAAAGGAAAGCTCTCTCCCTAATGCTGCGTTCTGTTTATATCAGCAAATATTAATAAGCAGCACTTGCAATATTAAGACAATGTCAGCAAATAGTTTCAGGCGGTGTGTTTATTTTAATGTCCCGCTGTTCCACTTTTTCTATTAAACATTTTCCCTACGATACTGATACCACTTATGAAACGTGACATTTATTACACGTTAAATGCCAGGCTTTAGGTGTAATTCGGAGTGAAAGAGGTAATTTTATTCCAGTTTTAAATGACATTTAAATTTTTTTTATGTTATTCACAATTTTAATCCTTGGAGTTTTCGTGGATTTAGCTGACTGCCATTATCTCGATTTACTGAACCGTGCCTTTAAGTATATCGGGCTGTATGCTCTGGCTTTTTTAAGGTGGCTTACATCTGATTAGTGTAGTATAATAACTCATGCAAAGTGATTTATTACTAACAGATGAAAATTGAAATCAGCATTCAGGAGACTCTCTCAGTCATGCTTTTTAGCAGTTTTCTATGGCCTCTCCTTGTCTTTGGTTAGATAAGACATTCACTCATCTACGTTTATGCACATTACTGATTCCTGGTTCCCCCAGTGTTGCTTTCATGTTAACACTATTAACACTGTATTCATTGGACTTCTTTGAAGATGTTTTGGCAGTCAAAGTAACCACAGAAGCTTTGTTGTTTTTAAAATTTGCCAGAGGCTTTCGTGATAATTGCTGCTCTGGCTGCTCCTGAAAGAGACGTACAACTTGGAAGTTGTCCAAACGTAATGATATTCAACTATAAAGACACATTTTCTGCCCTTGTTTATCCTGTTTTCCTCTCACCTATCAGATCCCTACGTGAAAGTGTCCCTCATCTGTGATGGGAGACGTTTGAAAAAGAAGAAGACGAGCATTAAAAAGAACACCCTGAATCCCACCTACAACGAGGCCATCATCTTTGACATCCCACCGGACAGTATGGACCACGTCAGCCTGCACATCTCCGTCATGGACTATGATTTGTACGTATATACTTGAGTTGCTCATTCAGTAATAGTGAAAAAATGTTTCGGCTTTTTGTCTGATACATTTTTATCCATTTGCCTTTTCATTGAACATATGAAGCTCCCACAGCAGTCATGATCAGGCTGACCAGATACCAAGAAAACTAAATGTAAGGAAAACAGTGTTTGTGTGGGAGATGTTTGCAATGCTGGGAGGCAGTCTAAAATTTCTTGAAAATAAAAAAAATGAAATAAATGCACATGTAACCAGATTTCTATTTAACAAATAAAGGCCAAATAACTGATTTCACAAAGTAAATTTTCCAAGTCTCTTGCTAGGTAAATGCAAGAAGGATAAAGGGTATAAAGTCCTGTATTGTCTTTTATTTCAGTGTTATTTTAGCAGCTGTTCTGTCAGCTGGGTTTCAGTGGGGATGCATCCATAGATCGTCAAACCATATCCAACAATTTAAGTAATTTCTTAGCCGGTTGTGACACACATACACTGTGTCACTTCATGCCCTATTTTCACTTGTGTGAAATTTAATATACGTAATAAAAACCCTTTCCTGACTTCTTCACACGCACTCAGTAAAAGTAATACTTTAGAAAAGTTCACATCCTGCAGAGTATCTATTTGCTGGCGCATATAAACTACAGTTTATATGTTATTTAGTTTTGTTAAAAAAAAAAAAATACTAATTTATATATTACTTGTACACCTCAGAATTGGTTCAGTTTGCATATTTCTAGGCAGCCTCAGACCACAAAAGCACAACATTGTCATTAGTGCCACAACTGACTGAAGCGGACTAGTGATGGGATTTCCGGCTCTTTTTAGAGAACCGGCTCTTTCGGCTTGGCTCACTAAAAAGAGCCGGCTCTTTCAGCTCCGAACCGGCTCTTCAGGTTGTTTTGTTGCTTTAATTAATTTATTATTAACAATAATATAAAATTATACACAAAAGGAATTACTAATGTAATAAAAAAGTTGTTTTATTTATATATGTTTATATATACTTCTGAGTTTTTACGTACTTCTGAGTTTTTACGTGCTTTGGGGTTTGTACGTGTTTTGGAGTTTGTACGTCCTTTGTCTCTAGGGGCCACCGTAAATATACTTTTATTTATTCACTCCACATAAAATTTTTAAATAAATCATATAATACAAAAACTAACTATTCACAGTTCAACTTTTAACTATTTAAATTTTCAGCTTTTTCCTTTTAAATTTAAAGTTTAACAACACAAAACACTACAAACCACAACACAATTAAATATAAATTAAAACATGAAAACAAAAAGAACATGCACATTCTCTGTCATATGGACCTGCATGAATAAACTTTCGGAATCCTTTATCATCCGCAACTGAAAATAGTTGTGGATGATTACTATACCTTTCTAATGTGACGTTGATGTCCCTGGCTCTCTTTCTCTCTCTCTCCCTCGCGCTCTGTTCCTGTGCTACTGCGAGTGTAACTACTGCCCCTCCCCCCTCTTCCCAGCGCAAAGCACAAGGCTCGCGTGCGGAGTGAAGCGAAAAAAAGTGTGAGAGAGAGGGTGTGAGAAAGAAAAAAAAAACAACCCACAGCTCGCGATAAGGAGCCGGCTCGCCTCGTTCACTTCGGCTCTAAGAGCCATTTCGTTCACTAAAGCTGACTACAGTCATGGTTGATGCTGGCATACATGTCTGTGTCATATGTTGCTGTGTGACAGGCAGACTGTGGATCCAAATGCAGGAGGCAGATAACAAACCTTGACTCAAAAAACAGCTTTATTGCTGTAACTCGTGCAAAATACAAAATAAGAAAAATTTAGACTAGGCAGGAACCAAGAACATATGGAACTGGCATTATGGAAACAATACAGACCACACAGGGCACGTAACCTCAGGGAGAATGCGACAAGGAACGACGGGAGACTCAGACAACAAATACACACCAGGTAATGAGGGGAGAGGAAACAGGTGGGAGACACAGTGGGAACAAATCTGGGATAACGAGATAAGGCAAGTAGGACAAAATACAGAACAGGAGCAGGAAATAAATAATACAGAAACACAGGCACAAACCTACAGAAGACAGAAAGACAAACAAACACGGAGATGTGACTGACTGAGGAGACAAAACTAACTACAAAAACAGGTATGACTGACATAGTAATGTAGGTCTTTATGGATTCATAACACATCCAGACACCTCTTTTGCCAACATCATTCCCATAATGTCTGCTACTGAATATGCCTGACATGAGCTGGGTTAATGAGGTCATCCGAAGCTGCCACAACCAATGACCATTGCACAGCTGCAGGCTTCAATCATCTAGAAATGGAGAGCATTTCCTCACCAACAGATCTTAATACTCACATCTATGTACAGACAGGAGGAAGGAGGCCTCATATGAGATGTCTCCTATCTTCTTCTTTGTTCTGCTCTCCTTTTAAGAATCGCCACAGCAGACCATCTGTCTCCATCTCACCATATCACATGATCTTCTGTCACATGGACGTTCTGCATATCCTGCCTCACTACATTCATGAGTCTTCTGCCCGGCAGCTCCTCCTTCAACATCCTTTGTCCAGTATATCCACTATACAGGACAACTTTGCCCAGCCTCCAAATTAGTCTCTACCTGACGTGTTTCTCTTATAAACTGATTTATAATCCTACACCTACTGGTCCAGTAGAGCTGAAGATGCTTTTAGTGTTGTATACACGTTATAGTCCTGGTGTATAAAGTCTATTTAAAACACAAACTTTCTTTTTGACTGGAATAATCACATAATCATTTCATTTGAAGTAGGAGACATTTTTTATGGGGAAAACCCCCCAAATATATATATATGTATATAGATCATATTTTATCTTTCTTATTAGCAGAGCAGTACCAGGATTAGAGGTGCGACCCCAAGTGCTTTCTTTACAGTCTGCTATTATGCAAGGAGAAAATCCAGTGCTGTTAATAATCTCGGGGATTATGTGTTTCCTCCATTTACACTTCACATTGTTAGGAGAGCAGAGATCAGATCTGAAGCGAGTCAGTTCTTCTGCCACAGAGCGGATCAGCTGCAGATCCACCGCGTCAATCGGCGGGACAACCACACTCAGATTTGTGTCTCCTCTGATTACAAAATGGGCGTCTTACAGTTATAAACAATGTGATGTATGAGATGTCACCTCAAGTTAAATCAGACGTATTCATACCAGTATGCGTGTGTCCCTACAGGGTAGGTCATAATGAGATCATTGGTGTGATGAGGGTCGGATGCAGTGCTGAGGGACTTGGCAGGGACCACTGGAACGAAATGCTGGCCTATCCGCGGAAGCCCATTGCACACTGGCACCCCCTGCTGGAGCCCAAGAAATCTGAGAAGGAGGTAAGTTTGAGGATGGATTATTCTGTACGTGTTTATGATTTTGGATGAGGAATCAGGGTGCTTAGCTGGTAATTCTCAGCCTACTTAAGGAACATTGCTATAGGGAAGAGGATTCAAACTGTGAAGGGCTCTGAAGGAGAGACTTGAAGAAAGATGCTGCTTGAGGTTTGAGTCACAGGTCCACGGAGCGCTTTGCAAATTAACTTTAAAGTTAGTTGTTTGTCTAATTTGGCTCATTCATCAATACACTTTGGAGCAGCCACTGGAAAACTGCTTATTGAGGTAATTAAGTGTACTCTTTATGAGAATATTGATATCTCTAAAAACCAAAGCAAAATCCATAAACATCAAAAAACATGATTGTTGTAAAACCTGGACTTCCTGGACCTGGAACTCTTCTTGACCAATCGATTAGTGCAATGATAGCTGTCGGCACATGCATTAGCATCGCACAAACAACAAATAATAATAGATAAATTGGCTTAGCACAATCAGCAAGAAAGACGTTGACAAATAGAAGTTAAGAAGCGACTAAAAAGCAGCACAGTTTTACTTTTTATGTGTACCTTACAAGTAGGAAGTCAAAACTTAGAATTATGCTACATGTGTACCAAAGATTATAATGACATAGAAAATATTTGCTTGGTTTCTTTAAAATATTCTATATTATTGTTACTTTTTTAAAGTTTCCTGTTTTTTTCAAATGGGGCCTATTATCCTAAAACTGTAGCTCCATATTTTCATTCTCAGACTGAAAGTAATCCCTATGTTTCTTATACCGGACTTTGGTGAAGCCTGTCAGTTGTTCCACTGTCTCTAATGAGCTTCTCTTTAAGCCAAGCTTCTTCCGATTGGCTGATCCTCAATAATAGAATTTTGAAATTGTACTTGGGTTGGTCTCCTATGATCAAACTGGCTCACATTAGTACATTACAGAAATCCCTTCCTCCTGACATCATACGGAGCCAAGTGTAGAAAAAAATGAAACTGAGCTTTTAGAACAGCTTACTTACATAAAGGCTTTATTCAAAAGTTAACCTTTGCCTTTCCCCTTTGTATATACACTTACCAGCCACTTCATTGGGTACACCTGCTCAACAGCTCATTAGCACAAATACCTAATCGCTCAATCACATCAGAACAACTTATTTAGACATATAGACATGGTCAAGAGGACCTGCTGAAGCTAAAAGTGAGCATCAAAATGGGGATAAAGGGTGATTTAAGTGACATTGAAAATGGTATGATGGTGCCAGACTGGTTGGTCTGAGCATTTCACAAACTGCTGATCTACTGGCATTTTTCCCTCACAACCATCTGTAGAGTTTATAGAGAATGCTCAGAAAAAGAGAAAACATCCAGTGAGCGGTAATTCTCTGGGCAGAAATGCCTTGTTTATGCCAGAGGTCAGAGCTGCCTGGCCAAACTGCTTTAAGCTGAGAGGAAGGCAACAGTAACTCAAATAACATTTCTACTAAAGCTTTCCCACCAGGCTTGTGCTGGTTCTTAATCTAGAGCAAACTCTGTATTTCATCCACTCCTGGCAGCTAAGAATAGGAAAGTGAGGCTGCAGTTTATGCAGGCTCACCAAAATTGGATAAGAAAATTCGGGAAAATGTTGCTTGCTCTCATGAGTCTCGATTTCTGTTGCAAAATTCAGATGGTAGGATCAGAATTTGATGTAAACAGCAACCTGCATTGTATCAACAGTTCAGGCTACTGCTGGTGGTGTAATAGAGTGGGGAGATGTTCTTGGCACATTTTGGGGCTCCAAGTAACAGATTATATTTTTTTAAACCTGACAGCTAACTTAAGTATTGCTGCTGACCATGTCTATGCCCCTATGACCACAGTTTACCCATCTTCTGATGGTTACTTACGTAGGATAACGCACCATGCTTAAATCATCTCAATTTGGTTTCTTGAGCGTAATGATGAGTCAAATGGCCTCCACAGTCATGGGAGATTCCCATGAAGAATGTGACACCAACAAAGTGTATTAAGCAACTGTGTCGTGCTATCATTTTAACATGGATCAAAATCTCTGAAGGTTTCCATGACCTATTTGTAGGTGATGGAAGGCAAAAGGATATCCAACCCAGTACTAGAAAGGTGTACCTAATCAATTGGCTGATGAGAATATAAGAAAAAGAACCAAGGAAACACATACCACGTCCACTTTCAATGCAAATGCAGCTACAAAGCAATTATCAATCAGAATACACATGAAGCAAATTTAAAAACCATGGTAACTTTAGGAAGTAGTGAGAGCATTGCTGAACCCATGGCAACAAATTCAGTCTTTAATTCTGCATTATAGAAATTGCCGTTCCAAAACTTGATGGATATTTAAAGCAAATTTCATTATACACAAGCCAGCACTAAAGATAACAACTGTGGCTTTCTTTATTTCTATTATAATTGCAGCCAAATCATAAGGCTTTTTACAGCTAGATGTGACTCTATTACATTTTGCATCATTAAAGAAAGTTTTCTGGAAAATAGCTCCAAGAAAATGAAAATAAAAGAAAGTTCTGCGGAATAAGGTGTAGGTGATTAGGGAGCTTTCTTTGTTTTGAATTCAACATTTTAAGGCACAGAAGAAGAAACAATGATGAGATTTTGTATGTTTAGTGCTGAGGTTTCATGCTACTTTTTTGTCACTTACTGAATGTTCTGACACACTGATTTGACACCTTTGTTTGGCCGATATTGAAAGTGAGCAAAGCGACATATGTGCCATAAATCACTGCCTTGTGTCTGTGTGCCCTGTAGTGGAAGGCGAGGACAGCCAGCTTTGACAGCCAGGGCTCCTGCCCTTCACCCAGGCCCCCAGCCAGTCCCTGAGCAGAGCCACCTGTGACCCAGCAGCCCAGAAGGGGGTTTCCGTCCTCCTGCTAAACCACTTCCTGTCTGTCTGATTGAGGAGAAATACAACCCCAGCGTGTGTCCCTCTCCCACTTTCTCCCTCTGTTTCTCCCTTCCTCGAGTCTAGTCCCAGAGCACTCCCAAGAACTGATCTCGGACTACCGTCCATCAGTTAGTTGTGTAAAACCAACTCTGTTTTCGGGTAAAAATTTAGGGTCCTCAATTTCAAACGTGGGTGTTTTGATGGCCCGAAGTCATTTGGCGGACATGCAGTCTGCAGATACTGAGCCGTCTGAGCTGAGACGAGCTGATTCTGGTGTCCTCACAGGAGACTTTTTAAACACTGAAGATTCAACATTGCACTGCAGAGACGTTTGATGAAAAAAAAAGCTCAGTGGGATATCACTCCTTGAAAGCAGTGGAGGTTTCACAGAGGGAAGCTGAGGACATGGCCTCAGCAGAAAAGGAGAAGACCTTAAGAGATCTGAAGCTTTTTCAAAACTCTACAGCTGTATAAGAATAAATGATGCTGAGTGTAGCATTTTGGAAATATTAGATATAAAACCACTCCACCATTCGTTATTGTTTGTGATGCTCCAGCTGAGTTTGCTGTACTTCCAGTTTCATCACTAACAGAAGCAATTATCAGATCTCCATCTTACTGAAGAGAGGCTGAATCAGACTGAAACTAATATATTGTCAGCCTGACAAACTGCAGCTTTGGTGTGTTTTCAAAAGCAGACATTTCACATGACAAAGAAGAAAAGCTGCAAGATTATTGGGCTTCACAGCAGAGCAAATTGGCTGCATTGCAGATTTTTTTCGGGTCTTTGTCCATTTTCAGCGTAAGAGGTAGGAGGTTAAATTACCACACAAAGGCACAGCCAGATTTTAAAAGACAAAATATTATTTTGACACACAAACGTTTTCACAGAGGGAGCTGCAAAGGTTTCTGTAAACAGTGAAAATGCGAGCACACTTTACACACCCTTACCTCTTTCTCTGTTTGATGTTGCAATCTCACCCTCTTATCCAGGTGAAAACTCCCACCAACGCTCATGTTTTCTTTCAGAGAAAAACACCTTTCAGAAACACTTTTGTCACATATTGTGTTTTTTTATGTTATTTTTTTTCATCTGATTTTGGTGGATGTGTATAGCTTTATGTACAGGCATCTGCTGGTTACCATATGTATGTTTTATCTAAACAGAAAAAAACAGAAGAGAAATATAATGATAAGGCTAGATTTAAAAAATGACTTTAATTTATGTAGCCTTGTTGGTGGTAAGGATTTAAAATATTAAATGAAAAAAACAACTTTCTTGATGTTTATGCTGTCTAATTATACTGCTGGATTCACTTACAGGGATAAATTAGGCTGGATCTGTAATATGTGGCATTTGGAGGATATTTGATGTGAGAAAATGTTTGATCTGTATCAGTATTATTAATTTGATTGGTCCCTGGTAATTATTGGCTCTCTATACAGTAACTCAAGTTTTAGTTGGATAAAAGATGATGGATGCAGTCTGCGTATCTATGGAATATACACCTTTGATATGTTTGATACAACTGCCTTTTACTCCAGACATCATACCGAGTTACAGTTTTGAACGGATCGTTGCATTGCTTTATCGTACTGACTTTACAGACTAGCAGCTGCAATGCTGCACAAGTGACGATGATGCAATTTCAGTCAAGCTCCCTCATAACCCTTACATACAATGGATACTAAATTTGTGTAAGTTTAATTAAGCACTTACTTGAACAAGTTATGAACTCGGGTTTTTCTTTTATATCCAATTATGTTAAGCTCATAGACTGTATATAAAAGATGTCTGCAGCCAACGTGATATGACCCTTTGGTTAATAAAGTCCTGTTGTGAAGCTTTAAGCTGCCCATTTTTACCATTACCATGTTGGTGTTTTGGAGCCCTATGTGTTGAGAGAGGGATGGATGATGCTGAGAAACCGAGGAACACTCCACTCTCATAGGGACTCATCGGTAGTGTTGGGTGTACCATGTTCCAAAGTAACACATTATATAATATTATTATATATTAGTATAGCATTTTTCAATATCACAGTAATTTAACATATTCGTGTACTACATTCAGTACTTACATTACAGTTACAATTTTGTCATTACTTACATTCCAAAGCGTCACTTTTTCTTTAGAATTAAAAAAACAAAAACAAATCAAACATGGCCTTTTAAATGTATATTTACACAACAATCAGATGATTTGGAATGATGATCTCAGAATGGTCTACACCATTTAAGGAGTGGAACTTTGGATATTCCTTTTATTTTTATTGCACGAAAGAACAAGAGCGCAATGGCAAAGTGCAAACTACATCTACAATAGAAACAGCCACATTGTACTGCTCACACAGCATTGGCTCTTTGCAGGCATCTGCACAGATAGCATGCTAATGCAAAAGCTAGCAAAGAAAGCACATTGTAGGTTCTGTGTTTGTAGGTGACACTAAAAGGCAGATCTGATATGTTTGTCCTCAGTGAGACAGGGATTTGTGTCAGTTTGTGCATTATAGCTTTGGGTTTATATAGTTAGCTGATTATTAAAGGAAAACACAAAATTAATTTAGCAAGTGTAACCAGTTAATTTCCCGAATGAGTAATTATGTAATGTACTACATTACTTATGAGGAAAGTAATGAGAAATGTGTGATGTATTACTTTGGAGTAATGACCCAAATACTGCTCATCAATCATAGCCTAGGCCAACATAAAGCACATTCTACTTTATTGTTTTAAATGCTAGTGGCAAATTTGACAAGAGGTTTACTGAGACTCATTGAGCAGAAGGGTTTTTCTTCCTGTAGACTTGCAACCTGATGAGTCAGCCTCTACTATTTATTGGAAGAAAACTTGCTTAAGGCACTTTCCATATTGGCTTCACTTTTCAAACAAGGAGGCTATGTTCATCTTTTATTTACAGTCTATTGTTTAATCCCCCAAACGTTAACTGATTTCTGTGACTTTTTTAGTTTTCTCACAAGTACTTAAACAATGTCAGGAGACCAAATCAGGAAATTACCTAAGCTGTCCTTTCTCATATGGATCACACAATATGACATAATCTGAAGTTCTGTCACTCCCAGAAATGATACCTTTTGGTTTTAACAAAGACTAGACAGATCATGCAGGAGACATTACAACCATTCAGAAGCCGTGAAACTTCTGGACTGTTAGCTGCATCACTCCCAAATTAGCACAATCAATTATCATACAGACTTTGTACTGAGGAGCTGACAGGTTAAAGATCATCTAATGCAACAAATATTTGAGCTTTTACAGATTCTCCATCATATAATAGTTAGAAAAAGTCGGCACCCAGAACTTTCAGTGCATTTGTAAAAACACCTAAGATTAATAGTATGCTGCAGCAGGCAGGTTTTTATTTATTTATTTATGTATTTTTTATTCAGGGCAGATAGCAAAATGAAGCACAAATTGCAGTATCACATAAAATGAATACAAGCCATTTCATAGTTCCTAGCTGGTTGCCGGCATGGCCTTGACTGCTCTCTTATGATCAAGTTTGACACTTATTAAGATGAAAAGCAGTTTTTTAACTGAAAATATTTCGTCATGGACCTTTACGCCGAGGCCGCTGAGATTCCAAGGTCAAGGTCCCCGAAATTCAACTTTATACAAGATGTTTTGTACATGCACGTATGATATCAATTTGAAGCTCCTAGGTCATGTGATTCTTGAGTTATCGCATAAACACCCATATGGAAAAGATATATATAAATCTTATAAAGTTTGTATCTGTCTTGTGTGAAACTTGTATGTAAAGCATATAAGAGTGAAAACAGATATAAGATCCCTTGAAAAATTATATAATGAAACTTGTATGTTTTGGATACTTACGAAAACAATGTATGAAAGTAATGAGAAAGTGGCCACTTTCATGAGTAAATCATGTAAGCCTTATATGATTTACTCATGAAAGTGGCCACTTTCATGAGTAATCACATATAAGTTTTTACTATTTCTTTTCCATATGGGCAGACTTAGATGTCCACACCACCTGCCCACCAGGTGTGGTGACGACAAAACTCCATCAGCCTTTTACAGCAGAGAAGGATGGGTCGGGCGTGTCCTTCCTGGCCCACCATGTCCCAGAATTCATAGTGTGGCCCAGCCAATTCCAGTTTTCAACAATGGCGGTCGCTACTAAGTTTTAATATTACTCTTATTAATCTTTCTGGGTCACAAAATAAACTTTTAAGATATTTTCAGGCGAGAATGTGGGCGTGTAAACTCTGCTTGGTTTATCAAGATATCACACATCTGCAAAAGTGCGCCGACATTTTCGGAGGCGTCTGTTACCCACCAGCTCGATAGCTAGCTAGCTAGATAACAGCAAACTCCCTGCACATCATTTTCAAACCCCCCGCGGTCTTTCGCTACTCAGGTTAAACATTATATATGTGTCGCTTAGATAACTTTAAAATGTTATTGTTTGGCTTTTTTTACTGTTTTATTTGTTCGTGAGTAAATCAGTTTGGCTGAGATTAAAGTTATAGTTTTCACACAGCTGAATAAACGTCAAACGGAAAACTGATTAAACAGACGTGTGAATGATCGAGAATTTACGTCAGTGTCCTGTTATATTTTAGATAGAAAGGAGCAGATGGCCAAGTTTATTAAACTCCACCGAGACAGCTGGTGACGCAAAACTGAAGGCTGGACTGTTCAATTTCACAGCCGCTCACTTCCGGTCTACCCGGCCTAAGGAGGACCCGGTCCACGTAGACCGTCAGGAGGATGCAGCCTATGAATTTGGACCCCCCCACAATGTACTTTTTTTTTTTTAATAGGCCAATCTCTCCTTCAAGGTTACTTTGTGGTGAACCTCCCGACTGCTCTCATTGAGGATGTATTTTTAGTCTACCACTTGTGCATCTGCTTTTTAACGTGGACCTCAATCACACAGAAACTCCTTTATCATACTAACCTGACTTTCATGTTATTTTATCTCTGGTTATGAGCGCTAGCTATCCAGCAAAAAATCCAGTGAAAAATAGTCACCTATTTTACTGTTTTTTTCTGGCAACTATATTCTTATTTTTTATTACTACAAGTTACCCTTGTTAATAAAGATATTCTGTGGTTTTCTGCCTACCTGCTGCATGCTCATACACAACTCTTTGTAAACAAAACAAAATTTAACTAAAGCTATGCTAATATTGTATAATTAGGGATTTTTTGTTTTAGCTTTGTAACCAGAATAAACATTTATTTCATAATTTTCTGGAGTTAAAATCAGGACATTTAGCCCAGACATGATAATATGCAGAGTAAATGTTAAGCAGCGAGGCTGACAGACAACATTTAAAGATTATATTTGGTAGGGCTTGTACAGATAAAAAAATTTTCTGACATGAGGACCATTTATTAAATAGTAATTTTGTGTTATAACATCAGCCTACAGCAAATTTAATCTAATATTTAACAATGTTCTTGGCAATGGCACTCAACCGTCTAGACATCTCTGGCAAAGGAATACTTAAACTGCAGGCTGCTGTACAATGAACATGCTGTTTATCACAGAGTCTGTGAAAATGTCATTGAAAAGTTGGGTCCAGATATCAAGACATGAGCAGATGGATTCAGCAGACCGAGTAGGGCCTGTTTTAGTAATTTCCTTCATGGGAAGTTTACCCAGAGAGAGCAGTTTAATACTGCTGTATTTCCGTAAGAGGCTGGGATGACAAAGCGGGGGCAGCTGATGGGTGGACAGGTCAGTATCTATAGAGCAGTGGCATTTCTCTAATTGGCACTTGTTACCATGAGAGTGAGTCAGTGCATTATTGTTTGTGCTTGGTGTAATCCATCATAGCATCAACACCCCTTTCACAGATGTTTGAAATTTGCTCTCATCCACGCAGTTTTCAATGGTGAAATTCCTCTGTAGACTAACACCAATATTCATCGATTTCTAATATCTTATTTAAATGTAAAATCTGAAACATGTGTTGAAATATTATAATGTAATTTCTGTTCTTTTATAAAACGTACTTTATGATGGTCTAACAATGTGGTGTGTTTTCATAGTAGATAAAATCTGTTAAATCAATTGCCTCAGTTTATGGACTGTTTAAAGACCTTCCTTCTTTGCCTAATATTGTAATGTTTCTTGATATGATCTCATATCCCTTCCAACTGTTATGATAGCACTGAATTTCCAATTTTTTATCGGGCATTTTGTATATGTAATAATAGATATGTTTGAGAAAATGTTAGTTCAGACAAATGTCTATTATGGGTTCCTTTTAGAATTTAGATCATTATGGAGATTCAAACGCTGAGTGAACCATTGTGTAAAAAACTGAAATGGCATAGAGTATTTCCACCGCCTTCTTTGTGTCTTAACAAGTCTGAAAATCCACATCAGAAAATTGCTTGTTGTTTTTTTCTCCCATGGGGCGTGATGTGTTATCAGTTCTGTGACATGATTTTCTTTTCTTTGATTAAAAGACTTCTGCAAAATAGGCTCTGTGCTGAGAATTTTCTGGCAAACACACCATATAATGACAACACAGCCAGCGGCTTAACAAGCAGGACTGAGCACGGAGGAAATGGGATTCCGACTGAATCTAATGGTCGAATTAAATGAGGGGTGGACACACACACACAGCACACAGCAGTTAGGACTTGACAGGCTCTAATAAACTGAATGGCATTTTCATAGTTTTGTTTGTTTTGTGTCATTTTTTATTTAAGATACTAGCTAAGCTCTGTATATATTGTATTTCCTTTATGTGGATTTGGAAGACTTTTATCCATGTTGCATTGCAGGAATAATGAGCCTTCAGTTATTGATTCTACTGGATTCGTGTTCGTGAGAGTGTAAAAACTGAGTTATAAGGGGTCAATATGATCAGCTTTTCACCAAGTAGTGGGAAGGTGACCTCAAGAAAAGGCCTCCAATAATGCTCACTAGCATGTTTGGCTACTTCATTGATTTTTCTTTTGTTATAAAGGAAGTGTTCTGCTTATTAACACTCCACATTGCAACAGTTGAGCACGTATTATTCAAGAATCCACAATAGCATTTTTCTAAGAGCAGAAACAGAGCAGAGAAATAATAACCTCTTCACGCTACACTAACTGAATTTGTTATTGCGAGTTTGTTACGGGCCACTTCTTCAGATCACCCTCAGAGGTGTTCTCTAGCATTTTCGTGAGAACTGTTACTGATAGTTCTACTTAGCTGATGCCAGAAGTCTAAAAACATAAGCATATTAGTTTATCATTGTTACTTAAAGTGTGTTTCAGTAGTGGCTGCATGGTGCAGTGGTTTACACATTTACTTCAAAAGCAAAAGATCTTTGGTTTGATCCCAGGAGACCTTTGGGGAATGTGTCGTGTGTAATTTGACATCTGCCAAAACAAATAACCAGAATGACCTGCTTAAAAAATGGGACATACTAAAGGTAGCTTGATTTAAAACGCACTGATCTGGAGGACTGAAGATTCATGCATACATGTTGTTTCAGCACGTGACATCTGGGGTGCATCTTTGCTCACATGATCATCGTAGCAACAACTACCAAACACTCACAGCTCACCTAACTGAGCTTCCACTATCAGTTAACATGAGCAAACCCTTTTTGAGTAAAATAGGGTGATTGCAAGATGCAATAATCAACTTCCCCTTTATTGAGATGTTAAACTGTATAAGCAATTATCCCACTCTCTGGATAATTACATAATGGGTTTTGATTGGCTGCTGGCAGCACTGGGGCGTTTAAAGAAAAACGATGTTTGATTAGCTGGCGCTTGAATTCGTCTTAACTAAGCACATAAAATGGTTCAGTTCGACATCAGCATTAGATTGTATTTCTGAACATCAGACAGATTATAACACTACTGCCTGTCTTAAACTTTTTATTTCTATTTTGGGTGTAAGTCAAAATTACCACCAGATATTAATTCACATATTAGCTGCTTTCCAGCCACCAGCAAACATCACAAACAGAAGAATGGGCTACCTAAGAACTTCTAATTTTATTAAAAAACTGGTGACAGAAAGGCGCACAGACAACAAAAAAACAAATTTAAAAAATCCCTCAATGTTCTACTGTTTAATGCAAAATGACAAGATTAGAGTCTCACTGGTCTATTATTTTTTTATGTATGTTGACAGTCTCCTGCATCTTGCTGGACATCTTCATTTTTCTGGTGAGGACGAGTAATAAATTAATACAGTGATCATCATATTTACCACGAATTGGCAATGACCAGTGACAGAGGAATTTCTTTACAATCAAATAACAGTATTACCTCACTGCACATAAAACTATGTGTTAATGGCAAATTTGATTAAAATATTAAAATATAAAAATCAAAAGTAAAGCATTGAGCTCAGAAAAAAACAGGCATGCCAATAGAAGAATTTAAAGAAATCCAAGTTGAATTAAAAGTCTTCAGCACTGTATGACATCAATTGGGGATTAAATATATCGATGAAGATTAAGGTGTTTATTAGCAAAACAACTGATGAACTAGTTTCTCATTACCCTGACAAAGATTGTGAAGCCTGCGCTTGCTGAATCTGTATGTTTTATTAAACTGGAAATGGCAGCGGTAGATGATATTCTTCATGATATGAATCATCTCTGTGAAGCTGAGGCGGTTTTGGTATCTGACTGGGTGGGATGCCTCCTGGGCAACTCCTAAATAAGCTGTTCCAGGTATGAGCCCCCAGAATACACCCAGGACACACTGAAGGTATTACATGTCTCAGCTTAGATTTTATGCACACAGAAATATGATGAAAACTATTAAAAATGTCATTTGTGTGGATTCCTTAAAAATGTGTCAGCTTTGCCTGGTAGAGGTTACACTGGACCTCCTTTTATTTTGTTTTTGCAGAAGTTCACACAGTCATTTCCAACGCATCTCGAAGACAGTTAGAAATTCTAAGTTGTTGACTTGATAGTAAGACCAGACACCACACTTATAAGAGGAATAGGTTCTCTTGGTGGGGACAGAAGTTTTTGTTCCGTTTACTTCAAAGGTGCACTCTTTAATTGTTCAGATAACCTTCCTTTCAGTTAAAATGTGAAACCACAGCCAAAGGCCAGTAATTAGCATGTCATCTTATCATTTATTTTCTGTGAAAACATTCATATTTATTTAAAAACACACTTTAGAAATGAGACAAAAATCAAAATTTATGCAAATCTTAGCTTTCTAGTCAAAGTGTAAAAAGGCTATAATTTAAAAAGAACCCTTCTGAGAAGAAAGGGATGTTATGTGGTTTAACTATTGCAGAAACAAAGTATCACATGAATAGGGAAAAGGTGGATAGGTTATATAAATTCCCTGTTACTATTTTTTATATGTCTTTGAAAATATGACACCACTTCTCTGCTGTCAAGCCAGGAGTTTCCTCTTCATGGTCAGTCTATAAATAATTTGGTAGCCGTCATCCCAGCCGTAAAGCTGCTTCTCCTCAGGGTTGTATTTCAGACTAGCGTGGGCCCCGTACCTCCTGGGGAAGTAGATGAGTGGAGCCTCTTCACTGAGCACCATGTCGTTGACGTCAAAGACACACTGAACCCGCGAGCGACTGGCCAGACGGGTGTTGTAAACGACATAGACAGTCCCGCACACTACAAAAGCCGCCTCTGCATTTTCCCGCGGGCATCGAGTGTCCCAGATTTGCTCTATATCAAGAGTGGCAGCGTCCATCTTTGCAAGGCTGATGGTTGGTTCACTGTCACTGGGGGCATACAAGAGCCAGAGACCCCCATCATCTGCTGCAAGGTCTGCAACAGTCTCTGGATTGAGGTTGTACACAGTGGCACGGCCCTCCACAGGGAACATGGCAGTTTCTGTCACTGAGCCACTCAGAAGGTCATATTTAACCACCTGCATATCTGCTTCAGCCTCCTGCTTTATGTAATACAAATAGCCATTGTAAACAGCGCTACCAGGGCCGCTCCATTCAGAGGGAAGCCTGATGCTTCTGCTGCCTGTGACTCCCAGGGAGCGTGAAAAGTCAAGTACAGATTTGAATTGGTAGATGGTGTTTCCTGATGTGCCATTAAAAATGTAAACCTTGGAGGATCTCGGGTCTCTGGTCCACATGCCCTTGGGACTGCCCACTCGTTTCATGATTTTCACTGATCGGATGCCAGAAATTATTTCCACACAGTCTGTAGCGAGAGAAAAAACACACAGAAGAGGATATTGGTGAAGTGGAAAGAGCCACTGGTTATGTTCACTTATTTTAAATTAATGGACTATTCATATACTGCATATACTTTAAATTATGTACATATATTTTTAACTGACCAGTACATCCATCTAGTCAGCTGCTCCAGTTGCAGATCATATTTGCCAGTCAGTTAATAATACCAGACATTATTTTTGTTAGTGCTGCAGGTCATTTCCATTTCCAGTAAATATCCCAGACCTGCCCAACAAACCCCCAAAATTTCCTCTAGAAGGAAGGAAAAAGCAACAACAAACCTCCTGTTTGAAAATGCCAGAAACCTGAAATGTTTATATGATAAGCTGTAACTATCTCAGGTTATCTGAAATATCATTTCAGATAAAAAGTACCTAATACAAAATATAACATTTAATAACCTTTACTGCAGTGCCCATCATACTGTTCCTCTACAATTTTACTACCACAGAAAAAAATACCCTCTGATAGTTTCATTTAAAAAAACAAATAATAATAATAATAATAGCAAAAGCAATAACAAAATAACAAAAGCTGTAAACTAAAAATGTAGTGATAACACCTCCATAAATTACACCTGTGACAACAACATTATTGTCACTGTCACTCTGTTAACAGCATAGACTGATTATAAGATTACTTAGCCTTATACATGAATCTATGCAGAGCCTACAACATAGACTGTTTATACTTTTACATGGCATGTCTGCGTTGTCTGCCACCAGAACAACGCTTTTATTCAGTTGCTCCAAGAAACACTGAGACTGTAACATGAAAATCACAAGTTCGCTTAGTCCATTTGTTTCACAAGAGAGCTGCTGGATGTAAGTTTGAGCTATTTTTTTAATCGACCCTCATTAATGTGCCATTGTCTGTGTAGTGTAATTGCTTTTCTTACTGTAATCCATGTGACTGATTACCTGGTTAAAGGGAAATAAAACAGACCAAACTGGAAAACTGGAAAGAGTTGCATCTATATTCTAAACCTCATGTCAAAACAGACATTATAGAATTGTATAAATATATAGAAATGTAAAAAAAAACAAAAAAAAACAGTGGAATTAATAAAAACATAATTTAAACATATTTTTCCTATTTAGTTTCATTAGCATGTTTCAGTAAAGTGCAACTCTTCAACTAAAATGTGTATTTGCAGCCTTTCACCCAGCAGCCTGTGGTCATTTCTATCTGGCTCTCTAAATTAAAGGCAAATTCAAACCAGTCGGGGAATTGGGCTCAGACTCATATGAGTGCAGCACAAGGGCAGAATGAAGAGAAAGAAGACTAATATCGTTCTTTTGCCAAAATATACACAAAACGGAAGCCCCAATGGCATGTATGCCAGCATTGTGCTTGCAGAAGCTGAACTGGGTCTCTACAATGCAGTAAAGTTCATTCTGGGTCACTTCACAGACGTTCACAATGGAGAACTGTGTGCAGAGATCATTCCGGCGAACATGAGAATAATGTCACTGACCTCAGGTCACTTTCTGTCCTTCCCTCCATGAATAGATTGCACACAAAAGCTAATATAGAAGGCTGTTGTTCAATCATAGACTTTATTTTGATTTTGAGAATACTGTGTATGACCATCATTATGAGCCTAAGCAATGGGTTTATGATATTACAGCCTAATCCTTGAATTAATGTGTTATTGATTGGCTTGTAAAGTCAGCCAGTAAAATAAAGAAATCAATACTTTTTTCATTTGCCTTGCAAGGAGAGTAAATGGCACCAAAGCAATTTAATGATCTATCATTGGGGGATTTTAGTTTTTGGAACCATTTAAGTTCAAAAATTATACATCTTCGGCTTAATGTGCCACATTCACTTAAATCTGCCAACGTGGAGTAGGAATTAAAAACTGATTTCACAACTTTTTACATCATGTTTCAACCAAGCTAGTATTACCTGAGTTAATGACTCAGTGCAGCAGTTGTATTGCAGCACCGTTTGCAGCAGTTCGCCTTGGGACGTGATGATTATAATGACAAACGCTGCGCTCAAACAGTGCAAACAGGGGAGTAGCTCTGCGGAAATAAATGAGTTGCATAAAGCCAGAATTCTACTGGAAAACATGACTGCACAGTGACTCAAAGCACTCTGCTAAATGACTTGTAACAGTGCCGTGTTTGTTTCCCATTTTCCAGAGGCATGGCTCTTCCGAGACTCTCTCTGCAGAAGGAATGGTGTGGAACCCGGTCCTGTAGATGTGTAGCTCTAAATATATACATCCCAAAGGATCTGACTGTGTCATTCCTTCACTGTGAATTAAAATAAAAGATCAAAGACCTGAAGAAGACATTTTTGCTGAGATGTATGTGTACCCCGCAGCTCACCAGAGACTCTAGACTGCAGCTCCTCCCACTCTTCTTCTTCCTCTTCCTCACCTCTGCTTTCCTCCATCTCCCAGGCCTCCTGCTCCACTACCTTATCTGCCCTGTTCGTGCAGGCCCGAGGGGACATCTGGGTTTCCACGTAATCCATCTCTTGTTCCACTCGGTCCACTCGAGCAGCTGCTCCTTCCAAGTCTTTGAAGAGCATGCTGTGGTGATTCTTTAGTCCATCCATGGCTTCGGCAGTCAGCTTTTTGAAATCCTTCATCTCTGTGTGGTACCGATGGGATTGCTCATGCCACAGCTGCATGCGGTCCTGTCAGACGTGCAGAAAGCAACACAAGTGTAAAAATGTACTGGAATATGTGTTTTTGTCTCTTTTTTATTCAAACCAGATGACAAGGAAAAAAACTGTGTTTACACTGTAGCAAACGCTGAGGTCATCAGTTTGATACAAAATAAAATTCCTGCCATGAAAACAGTATAAACAATGTATCCTGTCCATTTTCTGCTGCTGATGTAAAATTTTGAGTCTGTTTGATGACCAATCTCACTCTGTGTGGTTTCAGAGTAAATTTCTTTGATGCTTTGGTTTTAATTCCAGGAAGCTTTGATGTTGTCCATCTTTATAGTATCTTTGCAAACATTCATTTCATCTAGAAAATTAATCCCAGTTATTTTGAGTGCTACTGTTACTTATTTTATACCAACACAGTATCTGTGCCCAGGACTGTATTGTTAGAGCCAATTCTTCCTTGGTGCCCTTTGAAAACCAGTCAACATTTGGACAGGTTTGATAACAAACTCTTTGTGCTGTTATGGAGTGGAAGTTTAAGAAAATACCTTCAGAATAAAAGCATGGTGGAAGAGATCTGTGGGTTTCATTTGCAAATCACTTTATGCAGTTTTCTTCTAGTGTTTTGTAGGGCTGTGCAGTTAATTAAATTTAAATCGAATAATAAAATTCAATTAGAACTTAATCAGTGAAACATTTTTTTCTGGCCTATTGTTTTCTGAAGTATATAGCATTGTCATTTTGTGATTTATTCTGGTGGAGTTTTTTTATTGTATGTGGATGCAACCTGCTGCAGATTGAATGCAAATTGGACACACAACTGCATCTATAGAAGAGATGTAGGAGGAAGAGATTTTGGCTTTGAAAGTAAAATTTCTTGCGATTTGATTTGAAGTTGTGGAAGTGTTACACAAGATAAATGATCTTTGAAGAGTAACTTGCAGGAAATAAATGCCAGGAAAAATAAGATTGATTTCATTTTCGGAAAGAATACATTTATAATTTTTGCTCCCGATGTGGGTTTGACTGGCAAGATCGCTAAAATAATTTAGTCACTCACCTTAAACTCTTAAGGGTTTTTATTATTTTTCCCATTGAAGAAGTGGTAGGACTTTTTAAGGAAACGCAAGTAACCATGTTTTTGTTTTTTTGTGTATGGGTTTAAAATGCCGTATTGTTTTGTAATTTTGGTTACATATTGAACACAAAGGGTTAAATCGGTGAAAGAATACAAATAAAATGACCATTCAAACCACATTCAGCCTGCAGGCTCATGTCCTCTGTGCCACCTTTATCTTGATCTTCTAGCTGCTGCAGATCTGGCTCTATTTTTCTCCATTTGCCACGTTGCTTTGTAATGGCTAGTTACTTGAATAGAGTCTTTGTATATGTAATTTCAATTTTCAATCCCCCTAATTAGTCTACAAAAGCCCAATATGTATCCTACCAGCATGACATTTCTCATTGTGGTTCACCAGTCAGAGACCAAAACTGGGAACACTCCACTGAGTTCAGGCAAGTCTCAGGTTTATAACCTAAATGTCCATCTTTGGTATAAGTAAAGTTAGCATGTTGACTATTTTAAGCTTAAAATGGAACTAAATAACACTGCCTCAATAAAAGGCACAATTAAACAGATAGTATTAAATTGCTACGCAGAATACTTATGAACCGTTACAATCATAAACCTAAGGCTTGCTTACAGTGAGCTATCGAATTCATCACACTTGAGACTGTAAATAATGGAAGATACCAGTAAATGAATGGTTCCTTTATCGCAACATCTGTGCATTTCTACAGTTATAACTGACAGCAAGCTGACAGATGAATAATGAGTTGAGGTATATACCTGGTTCTAATGTTCATCTACAACAAACCCCAAGCAAGAAAGAAGTACGAGGACAGTCAGCTGCAACTGACACCAAAAATTGAATGGCAGCTTGGAAAAGTTTTGCCTTGTCAGATGAGTCTCAAGTTCTGCTGCAAATGTGGCAAGAATAATGTGAAAGCATAGATAATGGTCTGGAGGATATCTTCTTGGCACACTTACACCCCTTAATACAAGTTCTTTAAATGCCACAGCCTACCTGAGTATTGTTGCTGACCACCCTATGCCTTTATGATCAGTGTATCCATCCTCTGATGACTCATTCCAGCAGGATAACACACCATGTCTCAAACTCGAATAATCTCAAACTGGTTTCTTGAACATGACAATAAGTACACTGTACTCAAATGGCCTCCATAGTCACCAGATCTCAATCCAACAGTACGCCTCAGGGATGTGCTGGACAGATGTCAGTAGCATGTCAATATGGACTAAATTCTCAGAGGAATGTTTCCAGCACTTTGTGTTCGTGCCACATTAAGAAGAAATGTGTTATTAATCACTTTGAGAATAAAGTGGAGAATGAGTGTAGATGAGTTAGTGAAATCGATCTTTAGAATTGGTTTCAGTAACAAGGAAATTGTTTCTTTCAGCTCATAAACACAGTGTGGTGTGTTTATGAGCTGGACGATGAAACGATGGTGCAGAAAGCTGCATCTGGTCAGAAGGAAAAGAAACAAAGAAACTTGAGTGGGAAATGGCTGGTAATGGACAGATGCAAGGATAGCGATGGTTACGCCCTTGTATAGAGGATGTATGAGGATAGATAAGAGGATAGATGGCTGATCAGTCTGCTTCACTGACTAATCTACACAAGGCATTTTGTAGAGGGTATAGCGGCCGTGGAGGACTAAAAAAGTGGCTGGTGAATGTAAGCAAGTAAACTTTAGAAACTAGTATATTAGTATTTTTCACATTGGTAAGGATAATGCATTTACAGCCGAAGACTCAGTCGTGTTTCCAACTATAAACACTGTGGGAGGGTAAGATTTCCCTGTTTCAATCAATCAATTATCGCCTAAACTAAATAGAAAGGAGCACTGTATTTCTCAGCACATGACTGACACAGTGAGAGTGACAGGTGAATTATTTAGACTGAGATGTAATAACTGATAGCTCCCCTGCCTCCTTCCTCCTTTACATTGCTGTGAGCCTGTGGACAAATGGAAAGGAAAGTTCAATGAAAGCTTGCTGATGAATTGCCGTGTTCATATCAATGCAAAGGTTGAGCCAGTATATTGGAATTGAGACCACAGGGGGGAAGTGAGTGGGATTTAATTTTAAATGTATTTATTTCACGCTTATAACAGTTTTAAGGATGACATCGTTGCAACGGAGCCACACAGTTTGACTCTGTAAATGTAAACCGAAAGAATAAAGGAATTATTTAAATTACTCCCTTAGGTGAGCAGATATTTAATCCTCAAGTCAACATAAGTGTTTGACTTGCACAAACTTTCATGACATTGATATAACATGTAGCCTCATGAGAGCCACTTTAAAGAAAAACAATACTGAACACTCGGTAATTCGATTCTTTCCTCGAGGCTCTTTGTTTACTGCAGCTTCATTCTACCTCTGAAGAACACATTTCTCGGTTAGGCTGTTGGGATGTTTGATGCCACAGCCACAAAGGTTGGGCTTGTACTCATTACTGGTGTGTCACTATCTTAAACCCTGAAGAAAATGTAATATTGTTGGACAGAGAAGGAGAGGGCTGCATGCATCAAATGATGTTCCCCCCGAAGGCTGCTGTAGAGCTGATGAGCTGGGCAGACATCGCATTAATTGCTTTGCATTAGGAAAGGCATTAAATTCAAATCAAAAAAAGAGGAGGAGGCAGTCAACTGTTGTTTATGATGTTTTTATGACTACACAGAGATCTGAGCTGCCATTTAAAGCATAAGTCACTTAAAGGACAGTCGATTCTTACCTCAATAGCCAACAATCTGTTCTCCAGATAATCCATCAGCCCCTGGTAGTAATACTGGGCACCAGTGAAAGTCCAGGCAGTGGAAATGAGGAGGGCAAACAGCAGCTTCATTGTAAGCCGATCAATGGAACAGCTGAGTTTCTTTCTTTCTCCAAGTTTTAGAGGATTCTTTGGGTTGATGTTTGCCTCTGCAGAGTTGTCCTTAGTGTCAAACAACCCATCAACGCTCATATGTGGCGTGCAGTAGAAGAATAAGTTTCAGCTGCACATGCAAAAAGGTGAGAGGCATAGAAAGAGTAAGAGGCCACTCGGAGAGTTTCCGATTATTTGACCGCTCTCACTTTGCTGGAATGTTTTCACAAACTCTCAGGGAGGAGCCTTGTGCCTCTTACCCCTCTCTATCCCAAAAAAAGTGAATGTGCTGCACTCACTTTGTACTTGTTGTACACACTCCCGGAGACATGTAAGGAATACAGAACAAACAGAACTCGATACAAGTGCCGCTCTACTCCGATTACTTTTTTACTCAAAGAAACTTTATCATACTTTGTAAGTTTAGCACTCAGTAAACAGCTTTTAGCTTCTTTTTCAGTTTCTGACACCTTTAAGGTTTCTGTCTCCTGCAACTACTTGACATGCAGCTGAATAATGGAATCAGCCAATCCAATCCCCTGTTGGGTGATATTAACTTTCTGTTGCTGCTAAGATGATCTTCTTAGCATTTTGAAGAAGCAACTGTGAGCTGTGTTGAGAGAGACAAAGATGCCAATGCTACAGCTCAGAAATGGCACAAAGCTAGATTTAAGCTCAAGCTGTGACTCTAACACACATTACTGGAGATGACTGTACCTGGAGAGACTCGGTATCAGGAAACTGTGTGGCAACAAAAGGTAAATAAACTCAGGAAGTAAATAGGACTAATGAAATATAACCAACAAATCATACAGGGTACATGTAGTGAAATGCTCTATGTCCGAGCTGCGGACAGGCTGCAGACGTAGCCATGCCATTCCTGGGCTTGGTTTTAGCACAGGGGCCTAGCTAGGACTCTCACTGGATACCGGGTGGGAATCACTTGCAACTTGCAACTCCCGCTCCAAAGGTGTGTAGTCTTACCACTACACTATCCAGCTGCTCCAGCTGCATATCCAACCAACATGTGCAAGAAGGTAAAAGCAGAGTGTTTGTTTCTTTGCAAACAAACTCTACCACATTATTTTTGTCCACTGGTAAAACTGTAATGCAATGGATTACTTTAGTGGTAGTAATCATCAGTCATCATCACTTATACGACATGATACTCATGCACAGCATTCCTCCCACCAAGCATAAACTTGCCCATAAAATGAAAACTTTGACAGACATTCAAACATTCAATTCATACATTTTGTTGAAAAGGGGAAAGTTTAAAAAAAGAATCTTTCACATTACAGTGATTAAAATGTCAATATTCTAAAATAATAACAGTAATTTTGGTAACAATGGCTGCATTTGTCTTGGATGTCTAGATCACCTGTAGCTACACTGACTGCAAGTGAAATTTTGCCTTGAGAATAATAAAGCCTCCTTCAGAGTGAAGAGCACAGAGACTTGGAAACTAAAACAGGTTTTAAAAAGAGGAAAAAGACAGAAAAATTAATCATATTTTTTATGCTGATGAAAAAAACAAAAACTAATTCCAGCTACCCACAAGGAGCACAGACATGGCACACTAGTGACCAAGAATAAGGGGAAGACAGGACTATTTATACACAAAGGGTAGATTAGGCAAGACAGCTGGGGAGGAAATGAGAACAATCAAGACAGTCGCAGGGATGGGAACTGATTAACCCAAGTAAAACAGAAAATAAGACCAGCAGACGAAATACAAAGACAAGAAAACTCAAACTGAACACAATACAAATTGACACTGGGGAGACTGGAATGATAAACTCAAGACAGAAATGAAAATGAAATAATATTACCAAACTGAAAGGAAGTACAAGAAGGATTAGTGCCAATATATGAAGTCAGAACTAGAAAACATGAGTATCAGTAATAACTAGTCAGAAATCAGTACTATTAGCAGGCCACAACACACCCAACTGATCTGATAATGGCTGTGTACCATTTAGGCATGTTTTGCACTAAACAGCAGAAATCATAAATTGGTATTTATCCATTTTCTGTTGCTTATCTAAGTCCAGGTATCAGAGGCAGCAGTCACTTCCTCCTCCTGCTGGGATACTGAGGTGTTCCCAAGCCTAGACATGTAATATCTGCAGCACATCCTTCCATCTATAACATATCCAAAACCTGACATTTTGGAGGCGTCAAATGCCCAAAGCGCCTCATTTGGTTTCTATTGTTGTACACTTAGCCCCTCCTGCATGATTAAGCTCTCCAACATTCAGCCTCTTCAAATGTTTGAGAGAAAATTAAAAAAGATATTTTATAACAGTCTGAAAACAAAAGACTTTTCTCACTCAGCCAGATTTAGCCCAGAAACATTGCCCATGGACATCTGTTGATTGTGATGCTGCATATGTGCTGTTACATTATGAAATACGCTGCACGTATATTTCTCCATCATTAATCATAATTACAGCATGTGCGAAAACATGACCACATCACCATATTTTAATTGAAGCCTTTTCAGTACATAGCAGACTTTTGGACTGTCATAGCAGGAACAGATTTGGTAGCGATGGCTCATTTCCAACAAACATCCCAGTAAGCCATGACAGTGAACCAGCATGAACAATACCACGACCCTGTAATTACCTCAACTACACAGCACAGTTGTTTTTCGGTGCAATCGGTTACACCTGTGCTTCCCCTGCTATGAAACATCTGCTGTGAAAAAAGCCAAAAAAATACAGCTTGGCTAACACCTGCACACCTGGATAATCATGTGATTATCCAGTCAGATTAGAATGCGGCGGTACTACAATGGATAAAATCTCGCACACACAGGTCAGGTGCTCCGGTTAATGCTCACATCAAACATCAGAACGGGAAAAAATGTGAGCTCGGTGACTGTGGCGTAATTGGCGGTGCCAGACAGGCTGGTTTAAACACTGCTGATCTGCTGGGATTTTCACAACAGTCTCTAGAGTTAAATGAGTGTTTGGAGCCAACAGAGAGACTATGGTAACTCGGTAACCACTCTGTGCAGCCCTGGTGAGCAGAAAAGCAACTCAGAGTGAAACAACACATTGAGGCAGATGGACTACAACAGCAGAAGGCTGTGTCAGCCAAGAACAGAAATCCAAGCCTGCAGTGGGCACAGGATCAGTAAAACTGGAGATTTGAAGACAGGAAAAAACGTCGGATGAATCTCAATTTATTTCACTGAGGCTGCAGATGATCAGAATTTGGCATGAGCAGCATGAGTCCACTGACCAGCCTGGCTTTGTTTCAACAGTCCAGGCTGAATATTGTTGGGAATGTTGTTTTGGCACATTTTGGTCCTCTTATTACTGACGGTCACAGTGTGAATGCCAGTGTTTTTTTTAGTATTGTTGCTGACTGTGTGGCCGGCTTACCATCTTCAAGCAAGGATAATGCACCAAGCCATAAAGCAAAAGTCAAACTGGTTTCATGAACATGGCTCACAACTCACCAGATCTGAAGTCAGTGGGACATCTTGGGGATGCGGTTGGAGTGGAGAGTCACAGCATGAGTTTGCAGCTGACAAATCTGCAGACATTATGTGATGCAATCATGTCAACATGGAGCAGAGTCTGACTCAGAAATGGAATGCTGTTTCTAAAAGAAGTGCGATATAAGTAGTTTATCTAAGAAACACAAAATGCTGCTCTGGTATGACCTATAGCGACAGGCTTAGTAACAAAATAAGTGGAATATGCAAAAGAACAGAACCACACAAAAGCATAAAAAGAGGAAAAAGCAGAGGACATTAAAACAGACTGTGCCGGCAGATGGAAAGTTAAGTTACAAAGAAAAAAAAGAAAGGGAAAAAGAAAAAAGTTTGTATTGGTGCATTTGCTCCATTAAGCAAGATTTAGACATTTATGGCTTCACTGGTCCCCTGGGATGATCTAACTTATTGGTTTGAGAGTGGAGCTCTGTTCCCAGCCTGACAGCTGTGATTAGTCAATAACGCTGCATTGCACCTTTGAACGAGATTGCATTTCTCTGATGTGGGCAAACAGATTATTTTCACTGCAGGAGCATCCACGCATGACTCTAACATACAACCTTTGACCCCAAAGCTGAGTTTAGAAATGTACGAATGCAGAGGTGGGGTCACATAAGGGGTTATGAGATCCCACAGTATATGAAAAAGACACATTTAAAACATCTTTTTGCAGTCCATTTATGTCTCGTTTTAGCTGTGTTGCATCTCTCTGCTCTTTGTAGTGTTAGGTGTTAGCTATGCTATCTAAATGGTTGCTTTACGATGTTCCCAGGTTGTCAGAGATGTGGGGAATCTGAATTTTCTTACTATGCATGGAATAACTCACAGAAAGACCCAAACATGCCTATATTTATTGTTAAATTTAAAAACTGTCATAGTTAACTGTCTGGAAGAATCTGGCAGATGGTTGGAGCAAGCCAGGGAATACAAAAATCAGAGGACACAGTGGAAATAGTGAGATAACACAGATCTTAGGCAGGCAACACCACAGTATATGAAACTAAGACATCCAGAAATCCAATCCAAAGAGAACCTAAAATGTAGGTCTCAAACAGACTTCTGGAAGATATAATAAAATACACCAAGCAAAATATAAATAAACAAGAAACAAAAACGCTGGGTTCATGACCAGGGAACCACAGTGACCTGTCAGTGTTTCATCTTAGAAGTCATTAATGTTTTATGTTAAGGCTATTTTTATATTATATATTATGATGTAGAGTCTGTATTTTATACTGTTTATGCCTTTATTAGATGCTTTGAGTTATATGGCTTCAAAGAGATTTGGTTTCAATGTTACTTCCTGATTAAATAAAGTTAGCAAATAAATGTTCTGCTTTATCTTAAGCCTGTCTCATTCCCCTCTCCAAGTTTAAATCAATTTTTATAATTGTATAAGCCTTAAAATAGATATATAATCCTGGCTAAAGGTACCTAAGCCTTGCTACTTGTTGACCTTATATAAAATTTGCAAGTCAGCCTACTTAATGGTTTGAATGACATTTTTATTTATTCTTTATATGCCCTCAGTCCAGCAGGGTTACATCTGACCTTAAACACCATATCTTCATCACAATGACACATCCATTTATAATTTAAGTCTAAATTATAAATGAAAATGGAGCTGCAGTCAGATCTTCTTGTGGTTAATGACACACTGTATCCTTTTTGTTTTTCGTACCAGCTTTTCTCTCTGGTTTTAAACTGATTTAATTTACAGAGCGCTGTTCCAGTCTTCCAGGCTACTCTGCCTGTCTCACATCGCTGCATTGGCTGCAGCAAATGTGCTGTTTTAAACCTGTTTTATGTGTTTTAACCTTTTCATATTGTTAGTATTACAGTCTTCTCTTCATTTGAAAGAGATTTTTTTTCTGCTGTCAGCAGACGTGTCCATGTTTGTGACTGGCAACAAACTGCAAAAATCTTATCTTTTTGAGTTTATAACCCCTTTCATGTGAGTGCTTAGCCTGATTACTGATGTTATGGTAAATTAAGCCAGATAAGCAAAAGATATACTGGGTATGCTGAACTTACTTTGTAATGCTGCCCAATGGTGACTAATGAGGACCATAATGTACAAAATAAACATGTCGTATTCAGTAAGACTTGAAAATCACGGCTGAGTCCATAAACCCATCAGGAAGGAGGATACTGAGTGCATGGATCAAGGGAGCACAAGGACATGTTCCCATAGTCTTCTACAACAGCCCTACTTTTGGTAAAAGATGGATGCATCTGAAAGGTAAAGAGGCTTAAAACTGCAGGAGGGCAAGAGACTGGAAATCTAAGAGAAAACAGCCCCCGGCTCCCTTGTTCTGTGACCTCAATAAACCCTATTCTGATTTTTTAATCACTAATCTATCATCCAATCACTAGTTTCAAGTCTCATTGAGTAGAATATGAAGTTCATTATGTAAACATGGTCATTATTAGAGTCAAAGGGAAGGATTATTTAGCATATGATCATCAGCTAACGACTTGTCAATCACAAGTAATTAGCCAATGAGTGTGCAGTGTCCTTGGTTTGTCAGTCAGACCCACTCTTAGACATCACGTCCGCTTTCAAAACATCAAGATGATGATAGCGATAACGCTCACACTAGGGTTTCATAATGGAACTACTCTGAACAGTGGGTACATCCATTGTTTTATAATGACTATGTTTGCAACCACAGCAGTCACCGCTTCCACACTGGCTTCATTTTTGAGATCCATCTTTTATATCCAGTTGAAGATGATCCTTTAGAGTTGGCCAGTACCACCACTGCCCCCACCCCTCTGACTTTGCCCCTGGTTAACTCCTGCCACAGCAGATCAAGCTATGATTCATGAGTCTTGCGCACACTTCATAAAATAAACCACGAAGTTGCTGCAGCTTGTTGCCGCATCATCATCATCATCATCAAACTTTGATTAATGTGTTGGTGTGTCAAGTGCTGCAGCAGCCTGACGACGGTGGTCTAATCATACTCTGTTTCCCCCTCATTGTCTGTTGTCCGCGATCATCTCGGCAAGTCCTGAACTGAACCACAACCTCTTGTCTATTTTTATGCTGGCAGACAGCAGACCAGACTGGGAGTGTCGTCATGGTAACAAAGTGCCGAATGGCTGCTTTTAGAAACGAAATGGGCAACCTGGAGTTTGATCTAATCTGGAATACACTGCCTGTCTGGAGCTGGCAGGCGAGGGCACAAACAGGCCAGCGGCTGTAAAATTGTGTGTGTGTGTGTGTGTGTGTGTGTGTGTGTGTGTGTGTGTGTGTGTGTGTGTGTGTGTGTGTGTGTGTGTGTGTGTGTGTGTGTCTTTCTATGCCCCAGAGGTTTTGTTTAATCACACTTTTTGATTGATGTAATTACAGTTTTAGCCCCTTTTTTTTCCCATTTTGCTAAATCAATTTGAGCGTGCTTCTTGTGCTGCCTGCCACTCAGTGTGGACTTATAATCTATTATTAATTACTGCCTTAATTGCGCCATTGAGGCCTGCGATGTGATCAAAGGGCAAAACATCATTCAGGATTCATTATGTTCTACTAAGCACTGGCATATTGCACTCTCATAACCTTTTAGCTCAAGGCTGTCCTATGATGAAAGCTTTTAACTGTTGCTCAAATGTTTGTTTAGGATGGCTCTTTCTGATTCAGTTTATTTAAAAAGAAAGTGGAGAGAAATTTCCTGTGGCAAGTGTATTTTTTTCTTTTTCAAAGAAACCCTTCTGTTGTGCACGGATCATTTACAAAGTCGCCCACAAGATGGCGCCATGTGGCTTTATGTGAAAAAGCTAGTCATGGAAGAAGAATTCAGATAAGCCTCTGCTAGCTCCCTAAAAAGTTTAAACTTATCATCACTAAAATACACTTGTAAGGAGAGTGTTTGTGCATTTATTAATACCAGCAGGTGGTTGAAGTTGGGAGGTTTCAAGCTACTAATAAAAACTGCAATACTCAGTGCTGGCATCCTCCAAAGGGGGACAACATAAAATGTGAGGGGCTGCAAGATGATTAATGGAAGGGGAAAAAATATGCAAATTTTTTTTAAAGCAACTCTACTTAGGTCTTGCATTGTTTATTTTATTGCAGTTATTTAAAGAAAAACATCTGAGGAGTTCAGAAAGTTCATAGCTAACCTGTGAGAATCTGATGCTTCCTTAGAATGTGTCATGTGTCAATGTGTTTAAAAGCCTTATTTCCTTTTTTTTAGTGTAGTGTAGCTTCTAAACTTAAAGTAGCTTTAAAATACAGCTGTCAAATTGAAAGTACTGCAATACTTTGGCTCTTAAAATGCAATGGAGTAGAAGTGCGTGTAAAACAGGAAAAAGTGTAATAGTGAAACAATAAAGTCAATAAACTTTAAACTGTGCACAAATTCTCTCACCCCAACCAGTTGCAGGAGATGGCCCCGCCCCTCCCTGAGCCTGGGGCTGCTGGAAGTTTCTTCCTGTTAAAGGGGATTTTTTCCTTCCCACTGTCGCCAAAGTGTTTGCTCATAGTTGTGTTTTCTCTGTATGTATTATTGTAGGATCTACCTTACAATATAAAGTGCCATGAGATGACTGTTGTTGTAATTTGGTCCTGTATAAATAAAACTGAATTGAATTGAAGTTCAGTACTTGAGTAAATGTGCTTATACTTGTACCTCCTGAGATTTAGGCTTGAGCCTCAAATGGTATGAACAGTTAGTGAGTAAGTGCTCTGTAAAACAATTTAATGGGCACAAAGTGTTTTTCACAGCTATGTTGGTACTTCTCATTAGTAGGGATAACAGAACACAATAATGGGGAATGGTACGATATCAGCAATTTGGGTAGGTGTCAAATTCAGTAAGGTGCTGAAAAACCTCAGAGCTTTGTGATATGATGGGTTTTCCTGGCCTAAATAGCCGTCAGAAATCATGTAGGCTGTGGATACAAACAAACCACCACCACCTGGTTTGTGTCAGCCTGAACCGTTGACACAGCTCAGGATGGATCCATGTTTTCATGTTGTTTGTTCGAAATTCTGACCCTCCCGTCAGAATGTTGCAGGAAAAATAGAATCGTGGCGGGTTGGGGGAGGAAGTAGATGCCACCCAGCTGTCATATCGCTGTGTGATTGGTTGATTAGATATTTGCGAACAAACATTGAGCAGTTGATAATAAAGTGACTGGTGAGTGTATAAAATAATAAGTCTGATATCAAACTCTGATTTAATATAATTTAACTTGTTTCATTAGTTAAAGATCACTAGAAGTAAAAAATGTGTAAAATCTTCATAAATGAAGAGGAATGGCACTGTTTTTTTGTACAGTACATTTTAATGGACATCAGCATTAAAATTGTAAGATGTAAACATATGACATTTTAGAAAAAAACTGCTAACTTGTGCCCACAGTCACTCAGTAGGTCTAATTAAATAATAACAACAAAATACCAATGATGAATGTGTTTTAGTGATTTCAATGAAAAAGTAGTGCATCACTTTCTGTATGTGGCCTGATTATTTTTTATTATTAAACAACTGGAGACAAGCATTAGTTATTAAAGCGATAAAGTTCAGTGTTCAGTATGGTTTTGATCTAAAGTCCCCAAAACTAAAATGATTGAAAAGCAATTTTAAATGTTTAATCTACTTGTCTGCAACCGGAAGGCACATTTATATCAAAGCAGGGATTTGTTTTTTGGAGTTCATGATTTGTATAAACACCACCTTCACTGCACCATTCACAGAGGTCTTGTGAACTCCAAATAATTGGGTTTAAATAAATGTTACCATAAAATTGAGTAGACTGCAAAACCTAAGAGCGGTAACTTTGCTTATAAACATGAATAAGTGCATACCTGGATGCATGTTTTTGTGCGTCTGCCTCGGTGTTTATGACAGAGTGCCGATGATCTTGTGTAATCTCACGTCTCTCCGTGTGCTCGCCTTCACACCGGGAATCAGGAGCCGGCCATAAAAACCTGTTTCCTCTGCAACAAAACAAAAAAGGCAAACACCCCCCTAAAGGCAGCGTTCTTTATTGCCCCTTCGTATTGATTGAGAGGGTCAGAGAAACACGGCAGTCCGGTGCCAGGTCGTATAACAGCACAGACCAAATGGGTGAGGCAACGTAAAGCCTTTAGTCCCTTGTAAATAGCTTTAATACACCGGAGGCGCCAAATCACTTGACCTGCGTTAGCCCTGCCGTTTGGGGGCTTTCTGGCTGACTGAGCAGTGTGGAGCCAGCCCTTCTCCTCCCATTCTCTGGCTGTCACTCCAGGTAATAGTCAAGGTCTTATTAGTGGCACACTCCCCCTGTCTGGCTTCAAACCTTCATCTGCTGCATTTCAGCTGCTAAGGCCACATTTCTCTGTAGCCTAAGATTTTCTATAACTGAGTTTCTCACTTTATTGGAAGAGGGAGTGATGTTACTTTCTTGGACACTGAAAGGAGATACTGAGAAATCTGTGGAGATTGCCTAGGTTCAGCTGGGGGGGGGGGGGGGGGGGGGGGGGGGGGGGGGGCAATGTAAATCATTCTAAGACTTTCAGATTCTTAATTGGTAACCACAGTTTTGTAATCCATGCCCACAGGTTTGTAACTAGTGAGCACAAACTTGCAAAAATGTATTTCCTCAAAGAACAAGTTATGGAGCATTTGAAGAGCCAGGTTCAGTGATCCCCAAGAGAAGCAAGTCCAAGTGTGTCGTGGGGTTTTGTGACAACCTAAAGCATTCTCATTACACAATGTAATTTTGTCAGATGCTGCCTGTGTCTCCCTGTAACTCATAAGGTGCCCGTGCCTGGCCCAGAAAGCCGTAGCGAGATAACAAGAGGCTATATGCACACGGGCCAACTGAACACAGGTGAAAGTGATTAAACACAGGTTAAAGTAATGATGGAGGGGAAAAGGAGAGTAAACAAAGGAAAAAATACTGGAGACGTACAGTGTACGCTGCTCTTTTCCAAATAAGTGAAATAATAAGTCACTGAAGAAAAGGAACAGAGAAAACCAGGGGAAAAACTTAGAAGGCTTTGTATTTTATGTTTACTGCTTAAAAGATTACATATTTATTGGGCTTTTTACACCAAAACCAAGCTTTCATCCTGAAGCTGCCAGGGAAGTCCTTGATGTTTGCAAACCCGCTGGCACGGATTGCTCAGATTGTGAACCTGAGAGCTCGGTTCAAAGAGAGTACAGATTTGCACATGGCTTTTCTTTTCTCAGCTGAAGCAGTGATCCAGAGATTTCAAAAAGTAAATCAGTGAAGATGATTTTCTGTATAAGTCGAGACATTCTTCCCTAGTGCGCAACATATAAAACAATTTGCTCAATTAACCAGACCAAGATCGGTATCAAATATGCAATTATTTCAAATCATTTTGCAGTGAATTAAATTCAGCTGAGTTTAAGACAACAGTCACCTTGAGGCGCTTCATTTTAATAGGAAAAGACCACAATGTTGGAGGAAAAACAATCAGATAATTCCCTGTGAAGAGCACTTGGCAATGGTGGGAAGGAAGAACTCCAATTGAACTATGATCAGGGAGAGCAACCAAAACTTTGATTGTTAATTAAATTTTAATTAGAAACATGAAACAAGTCAGACTTAAGAATAAGAAGTGCGAGAACCAGAGTGTAAAGTTTAATATAGATTCAATTTAAGGTTCACTGTAAAACAAACAATCAAATAAAAGTTACTCCATAGAGTTTTAAATCACTCCATGATTTTCTTTCACCAATCAGCTGATTGTAGCGAGTAGCAAATGCACATTTGATGGTTCGATGATACGCCCATCAGATAACCGAAGAATCTTTGTAACTTCAATAAGGAACAACATAACAGTCACTACTGAATTCACTCACTACTCTGATTGTTGAATATGGTGCAGTAATGAGTCACAGAAAAATGTATGTAGGTGTATTTTCAATAACATTACACCCGATAATGGTTAGGTTTAAAAAAAAATAACATGGCTTCAGTTAAAATACAGTGGTTGCCAGGGTAACATGCCCTACTTTGTCTGAAACGGGGATGTCAAACTCATTCAGCATCGTGGGCCACTTGAGAAATTACAAAGTTAGTATAAAAGAGTTGCACATTTATTCTCTGATATATCTCAATATGAGGGGGGGGGGGGAGTGTAATTTCAACAGTGCGTCTCAGTTTTTCGACATGACAAAGAAATGCTGCTGTAGTGAATAAAAATTTTCCGTCACCACAAATCTATGCTAATTGACAGAAATGTCCTTTTTGCAAAAAAAACAGACGTTTCTATAGTAGGTGGTGAAAAAGCTGTAACTTTCTGTCATTTAATTACTTATCTTTTAATGAATTACTTTGTTGTAGCATGAACAGATGTGGGGAAGGTCTTTATCAGTAGGAAAGGCTGTAACAGTGTAAAAATACAGTTAAAAGTTCAAAATTTTTGACCTCGTTCACATTTTCCAAAGACATTAAGTGGGCCAGATTGGTGTCTTTGCCAGGCCAATACTCGCCCTCGGGCCTTATGTTTGACACTACTGGTGTAAAATATCATTCTTGCTAAAATACATTTTATTAATCCTTTATTTATCCAGGTGAAAAAATCTCATTGAGATTAAAAATCTCATTTCCAAGAGAGACCTGGCATCATAGCAACAAAAGTCACATACCACATAGGTATATAACATTTAAAACAAATACAATATCCCATACAAACATGTGTAAAATATACAATAACAGATCAAATTAAGAGTACATTAAAAACAATCACACTGAGTAAAAGAGCTGTTCTCTCGTTCCTTTAAGACAGACTTAAACTCTCCCAAGCCCACATTAACTTGCATTAAGTCTCTGACATTTCTTGTTCATGAACACAAGCACAGAGATTCCTTTTTTATCATCATTTCAAACTTTTCTGAGACTGAGTTGCAACTTCATCGTGTGTATAAATCAATTTTTGTAATTTAAGTATCTTCTGAACTTTTTAGAATTCTGCATTGTTTCCACGAGAAGTTACTAAAAATTGAGTATTAAGGTATTAAAGTCTTTAATACTCTTAAATATATGGACAATATGTGGACTTTGGGACACATTTCTTAAGCTTTGAGTTCAGGTGTTTTCAGATCCTCTGCCTTTACAAATACCTGTGAGAGAATGGGTAATTCTGAGGAGCTCACTGAATTTGAACGTGACACTGTTTGGATAGGACACCACCACTCTGTCATTTTCATCCCTATTTATATATTCCACAATCAACTGTAAGTCATGTTACTGCAAAGGTGGAAGCGACTCAGCCACAATGTAAAACCACATAACACTGAGTCCCCGAGTGCTGAGGGGCACAGTGCATAAAAGTCACCAATGCTCTGCTGACTTAGTAACTGTAGAGCTCCAAAACTCCTCTGGCATTAACATCAGCACAAAAACTGTGCAAGGAGCTTCATGGCATGGTTTCCAAGGCTGACAAGCTCCTGTAGGTGTAATGTTGTAAGTCACCAACTACTTTTGTCCATAAATTGTATTAAAAAGGTTTATAAAGTCAGCTGAAAACACATTAATGACAGTCTTTTCTTTTTTTATTTATACTTTATGGTGGCATTTTCTTGAATTTCTGGAGTCAGGTAAATTCTGAAGTCTATCTTGATATCTATCATTGGTACCCCAGTTTGTTTTCAGTTTAACTCACACCACCACCATCTAAGACTAAATGTGATTTACATGTCAGTTGCAATACATCTAACATAGGTTAACCTCTGTGCCAACGCAGAGTTTTTCTGTACCTGTGTATGCTTGTGCCTACCATCTGCTCTTTGTCTTTTGCTATGAAAACAAATATTTTCCACAAAAATTCTGTCTGTAAAAGGCTGAAGCAGTGCCAGATCTCAGTGTTTGTGTTGTTGGCTTCATAATCTTGGAAAATTTACAACATATAGAGCGATTACAAACTAACTTTGGGAAGGTCCCATGAGCATCGGTGAGTCATGCAACTATCAGGAATTGTGAAACAGTTTGAGGTGTGTGAAGTATGCAAAGCCAGATTTCGGTGAGGTATGCATTATGTACACATGTCAAACACAATCAGTACACAGGTGTGTCTAGTTTTAATTTGTTTTATACAGGGTCTTCTTTACAGTTTTTTCCCCTCAGCATGATCTCTACAGTTGACTGTACGCTATAATGAAAACTGTCTCTCAACTTGAACGTTCATTTCTTGCCACCCTGACAGCCTTCGTGCACTTGCTTGGTTTGCTGCACAGACAAATACTCGAGGGGCTGCAGACAGCTGCTCCGAGGGGGAAAAAACTCTTCACAAAGCTGCATTTATCCATGGTGGGAGCTGCATGGGAGCTTGACCGCTGGAAATAAAGACACAGTATGTGAGCAAGTATCCAAGGAAATGCCGTCACAGGCAGTTGTCCCTGGACAGGAGCACACAGCTGTTAGCCATACTGCTCCTCACTCTGCTCTGCTCTGTGCAGCAGCATTATATTGGCTGAGCAACCGTGAACAGTATGAGCTTACCATCAGTGCCAAGCAAAAAGGCTCCAGCAGTGTGTTCTAAACTATATGTGCGAAAACAAGTTTGTTTTGCTGTAACAAATACCACAAGACTTGAAAGTTTTATCAGATCCTTGGTACAAAATGCTCTAATCCATGTTACTCCAGCAGAAATGTATCAGAGAGTAACCTTGAAGAGTTTGCTCATGCTGATGACGAATGTTTACAGTAATATGAGCTTTCTAGCAAGTTTCAACTCACTGCGTAAGCGTCTAGCCCATTAATTTACTGTAGTGGTATCGTTTTTTAGTAAAAATCTGTAAAGCAGCTGCCAAGCAGCAACCTCCAGGGCTTAAAAAATTAAGCTTGCTTCTTGAATTCCCACTTAAACAGCATAGCAAATTATATCGGTAACCTCTCCTCATGTTCAGCATCTTCAGCCCCTTAACCTGCACGCTTTAGTAGAGGCAGCAAGGCCAAGGTTAGCCTTCACCTGCAGGAGGATTTTACCTGAGAGCTCTCACCAACTTCTCTGTTGCCATGGCTCCACAAAGGCTTTGTTCAGTCATTTGGGCCCCGAGACGCTTTCAACTTCTATAGGAAATAAGGCTGTTTGCCATCCTCTGGCTAGATCTTGATTCTTGGTTTCCTTTAATTTATGTCCTCCCAGAGCACAAGATGTGGTTGTTTCTATCTCTTCTGGGAAGACAAGCTTCTTTCTGAGATCTGCTTGCATCTCCTACTCTCTTGGTGCAAAATAGAAGGTAGTTTTTTGATACTTCTTCTTGCCTTTGAACCCCTGTGTCTTTTCTTGTTGGAACTGAGTGATCGGCTCGATGCATATTAGTGTTGACCCTCTGAAAATCTGTCCATTTGACGATTACTGTGAGGATTTTACTTTGCCTCTCAAAGCCAGTTAAAATGTGGTTAACAATGCACAGGACTGCTCCACAGTGCATCCTCTTTTTTAAGGTTCCAATGTTTCCTCATAGTAAGCTGATCAAAAAGTTTACTTTTGAAAAGACTTCATAAAATTATGCCATAAATAAGTTGATCTTTTAATTGCCAGTTTGGACAGGATGTGTTAAATGTTGATATACTAAGCAGGTAAGTACAGTATTAAGACAGATCTGGAAACCTGTGAAGTTTTCCTTTAACACATGCAAGTAGGGACAAAGAGTTTCCCCGCCGTCAGCACTACTTGAGAGTTTTATTCATTGCAATCAGCCCGTCACAAATCGTGTGCCACGTAGAAAACAGATTATATTGCCTACCAACCCCGTCAACCCAAGCTTGTCTACATGACATGTTTCGGCATTGTTCCTGATGCCGTTTGCGCCTCTGGAGCTGAGTGAGGAAACATAGCAGGAGGTGGGCTCGTGCATACCATTATCTCACAAAGCTCTCATTATGGGAGTATTCCCATATCTTCTATACCAGCAAAACATGTCACCTCATGCTGTGTGCCTCATTCTGAACACCGCAGCGCTCAAACCCAACACCTTTTTGGCACGGGGCTCTGCTCTAACCATGACTCATTTGAGTGAAATGCCTCAAACGTTACTGATGCCAAATTATGAAGTGAACAGAAATGTATGCATGGTGCCAGGCCTCCTCTTCCTGTAAGTCAGGGAGGGGGAGCCACTTGCAACCCACCTGCAAGCCCCCTTGTTATCAAAACATTGTGTCATGTTTTGCTACCATACATCATTAGGACATATATTTAATTTACTGTAAACACCAGAGCAATAAAAATGAGGTAAGAGTCTGCGGACAAAAACATGAAATTACAGCGACTGTAATTGCCCAGGTTAATTACATAGGCTCTGTGCCCAATGCTTCAACACTAATTAGAGCATAAACACCAAATCCAAGCTTTCATCTTGCAGAAAATCTCCACATTATCTGTTTTTTCGTTTTCTTAAAAGCATGTAAACGGGGCATGCTTCTTTTATAAGGTAATTGCATGTTTAGTGGCTCCATGCCATAAAATTTATCTCTGGTTTCTCTACAGTTACCACGTGTTAGCTGTGGCATCCATTAAATCTTGTTAACTTTAAAAGCTACGATCACACTGATAAGCAGCTACAATTAGCTAAAAGTATGCTGCTGCGAGATGGAAACAATTTCCTAGACTACAGTAAAATTAAATCAAATGTAGAAGGAAGCACATTAGCTATTTTGTTTATCGAGCCCTCATCTTGAGAGCACCGTATCCGACAAAAGCAGAGTCGCAGACGGAGCATCGCGGCAGACTGGAGCGGGACTCAGGAGAGCTGGACTTGTCAGCAGCTGTTTCATTCTGTTGCACAGTGAGGAAAAGCTCTGTCATGGCCTACCTAATGGTAATTGTTTGGAGCGGTGAGAGCACAGCGTCTTGTCTGCATGCTGGTATCTCAGGAGTTTGCTGCAGAGAAGACAGCGCTTATAGCAGGGGAGTAAAAAGGGTGGGGGTGGAGGGTTCTGCTGTGGTAGTTGCTTTTATAGCTCTTTAAAAAAAATGTTTGTATCCATGTCAGTTATATGTAAAAGAAAGTAAAGACAGTGTAAAACTTACTAGCCAGAAGAATATAATTTTTCTTTGCTAAAGGAAAGCTTTGTTCCAGATATTAAGGGAACAAAACAGGCTATTCTTAAATAATAACAATGTAGCTTAAAAGTGATTAGGAGAAAATTCTTGCCTCTTTTTATCAAACATGATCAGTTGGTGATATGGAGGGACCACATAATAATAATAATAACAGTAAAAGGACTTCATTTGTATAGACTATGAATAGACACACATTACATATTACATTCGGAGACTGTTTAACATGTGAGTGTTTCTTCCTGGTCTGAAAAATGAAGCAACACAGAGATCTGCATTCTTTCTAATGGTCAGCAGGGGGTGACTCCTCTGTTGCAAAGAGAAGTCTGTGGGGGAAATGGAGTTCTAAACATTTTCCTGGGCTCATTTCCTGTTTTGTGGTCATTTTGAGTAAAACCTGAAATTCCTTTTGCAAAATATCGTCATTAATTTGCAAAAAGAAGGATTTTTAGGATATGCTAACTCGTTAATGACTTCAATCACATGCTAGTACTTGCTTATCACATCCAGTTTCAAAACCTTACGTCATGGTTGTGCTTTGTGTCAGGCTTGGTTAAGACCCAAACGCCGGACTCAGAGACAGAATTATTAACTAAAGGCGGCAGTTTTATTGCTGGAAAATACATGCTAATATTAGGTACATGAACACTGAAAAGGAAACAAACAAAAGATGAACTTGAACTAAGAATCTTGCGCCAAACTACGAATGACTAGACGAGCCATAACATGACGTGGGTATAGAACACGGCGCTTACGCAGCAAATGCGCAGGACACAACAACAACCAAGACAAGACACAGGACTTAAGTACACAGAGGGATAACGAGGGAATGAGACACAGGAGGAGAGCACAGCTCGAAGTAATCAAACACGACGAGATCAAGGGGAAGCAAAACTGAAAACATTAATACAGGACACCGACTGTCAACATAAAGCATGACGTATGCACAGCGACACGGGCTTGACACTGAAACAAGACTGACTGGATATTAGACGTGGAACACAGGAAAGACAGTGACTGCAACTAGAAGCTAGAACAACAAATATAGCATCCAGAGAACTAAAACCATAAATAACAATAATCGAGAAATATAAATTAAAGACAAAATGGCGTGACACCTTAGGAGCCAAAGGTTAATGTCCATTTTTTGTACTGTCTCTGATAACACATTACTTGAACTTTTGTATTTCTATCCATCCATTTGCTTCCGCTTATCTTTTTCAGGGTTGCGGGGGGAGCTGGAGTGTTTCCAATAAACCTAACCCCACTAACTGCATGTCTTTGAACTGTGGGAGGAAGCTGGAGTACTCACACAAACATGGGGAGAACATATAAACTCCACACAGAAAGAGCCCAGCCTGATGGTGGAATTGAACTCAGGACCTTCTTGCTATGAGCCAACAGTACTAACCACCATGCCACCTTTTGCATTCAGATTAGATTAGATTAGATTAAATTAGATGAAACTTTATTAATCCCTGGGGTGGGTTTCCAGTAGCACAGCACCGACAGAAGTTGCATGTTACAGGTACAATAAAGGGGAATGAGAGTAAGGATATAAGCATAAATATACCATATATACACATATATGGTATATTTATGGTATATGATATATACATACATTTATCACCCTTAATTTAAAAATATAATTTGCAGAATAATCACATTTTCATTATATTTGGCAAATTTTGTCTAAACATACTGTATGAAAACATTAGTGTGAAGAATGGTTCAAAGGCGCAGTGGAGCTGTGCCTTTACAGTTTAATAATTAAATGATTTTCATTCTGTCTGCGGAGAAAAACAGAGTTCGGATCCCTTTTGTTATTTTTAGTTTTGCTGTGTGTCTTTGGTTGAGACAAGCTGGGATTTAATATTTATAAAGCTACCAAAAACATAGTTTTTCTAAAATACTATTTAGGATTCTAGTCTTACCTTCTCATAATTATTACGCTCTCAATCATTTTAACATCAACTTTCAATTAGTCCCTCAGTTAAATGCCAGGTTACAGTGTAAACAAGCGTCACATTGGTCTTAACTTTTTCAAAGATTGTGTTAAGAATTACAAATCATTAACATGTTGTTCTGTAATTATGTCCTTTATTAATGTAATAGAAATGTGTTTGACATGCAGACTGATATATTTCTTATTTCTGCTCATATGTTCCAGACAACCAAGTGTAATTTCTCACGAACACTTTCCAAACCCAAATTAGTCAGCAGATGATCAGTCATATGTGGATAATTACTGAGCGCTGTTGTGCCACTGTTTTGCAATGAGTGTAGATGGACAGATGACGAGTCTGCAGACTTCTTGCTGAGTCCTAAGAGTACTTTTTCTGTACAAACTTAAAAAAAACGTTCCTGTTCTTCAGGTGCTTCAGGTACATTTGCACCACCAGGGAGCTGTGCTTCATTTGTGGGAGTCTTGAAATGTTGTTTTTACGTGTGGTCTTGTACATGTACATGTACATTTTTATTCTTATTTGTTTATTTAATGTTTTTTTTTATTAACAGCTACCTCAATTTCCTCAAGAAGCTCTGCCTTAATGCAGGCTGTCTGGAAATAAGAATTTAATCCTAACGATTTACCGAGTTCACTCGATGTACCATCTTCTGATACAAATTGGTATTACACAGAAGTACATTCCTCCCATAATTCAGCTTCAGCTGATAAGCTCCTTTTGTCTACTTAGCAGATCGATCCAGATACTCGATTTGGCAGATTTTTACAGTAGATGCCCTTCCCGATGCCACCCTCCCATAGATTTATATCTTCTCCCAGGCTTTAAGTGAGGATCTCTTGCACGCTAGATGAGCATGTTAACCACTATACTATGAAGCCAGTATGAAAATCAATAGGGATTATTTAAATTGATTTATTATTCCTTTGAATGACTGTTATCAACTGTTCTCCATCCTATGCTGGATTTAAGGTGACAGACGAGCAGTGGGCAGCCTGGAGAGAATAAATGAGCTGAGCAATATCTTTAACAGATCCTGAGTCTCAAACAGGAGAAAATACAAGTGTTATGGAAAACATCTTCCCTAGTTCCCATTCCAGAAAAAGTCTGTAACAACTATCAACCAATTTCTCTTACGTAACATATGATGAAGGTACAGGAGAGACTCATCTCGGCCCACCTGGACCAAATCTGAGTGAATAATGCAATCATCTAAAATGCTGCAGGGAGCAAACTGCAATCTAGATAGGGATGCCTGCATATTGAGTATCACTTTGTTTAATTACTCAAATGCACTTAACACCACCCAGCCACTGCTACTAAAAAAGAAGCTATTGGAAATACCACCAAACTCTTCGACCATCCCGTGGATTATTGCTGACCTGGCATGCACAGTCTCGCAGACTGAGCAGAGATCTGTCTGATTAGGTGATGTGCAGAATAGGAACTCGATGAGGGATCATGCTATCTCCACTCCTGTTTACCTCGTCCCCCCCCAGACTTTCAGCACAACTCTGGGTCATTCCACAAATACTCTGAAGATTCGTCAATTGTCAGACGTGTCAGTGATGGGCAAGAGGAAGACAACAGTGCAGTGAATGGTTTTGTGGGGGAAGAGTACAACTATAAGGGCGTCGACATCATCAATGTGTGCGCTTAAGAAAAAGAAGCTACTCTATTATTCAGGTGCATAGGCCTACCCTGTTAGGTAAGCTTCTTTAGTGGCCACATGGAGCTGCCTTCAAAAGTGAGTTGATCCCCAAAGACTCTGGTGTCAAAATGACAAGTTAGCAGAATTGAAAATAATTTTCAAGCATTTGATTGACTTAGATTTCATCACCTCTGTGATTCATCGGATTACCCACACAGGTAGCTGCAACCAACAGTTCCCTGCTGTGACTCACCTTTACTAAATTCAAGTACATAGAGAGCATAAAAAGAGAACATTCTTTGTAGTGGCCAACAGCGGGCGACTCCTCTGGTTGCAAAAACGCATACTTTAGCACAGAGGTTCCCAAAGTGTGGGGCCATTGCAGGGGGGGGGGGGATGAAAAGAGAAAAAGAAGAAAGTTTGGACACTGCTAGCATAATGGACAGGTTTTTGTCAGGGCTCCCACACAAACGCAAAGCAGGAGATGAAGCATCGCCAAATATGTTTCCAAACCAATTTCCTTCCAAGCCAAAGACTAGAAAATATGGTGAAGCATATCTTCCCTTTGGCTTCACCTGCACAAGTGCCGAGGTAGGTCTCCTCTGCAGAATTGGTTTTCCCTGTTGGGAGCACATGCTGGGCTCTCCAAATCACGGACAAACAGTATCCCACACTCTTGATTTTTAGTTCACAAACACTTCTTATAATGACTAACTACTCCTGACATTGGAGATGTTACCTTATTATACAGTAAAGTTACAGTGGGATACAAATAATATCAGGCTGATCCTGCCACAATTTGTTCCCCCGGTTCAAATCATGGACAAACAGTATCCCTCAGTTGTTTATGTTTTTGAACACATTTTGCACAGAGAGGCATTTTTGGAAAAATGTATTAGCAATGTTGAATATTATTACACAGGAAAAAACAACTACACGTAAAATAAACACACCGTGACGCCTCTGCCTTTCTAAATAGAGGGACAGTAACTGCGTGTGTATATGTAAGCGTGTAAAACCTGAAGATAGTCAGATTAACAGTATTTTGTCTCTATCTGCCATTCTGCAATTCATCTCATGTAAACAATAACGTGGCGCACAGCGTGACGTGAAAAAAGGCACATACCTTTGACATTGCGTGAAGAACTCTGTATTTCTCGTCCACACGTAAACGCAAAAATGGATTTTTTTTAAAAATCCCCGTTTTCAGTGATTTACGCCGTTTACGTGTGGACGAAAGGCCCAAACACATAGAAACAGCTGCATTTTCAAAAATAGACTTTTATAAAAGACTTTTACTACTAACTATAATGTATTTTATTTGTTTTATATTTATTGTTTACTTTTATTTGTTTAATAAATAAGCCCTCGGGTCCCTCACTAAAACTGTTCTGGGAACTTAATCAATGAGCACTTCTATGTCATATTAAATAAAACAAAGTCAGAGTTATAAAGTTATTATTAGAGTTAGAAAGAAGGATTATACAGAAAAATCATATCTGGTGTTAAAAACCCAAGAAAGGCTCAGCTTGAGACTTCACAGAGACACTGATACATCCATACTTTCCAGACTTTTCACTCGTGTTTTTATCTGACAGCAATGTGACCTGCCAAATATGGTCACTTCTGACTCCAAGAAGCCAAAATGGTGATGGCCAGAATGAGGTTTTGAGGTCTCAAATGCAGAGTTCAGCAACCAGTGAGGTTGTCTGTCAAGGTGGCTTATTTATTTGAACCAATCCAATATCGTTGTGGTTTTTTGCCATGGTGATGGTGTTGCAGTTTTCTCTTTTTTAAGTGCAACTTAAGGTTCAGTTTAACAAAATTCATATATTACCTAAGACAAAAAGAGTCATAAGGAAAAAAGTGGGAGCAAGGGAGAGGAAGTGTCAGGAACAGAGAGGGATGGCGTCTCAGACAGACTGTCTGGCTGCAGTGGGATCTCCAGCACTCAGCGTCATATGATTCTCAGGTCAGAGGTTATCCCCACTGATGAATATCGGGCCGAGCCTCGTCTTCCTCACAAAAGAAAGGGAGTTGTTTTCGCTCTCTGGGTCTGGAAAGTTTATTTCAGGAATCTATCCTGCCAACACGAGACTGTAAACCTGTCTCGAGGCAAAAGAGTTATGTCCACAAATATTACTACTACTTTCTTTCTAGGAAAGGGGGGGGGGGGGGGATTTTATTAGCCTGCCAAAACATCTCAAAATGCTCTTTTTTCATTCAAATACATATTTGGATTTAATCACATAGCAGTGAGAGGAGGAAAGTAATGTAAAAGTGTGCGTATTTACTTGTGAAACATATATCCCTGTGATTTTGACAGGATTTGGAAGATTATAGTTTTCAGTCTGTGAACTGTGTGAAAATACGCTGGTGTTTTGTGTTTATCCTTTCATACCGAGCGTCTCATCCCACAAGCCATCTCATTATATCCCACTGCCTTAAGATGGTAATACACCAGATTCTTGCGCGACGTAGGCGCACAACAGTCGCAGCAAGTGAGAGAATATATCAGATTTTTCCCTTGAAAGGAGTTATTTTTGTCCTCAGTGTTATTCTGGGTATCTTCCTCTTTAAAGAGCTTCCCACACATGTGTAAACTCTATAATGAATAATCACAGGGCATTTCAAATAACACTATCAGCAGGATTTCTACTAAAAGCCTGTGGGAGATTATAACTGCCCAGGAGGGACAAGTGTGATATATGAGATCACACATGTGAACAAATGGACGGCAGACGCCTGGGTATTTATAAGGATCAGCCTCCGTTGAGATATTCACAGTCGTTTGACAGTCTTTATTTGAGTAATGAAAAATCACACTGGCTCTCCTGCAGAGGCAGAAATGCTGATCTGACACCGATTCAAGTGTTTTGGAGGGTCAAGCTGGCAGAGGGAATGAGGAGGAGGCAGAGGAGGAGGAGGGTTGTAGTGAAAAAGAAGAAGCCTCTTCCTTCAAGCATAAAGTGGAGGAAAATCACTGTGGTGGATGTTAACAAGCCAGGGTGGGGCCAGGTTTTAAGTTTACACTTCATTAATATGCTGTCAGCAAGAGTAATGAACGCTAAAGGGAGGAAGATGTGGAAGGGTTGTAAAGGGATTACATGTTCACATGCTGTATCCTGTCAATAGCGGGAATTAAATCAGTGGAAAAAATTAAAAGTGTTTCAGGGTTTCCCACGATCAGTGACCCAGACAGTCACTCCACCTTTTTTAATCCCGACTCAAATATCTTGACAACCACTGGATGGATTTACATGAAACTCGTCCATATTTTAAAGTTTATGTAACTTTAAAATAAATGTGTTCTGAGATTGTTTCACGGCAGAAAAATGTGTTCACCATCCAGCTAAATTTGAGTGATGAAAAAATTCCTCTGTATATAAAATGAGTTGAAAAGGGCACTGATTGAATGGCCCCTTACATCAGCTCAAGTGAACTGCACTGAGAAAGAACGGGGACTGTTCTACCGAGCAACAGAGATTTAGTAGTGTTGGACAAAGGTTTAAGCAACAAATATACTGAAAAAACCTAAATTGTTCATGCAAAATCACTGTAATACTGCATCGTTGTCATACGTTCATTAATGTGTGTATCACTTTAATGTAACAGGTGGAGATGATTGTAAGTACTTATATAAAGCTGGGTAGTTTTATCTAAATTAGTTTTAATACATCTTCACAATAAATGGTAAATAATTTAAAATAAATAGAGTACATACAGTTCTGCATCTGGAATATTGTAGACTAGAAGGAGTAAGCATTAGAGCATGGAAATACTCAAAGCACAAGTAGTATGTTTTTCAGTAGTTCACTCAAGTAAATGTCAGTTAGATTGCACCACTGGACTCGAGTCTATTCTGAACCTTTTCAAATGATAAAGCAGATGCAAGGCTTGGTAAGTATATGTTATGGAGCTGTGACTGCTAATCACATTAAACCACATGTGAATCTGAGCTTATTTTTAAAAAAGTTACTAAAACTTAGCTTGCCATTGCAGAGGTTGTAGTTTATGCTAATCTTCATCAGTGTTGCTCAATCAGTCAACTCATCATTCTTTAAACACGGAGACTGAGCTGCTCATCCTATTCTGGAATCTTGGGAAAATCAGTAGGATGAAGCTAAATCGGGGAGGCCCATGACCCCTGTACATGATGTGGATGTTAATATTCCCAGGGTCCCAACTGGACTTTGATTTTGTTTTAGATCATCATTTCTAAGTCGGCGATAATTATTTTCTTTTGTTTTCCAGACAAATTCTTCAGTTTGGCCAAACGATCAGCACTGCAAATATGACACACCCGTCCTATAAAGAAGGGGGACTAAAAAGAGGATAGACTGTTGTTTCTGCCTCCGCTGCTCAGCCACCCCTCACGAGCTAGATAACTGTAGACTGTAAAAACAATGGTGTAACTCGAGATCCAGCAGCAGAACCGCTGAAGCCAATGCACTCTAGTATTTATATGGTTGTTTTGTTAGGGGAGGGGGAGGGAAACAACCACTCTTTATCACGGATTCAAAAATCCTGACCATGAAACTGATGGACACATGTTTTTTTGCACAATCTTGTAACATGTACAGTATAATTTATTTTTTTGTCCTTATAAAACAAAACCAAACACAGGCATAACCCCCCACCTGCAGACCATCTGCTTCATCATTCAGCTTCAGAGCTGTCCTGTCCTGTGTCCACTCTTATCACTGCAAAACCAAATCTTTTCCACACCGTCAACCTCAGACTCACCACACCCTAAAACACGAGTCTCTGGTCCATAATCAGATCAACAAGTCTCCTGTTTTTTGTTTTTCTTCCCAGAGCCCCAAGCTGGAGTTGCTCCACCTGCCCCCCAACTCCATCCTCTGCTGTCACAGGGAAAAGATAATGAGGGATATTTGACCTTATTAGTGTCAGTAGAGCTATTTAAGGTTTAATCATCTGCTATATGAAGAAGCCTGACATGTTTTTCATAACAACTGAGCTTAGTATTGTTGTTGCATAACGAAGCCTGAGACCATTGTGCACACTTTGCTGCAGCTCGAGCAGCCACACATACATTTAAATATGATTTTCATGTAGACTTTTAGTCATAACCAAAAACCATTATCCATGATGTCTGGCTTCATAAATATTTAATGATAATTTAATATCTATAACTCATCTTAGTGATCGTGATCTATGAATTGATGGATCCAGTAACTGCAAATGAAGCATTTGGTGTACTTTTTATACTGTCAAAACATGTTTTGATCAGGAGGCCATCTGGAGGTGATACCTGTGGCTGCAGGAAGACCTTCCTATAGAAGTCTGTGGTACAGTTGTTCTTGGGTTTGACCCCTCTGAACACTAAGCTAATACGCTCCTACACATCCAGGTGACAAAAATCATACAGGACATAGCGTTTTATCTGCTTTAGCCATGCACTTGCTGCAAATCTGCAACCGCTTTAGCATTTCTTGTCATGCTGTATCTGCCTGACTGATACCTACTCTAATCTGCTGTCTTCTAAGATCTCAAAAGAGAGTTATGTTCAATAATCGTCTTTTATCATAGTGGTCCAGATTATCAAATTTAAAAGAGGGAACATTGCAGACATTTTTCTTAAGTCTTGTGGTCTCTGCATCTAACATATTGCTGCAGCCGCAGCGTCTAGGCACCAACTTAAAGGGACAACTTGTGCTTATCTCTGTGACGCCAGAGACAAAAGCACAACCATGAGAGCTGTATCAAAACTCTCATTTACCCATTGTCAGCAAAATACAAATAAACACATTTTGCAAGAGTCATTTTAACTCTCACACACAGACACAAGCAGAGTACTAAAGCATGAGAAAAGTCAGACCAGACAGCTTCCAAATGAGCACAATAGCTCCTGGGTCTGCGTGTGCAATTGTCCCTAATTATGACAATGATTCAAAGGAGCTCCACATTCCAGTGCCTCTTATGGTTTTGCTGTTATGTATCTTGGAGCCTACTGAGCCATTAATACGATACCAATCTCACCAATGGCTCCAGTTTGGGCCTCCCGTGGGCTCCTGAATACAACCTGTCCAGCTCAGGGGAATCCAAAAATCCACACCCTCCCTACGCTCGCGCACTTTTCTCCCGAAGAAGGTGGGCATCAGGACAAACAATCAGTACTAATGACAGATCCATGTCAGACAGAGGATAATTATGGGAACGGCGTTCTGAAAGATATGGTGTCATTAAAACCCATCGTCTCCACTCCAACGACAACAGACTCCTTTCCTGCTGCCTGTTCATGCTGTGAGGTGTGTGTGTGTGTGTGCCGTGTGAATATCAAGCAGGACCAGTGTTTCTAAACGTGTCCTGTGTCCTTGTATAACTCCCTGTAATTGCGCCAGAGGTTGCTGAGTGAACCTGAAAAGATGCCGGGATCGAGACAGGATAGAGACATGGGACAGAATTTGAGGGGCCACGCATGACTGAGGGAAGCCTCAAAATGCTCTTGACAGCTGCAATTTGAGATCTAAATTGCTGAAAATACTTACATAGCTGCTGTCACATTTCAAAACCATCCTCGCCCAGATGCCATTACTGCAAGATTACTCAGAGGAGGCGATGTGACATATTCAGTTTGCATGGGTTTGCAGAGAAGTGGTCGTGGCACTTGTTTGTGCAGGCAAATTATGATATTGTTCTGCAGGCGCTGTATGAAGACATGATCCATGTTTGTGCTTCTCTTCTTCTTCAAGGCAATAATTAAGTTACAGAGACAAGCAATAAATCACATAGTGGAAAAACAACATGCAGGAACAAATACACAAGAATTAAAATCAGCCTCTTTCTGTATCTGAGTGATGAGCTCTAGTCGTGAACTTTGCCTTCTGCAGTGTAGTTAAAGTGAAATTCAACACAAGTTATAAGGTTTTGCTTAACCTAACAAAGTAGCTTTGGCACTGAAACCTAAACAAACATCCCCTGGAAAAGAAAGATAGTTAAAAATAGTTCAGGTATATTGGTCAAAATTTCCACCACTACACAACCCACCTGTGGATATGAATGAAACTTATCCCATTTAGGGGTCACGGTGGGGCTGGAGGCAATCCCAGCTGTCATGGGGAGATCCAGTGTTCATCCTAGACTAGTTGTCAGTCTGTCGCCACAACTAGACCATTTGCATGACGAGAACACACCTCATTTATACGCTCTGGTGCTTTATTCCACAGTAGCACTAGAGAAAACAGTGGTTTGAGACCACAGCATGACCAAAATGTGACCGTGTGCAATGAACTTGTGGTCTTGTTACCTTTGAAATGGTAGCTTCAAAGATGAGGACCAGGTCTGTAACCACTTGTAGTAAGTTGCTGTCCTCAAAGCTACTATGCTACTCAAAGCTATGATCAGTTTGGTATAGAAGCTCATCTTGTAACTGGAAGTTTGCCGGTTCGATCCCCAGCTCTGTCTGTCTTGGTCGTTGTGTCCTTGGGCAAGACACTTCACCTACCGCCTACTGGCGTTGGCCAGAGGTGCCAATGGTGCGATATGGTAGCTTCGCTTCTATCAGTCTGCCCCAGGGCAGCTGTGGCTACAGCTGTAGCTTGCCTCCACCAGTGTGTGAATGAATAGTGGAATTGTAAAGCGCTTTGAGGGTCTTGAAAAGCGCTATATAAATGCAATCCATTATTATTATTACATTTTTTCAAAGGGATATTTCCCTTTGTATCTCCTTATTTCGGTCGTTGTGTCCTTGGGCAAGACACTTCACCCGTTGCCTACTGGTGGTGCCTACTGTCCGGCAGCCTCGCCTCTGTCAGTGCGCCCCAGGGTGGCTGTGGCTACAATGTAGCTGCCATCACCAGTGTGTGAATGGGTGGATGACTGGTTGTGTAAAGTGCTTTGTGGTCCTTAAGGACTAGTAAAGCGCTATACAAATACAGGAAATTTTAGGCGCTCTTATACTGAATATTTTTTCCTGAATTTTTCTAATAGAAAAGAAAATATTAGTAATAATAGTAATAATATACTATCAAGAAAATACATTTTCTTAATAGATACTTTTCAGAACCTGATATTTGCTAGAATTTTAAAATTTCCTCTACCACTGCCAGGCAGAAAACCAAACTACTAGATGGAAAAGAAAGAAGTCATGCAGCCTACTATCAAATATTACTTACAGCTGGCATGAAGAAAGAACATGTTATGCTAGAGGATTTTCTGCACCCTGGCATTCTCAGAGTTTAAATTCTTTGATTAAGAAATGTCACATATCGATCCCCAGGAATAAAAAAGTGTTTGTCTAACAAAATTGTCACATTAGAGTTCCAACTGAATGCTCCAGGTGCTGCTAAGCAAAGCTCAGGTTAATTATGTAAGCATTTATATATCAGTTTAAAATGAACTAATTTAATAAAATCATTAAAAATAGCATTAAACTAATCTTGCTGGCTTCCTCTCAAAAATGTATTACCGTTACAGTATCCTATCCATCCATCCATCCATCCATCTTCTTCCAGTTATCCAATTCTGGGTTGCAGGGGTGTTGGAGCCTATCCCAGCCATGTAACAGCTGTAATTGTGGTAGATACCAATGTGAACAAGAGGTTACAAGAGGCAATAATTTTAATTTGCAGAAATTCGTAGTGTGCATGAAATCATTTCCAGCATGAAATGACAGTCTGCACAAACATGAGTGAAATGTAGCCCAAGGCCAGAAGTGAACCACAGACCATTTCTGTCCAACCTGAAAAATCCCAAAAGTATAACCTCAAGAACTCTCAGAGCAAAATAACAGCTGGTCATATTTAAATTTTTACATATTTGTTTGAATTTTTTTCATTAGTAATAGTAGTATTAGTAGTATACTATTATATATTATATATTGTACATATATTTATTAGTTTCAGATGTAGCCATTCTTGTATTTTGCTTGTTTACATTATTGTATTTGCACAACTCTGTTGCTTGTGAAGCTCGCACACAAGAATTTCACTCACATGTGCTGTACCAATGTACCTGCACATGTGATGTGACAATAAAAGTGATTTGATTTGATTTGATTTGATTTGATTTAGTTTGTTGTGTTATCTTTAACTGTGTTTCTACTCAGTTATCGTTTGTTTGGTTCTCTGCTTTTACTTTATATAAATCAGTATTGCCTTTTGGAAAAGAAATGCTGACAACCCCAACCTCACTGGACTGTGTGTAAGCTAGGTTTTTCAACCTTAGTCACTTTTTAATAATTCTCAAAACAGCATGAACCTGATAAAAAGCTGACCTGTTTTACATGGGAATTTTTTTCAGAGACTGATCTTTAGAATTCACAAAATTTAAAGGGGAATCTAATGTGATTCTCAAACTTCTCTGAACACTTGGTTTTAGAAAAAAAAAACTTGTCTTTTTCTACTCTTACCTCTATGTGTCTGAAACACAAAAGGCGGAGGAGATGAAAGGCCTTGGCATTAAAGTGCTATGCAGTAATGTGTCAGTTTGTGTCTACACATTCAGACTCGAGATATGTACTTCGGCCAGACTCAAACCTGTGTGGTACTGTAAATACAGGTTTCTGCTGAGCTCATCTGTGCTGTCAGAAAAAAGTGTTGGCTGGTGATTTATGTCAGAGAAACACATAGGTTCATGTCTAGCTAGAGGGCTCTTGATATTCTGTTTATTTAAAATTTATCAAAGATTTTTAATTGGGGTTATCTTAAGTTAATATCAGCACCTATGCATTTGCATGGACTACAAAGCAACCTAAGAAACTTGATTCTGTTTATCTAGACGTAGGGTTTTTCTAAAAATGCTAAATCCAGATAAATAGAATCAACATTCTGGTATTTTCTTTACCTGGATGATTAAGCATGATCAAGGAGATAACAACCTTTTTTTTCTACGAGGTAGATAATCCGGTCATATCATATGATATACTTGCAGAAATTGACAAATCTGCAGCATCTGGAACAGACTGAGTGAAATATCTAAACAAATGTAACCAGTTATTGTCAAAACCATCTAATGTGGAATACTGGCTAAACAACAACAGCTAGTTAGCTAAAATTATGCCAGCTAATGTCAGGCTAAAAATCACACTTTCCCTCTGATAAACCGTTTGATTACATTCTCACATTGTATAAGAATTTATTCAGAATGTCTCAGAGTCCAACAAAGTTAAATAGACTTCAAAGACTGTTTCACTAACAGTAGCTAAGAGCTGCTAACAGTGGCTAACAAAGGCTAACAGCGGCAAAAAAAAAACAGCAGTCTTACTGACAGTCCAGCATATCTAAATCCACTTACCTCAGTATCACTGTTATCAGTAAGAAGTGAGCTTCTCTGACTCACTGACCCATATCAGATTCTTTTCACAAGGTTTTACAGCCTCTTCCTGAGTAAATAGTCATGGAAACCTCTCACCCAGCTTAGCTAAACAGTGGACTCACAGCAAAACATGTTTGGCTTCAAAACTAGAGCTCAGTTGACTGCAATCTGCAATCTACTCTCATCTAGCAGTGAAAATTACTTTTAATTGATTTTAGACACTGTGACTTTAAATAGTGATCAAATTTAACTAAATTCAATTTTATTTATATAGTTCCAAATCACAATAAGGTGCTTTATATTATAAGGTAAAGACCCTACAATAATATAGAGCAAACCTCAGCAAAACCTCACCCCTTGCGACCAACCACTTGGTGAAAGTGGGAAGGAAAAACTCTCCATTAACAGGAAGAAACCTCCAGTAGAACCAGGCTCAGGGAGGGGTAGCCATTTTCTGTGACCAGTTAGAGGTCACAAGTGGAAGAGCTCCAGAGTTTAATAGTACGGATTAAATATAAAGTAATATTTTAACATATAGAGAGAAAACAGGTTAGCGAAGAAGAAACACTCCCAAGCATCATGGGAACCCCCAAGCAGTCTAGGCCTATTGCAGTGTAACCACAGGAGGGTTCAGGTTCAGCCAAACGAGGATCAAGGATCACGTCCTAACTGTAAGCTTCATCAAAAAGGAAAGTTTAAAGTCTATTGAAAACTACTTGTTTCAGCAAGTGGATGAAGGACTACAGCAAGGTTCAGTATAGCAAAAACAAGGATTATTTTTAACGCTTAATTATGCAAAGCCACTCTGGTAAAGTTTTAGAAGTCACAAAAAATACCTTAATAGAAAGCAAGCTGCTGTTAATGTGGAAAACCAGCACATAATAAGCATCATTGCACTGCATTTATCTTTCATCACTGCCTCTACTCAGAGGACGGTATCACGGCAACAGGTTTGTTTGGAGCAACTCCGGTATCAGCAGGACTTGGACTGCTCGGCTCTGTTTGGAGTTACTTAGGCTGCTGTGAAAAAATCTGAGGCATGCTAAAAACATAATATACAGGAGCCTGGCATCCCTAAGAGAGTCTCACTGTCTGTTTCTCTCCGCAGGTAGCCATGTTTGGAAGTGCTGACAAATAGAGAAGAAAGACAGAAAGCATGGGGTTCAGGACGGTGGCTGGCCCCTCGCCAAAAATGTCACATCCTCTTCATATTTGGACTCCAACTATGGTCACCTTTCATAACTCGGCTTGATTGCATGCTTCATTGTAACTAGAAGTGATGAAAGAATTATTTCCCTGCTTTATAAGAAATGTTGGCATTTGTAGACAAAACATGAGATAATAAAAACGTGTGTTGCCAATATAGGGTCAAACTAAAGTGAGAGACAAAACGAGCTCCAAATCATTACATTACTAAATACTTTTACTACAGTTTACTTTAGTTGGCTGAGAGTGGATCCTTAATGACTTCAGAGCAGAGTTTTTTGGGAGATTTTGCCTGAAGAAGCAGTGTTATGAAAAGAAAGAATCATTTTATCTCTCTTCGGGCATTTATCAAGAATATCAAGATTAAAATTGGCATTGAAAGTCAGGAACTAAATTCTTTTCACACCTCGTCTCACAGCAGAATATTTTTCTCTTTTGTTGACACTCAGCCAATGCAGTCACAAAGTATTTAGACATTCCCTTTTGCACACTTCACTGTGTTGCAGATATGTTTTCAAACTGATAAGAACCAATAACTTTCCTGTCAATCTACACTCAATAAAACATAAATTTAAATATAAAAAAGGAAAGACTGAAAACTTTGGAAGATGTGTGGTCAGGTTTATCCAGTTTGCTTAAGTTATTATTTGTATATGTCTTGAACTTCCACCCATGGCAAACAGAACTGACAGCACATAGCAGAGGTGGGACCAAGTCATTGTTTTGCAAGTCTCAAGTAAGTCTCAAGTCTTTATCCTCAAGTCTCAAGTCAAGTCTCAAGTAATGTCAGGCAAGTCAGAGTCGAGTCTCAAGTCACTGGTGTAAAAGTCCGAGTCAAGTCACAAGTCTGAAATTTTGAATTTCAAGTCCTTTCGAGTCTTTAAAAAAAAAAAAAACGAAAAAAGCATGTTGCAGTTATGCTAAATGTAAATATTAGACCATGTAATTTTTAAATCTGTGTTTTTCTCAACACATGACAAAATAGTGAACTTAGAAAATACACACAAATTGTGAAATTGTACCTCTTTAAAATGCAGCTCAATTAAACCTAGCTCCAAGAATAATTTTCACCGACAGTTCTGAGATAAGCTGCATGTTATTCTTGGATGCGGTTTTAGGACCGGCTTTAAAATTGCATGACAAAAATATCATACATATTAAAAAAAACTGCATCACCAACGTAGCCTGGCCAACATTTGCTAGTTAGATGAAGTCAGCTATCTCATCGTAGCATATTTATATGCATATTTATAATCATACGGTTCTTGGAGTGAGTGCACACACTCATGAAGTTTAGTAACTTCCGGTCACTGCAACAAGCCCAGGTACAGTTTACCGACGGATGGGTGCAGGACCTTGAAATGCACCGTGTAGAAAGTAAAGACCATCGTACGAACAAAGGTAAGTTTACCAGTCTCACAAATCGTCTTCATAAATACACATTCATTAACCGTTTATTAATATAACCTTTGAGCTCAACGGTAATTAATTAGTAGTGGAAATAATTTCTGGTTCATTACAGAAATGTAGCAGTGACAATAATACTGTATGCTGTAATTGTACTGGACAATTAGTGATACAAAAAAACTGTTTTATCCTGTGAATAAAAGTATATGTTTTTGTCAATGTACCATAATAACAGAAGCGAAACGCAATATTGTGTCAGGACAATTCACTATTTATGCACAATAAATAAAGGAGCATAGCGCAACAATTTCTGTTCAGCACCAGACTTGCTTGTAACCTATATCACCAATTATGTTATGAAAATGACGTGTTAACTACAACAGCAGACTGACCTTTGTGTAAATGTTTGGAGCAGATTAACCTGTGAGCTGGAGTGTTCTGGGACGTTATATTTGGTCTTTGAATGGCTGCAATCCAGGCCATCCGTCGCCTCTTTGTTACTTCGGAAACATGGCTCGAACAATTTCTCTTCAACGACGTAATCCGATAACAACCGATCTCTTTACCCGTCGGCTTCCCGTGGCTGTCATGCGACCGGCTATTGCAGTCAATAATACAACAGCTTCTTGACATTTTTGTGTTTCTTTTTATCGCTGTATAACTGATTTCAATTGAAAGCCTGCGCGCGCTAGTACCTCTTGCCACGAGTTCCCAGAATCCTTTGCGGTTTTACCCCTGAATGACGTCACATTTTCAATCTCTATATAATATGCATGTTAAATTTTATATTTGGGGTGAAATATCAAGTCTTTTCAAGTAAACCGGTTCAAGTCCAATTCAAGTCCCAGGTCATTGGTGTAAAAGTCCAAGTCAAGTCACGAGTCTTAGAACATTTTTTCAAGTCAAGTCTAAAGTCATAAAATTAATGACTCGAGTCTGACTCGAGTCCAAGTCATGTGACTCGAGTCCACACCTCTGGCACATAGCTTAGAAAGGATACAGCCTACGTAACAACCCAGAATTCATGCTGCATGCCAGGACAACAACCATGAAGTCCAAAGGACTCTCTTTAGCCCTTTATGATAAAATTACTGGAACAAATCAGACCAACAATATAAAAGCATTTCTGAAGCTCTGAATGTCCCCGACATCAATCATTGTGAAGTGGAAGTTTGAAACTAACACAACTATTCAAAGTTGTTGGCCACTGGTACAAATTGCATAAGAGGCAACAGAGACTTTTGTCAAAGCTTCCAATATCTGTCTCTGTCCTTTTTTTATTACTATTATTATTATTATAATTTCCTACTGTCACACCACCAGATCTTTTGGTTGGTAGCAGCTTCATAACCTGCTATCTTGCTATTCTTGATCTGCCACTTTTCAAACAATTCCTGTTTCCAAGTCACAAAAACGTAAAAGCTGGCATTGTTTTCGTTTCAATACTGTGTGTGTTGAAGAAAACTTTATTATAAAGCACTGTGTGAATGAATATGTACATACATGAATGTGACTTGTAGTAAAAAGTTGCCTTGAAGAGCTCAGCTAGAGTTGAAAAGCACTGCATATAGTTAATCTGCCACTGAAATTAAGACCCAGTTATGTGGTCTGAGTAAAGAGCCCATCATTTGATGGGATCAAACCAGCTGGAACGCACCATGACCCCACCCATAGGCTGCTTTATATAAACGAAGGGCATGTCCACGATGGTATATTGTGAAGAACTGAGCTGAATTTTTTTTGGTATGTTGCTGTTTTAAAAACTGGATGAGGTGGGTGAATGTGACTGGGAATCTGGTAGACCTACCCTGGTTTAGTCACTTTTTTTACCTTGATGGGGGTGATTGTTTAAAAAACAGATTTCATGTTGTACTTAATAACACCTGAAACTAACAACTGAGACCATAAACTTATCAGGAAAGTGTTTGCAGAAGTTGCAGATCAGGGGAGGTGAATTCCATTTTCCCACTGACTCACATACAAATGAACTTATTGCAACCAGAGGCATTGTCCCCCTGGTGGCCATTAGAATGCATTTTAAGACATTTTCACTTTTCAGACCTACAGCAATGATCACCATTCACATAGTCAAATTAACTTTGCTTTTTAATAATCTACCTCAGCTGTTTCCGCCCAGATCTTGTGAAGGGAACTTGAAGAAAAAGGCATCTAAGAAGGACATCAGTTTCACCAGAGCAAATCAAACAAACTTTATGTTAGATGAAAATCACAAGTAAGAACCAAACAGCGTTTTGCAGCCCGTTTTTCTGTTTTTTGATTTGTGTGTGTGTGTGTGTGTGTGTGTGTCTCTCCTCGGTGCCAGCCCATTTCTCCTGTGGAGCCAGTGCAGCTGACTTCACTCAGCAATCAGCACAGTGTTTGAAAGCTGTAGAGAAGAGCTAGCCAGCCCCAGTGGGCCTGTTTCAGTAGTGCAGTGAATGTCTCCAGCTAGACAAGCAATATGCCTTTCACTGAGTGATCCTTTTTTCCAGCATTTAGCATTTGGTGTTGCCTTTCTTTTGTTCATATTTTATATGACACACATACACTATATGCAAAGAAGTATTATGCCTCTTGATCTTTGAATTCAACTGTTTTTTGGTCCCATAACTGCTGTTGCATAAAATCAGTCACCTACTCATGTAATCTGCCTTTACAAACATTTGTGAGCGAATGGGTCATTCTAAAGAGCTTACTGACACTTTTATTGTTATTCTCTTCATCTGGTAGCCCTTTCCAGGAACATAACACTTGGGTAGAACTCCAAGTACCACGTCTGGACACTGGTCATCTAATATTATCCTGACTGTCAAGGTGGTGGTGGAAGCATCATTTTATGAGGGTACTGCTCAGCAACAGGGAGAGGGAGACTTGCCAGATCTCAGCAGCCAAATACAGAGGTTACTACATAAAACCTGCTTAAAATCTACTTTAAAGTATTGCTGTAAGCAGCAGTGAAGGTTAGGTGTGGTCTCCCTGAACTAGAAATAACAGACTAACTACTGATAATCCAATGGATTTAGTTGAGGGTTGAATCTGATTGAGAAATTAAGGGATGGTGCACACTCCCAGGAAAGCAACTGGACACTTCATAAAATATACCTTAGATTGTCAACCATAATTTTAACAATAAACATCATGCTGAGTCCAATAAAACATTAAACTTGGGAATAAGAACATAAACTCATCAGTAAAGCGTTTACTGAGGGTACAGACTGAGCGAGCCGAACCCTGCTTACCCATTCACCTACATGTAACTGGACTTCCTTTGTGATCAAAGGTGTCGCTTCCCTGGTGGTCATTAGATAAAAAGTGCATGTTAAGAAGAGAGTGCTTTGGAACAATTAGAGCAGCCACATACTGAATCCACTGAATATAATCTCCCTCAAAGCATCTTTTACACATTTCTTTAAACTGCAGCAAAGACCAGGCCTATATCATAGGCCACAAACACCTTAAATAATGAGATTTGTTCATACTTGGTTAAAAAGGCTTAAAAAGTGGGGAACAAACTGCGGGATGGGCCTGACTTCACTTTAACTCATAGTGCATTGCATTGTTCACATGAAAATTTCCACAAATAGCCAAGTAACAAATGGAAAAAGAGAGCTTAGACATTTAGTGCCTCCTCTCTCACCTCCTCATAGCTGACCAATCACTGAAAGAGGCTGGTTATAAAGAAATATTCAATCAGTGGCTTTAGAAACACATAGACATTTTTTTAACAGTGTAGAGGTTTCAGAAGTAATCCAATGTGCAGTTTGAACACTACATAAATCCAGCTAATGTCATTTTATAAAGTTCTTACACTCCAGAAAGACTTCAGAGCTTTCAGTTGTCTGGATTAAAATCTGATAAACATATCCTTTAGTTGTTTTAAAGAAGCTGTACTAAGAGGGATTTGCGTAAAGCCATCACCCAATGAGTCATTGACTAAGGTAGAGGAATCTCATAATTAAGGCCTCATTAAAGCTACACAGCCCAACTATGTTGGTTTACAGGGCAGACAGGAACCTCAGAGATTCACAATGGGGCCTTTCATAATACCTCACTTAGGGGAAAAGAGAAAAAGCAGTTGCTCTTAGCATTTGGGCAGATGTAATTGCAATCACTCAGCTTGTCTGATGCTGATAATGGGGCGATGGGAAATTCCTGTCAGAGTCGTGGCGCAGGCTGGTTTCGCAACCACTTTGGCAGGCTCCGTGTTCCACTGCGGGGCAGCGAATGCGTTACGGCATGCTCGCATAGCTGTCATTAAACACATTTTGGAAAAAAAAAAAAACATAAGACAATCAAAACTCACAAGTGTGTGCCACTCTCCTGCTTCTTGAGCAATGAAAAGGCAAATATTATATCGTCTGTCATCCCTGCACAGTTAAACCTGTTGACAGACTACAGCTTATGAAAAAATGGAAAGTGAGTATGCTGCAGCAATCCCACTCACCTAATACACTCAATAAATCCTGGCTGTGTTATTTTCAGCGTCTTTATTCCTCTTGACTGGTAGAAAATTAAATTGTGGGGGAATAAGAACAAATATTACGTGGTACCTAAAAATGTTGGTCAGCTCATTTCTAAATAAAAATGTAATGTTTGTTTTCCAAATTTTGGGTGTGCTTCTTCAGCAAGCAGCTTATTCCTGTCTGAAATGTGTGCTACAGTAGGTGGCTGGAATAGCACATGGGTGCGACGTTCTTGTGGTCGGTCCTTGGGTACAGTATGTGACAGTTGGCATGTCAGCAATGCTTCTTTGAGAAGCCTCTGTTGTAAGATGTTCATGCAGTGATGCTAACAACCTCATTTCACTGGCTGGACGTGCATTTGTGGCTCGTGAGACCACCCAAGAAACAATATGCTCGTATCAAAGCTTTTTAATAAGCACGGCAAGAGTAGCAATAAAGACCTGATTTATCAGGATGTTGTGAGGGACAGCAGCTATCTAGTTTCAATTAAACTGGACACTCGAGGAAAACAAAACACGTGAAAAGTAGCCTGGACAAAACAGCCATTATATTTAGCTCTCAGGGGGGCATTAACCTGAATGTTGTGTAGTGTCTTTGGCAGTTTTAGCAGGTAGGTAAATGCAGCCGTTTACTTGGCAGGCTGCCATATTGCTTGCAGAGGTATTTGAAATATTTCGAGTATTTTACAATTCAAATAAAGGCACAGAGGCATGAAAAGCTTTGTTGTATTGCAGAGAAATAAAATACAAATTCTGATAATGAATTTCTGAAATGAAGATATTGATAATTTTCCTCACATCTTAAGCAATCAATGACCATAATCTTGTAAGGAGATGTTTAAATTATGTGCAGACACCACGTGGCAACATTTTAAAGAGTTTTATTTCAATTTACAGAATATTTTAATTAAAAAATAGTAAAGTTATCTTTTAATTCTGTGGTATAGATTATGGCATTAACTGTGGATCTCAAACATAAATATCAAATTTCAATGCTTCCCAAACTTACTAATATATCAGTTATGATAAATTACAAACATGTATTTGTCAAGAAAAACATAAAATACAATAAAAATATTTAAGGTTTGTAAAAGATAAAACATAGGGGACTGTATAAAAAAATCTTAGTTCATCCAAACATTGTTCTACGTAGTCTTTAAAAAACTGTAAAAACACAATATTTTACAGGGAAACTGGAGTATATTAATTTCCTTATACACTAACTGACCTATAAATGTATTGCATTGACCATTCCAGGTGTAAACATGAAGCAGAAGAATGGCTGCTTGAGAGTGAGATAAAAAATGGCAAAAAGAGTGAGCCTTTGACTGACAATGGTGGTAGTAAGGTGCTCGTGACATGACATTAAAAACTAATAATTTATTGGCATTTGTCGCAAACAATATGGACACATATCCAGGTGGTGGAAAAGGAGTATCCACACAAGGTGGATGAGATCACAAACTTTTAACTTCTTCCCTCTCAGATAAGTTGAAGATAAAAATGCTCAGCAGTATTTGCAAAACTCTTCTTTCTATAGTCTAAAAGGCTAGGTGTCAACCACAGACTGTATATGAAATATGGATGTAGTCAGGCACTGGTTTCGAAAGACTCATTTTGACAGTCAAGTTTTTACCATCACCAATAGAAACTGACTATGCTGCACATGAATCTGTTGTTCTTAAGCAACTGGCATTGTTGTGTACTGGTCACCACACAGAGTGTTGCAGACCATTGTCTACATGTTTTAGCTATTTGCTGTCACCAGAGGGCAGCTTGTGTTGTTGTTGTTGGACCTTCCGCCAACCACAGAGAAGACCAAAGTTACAACATACAAAGTGTTGAAGTGAAACTGTTACAAATGTTACAAACAATAAAAAGTGTCCACTGCAGCCAATGTTTGATCTTTAGTGGGGGGGGGGTTGCTATTCCTACTCTTTCTTCACTCCCTTTCCTTTTTTCAGCCAATCAGCATTCTGCTTATCTGTTACATGCTGATGGCTTTTCTCAAGGACTCCAGTCAAGCATACACAAAATCCTTCACTCAGTGTAGCAATATACCTGCACAAATGGACATGAACTAGGAATTGGTAGTATGAATTCCCGTTTCAGCAAATAAGAATACGCTGCATAATCCTCCTTACTTTTTCAACAAACAAAAAAAAGTTGCCCCCCTGCTGGCCATCGATAGAATGCAGTTTAAGGTACGTTGTAGTACCGGTACTTTCATTTCTTAAACATCCATTTTTTATATACAGTCCATGGTATTAAATTGGTGACGTTTAGCCACGGGGATGTTAGCATTTGATAACTGGCACTAAAATGATGCCATAAACAAAACTGTGGGACAAGTCAAATTACCATCTGAAAAGATCAGGAATCACAGATGAAATTAGCTTACATTTTATTCTGGAGCAAACAGTTAATTTCATTGCATTATTGTTCAAATATTTAACTCAAAAATGATAAATGTAAGCATCACGTATTGGCTGTAGAGGAAAAGTCAGAGGATCAGCAAAAGTTGTGGGATTGTGGGATTGTGGGTCTGTGGGACTCTATACAACTAATCCATCCTCTCACCGTTGAATATTTCAGTCTTAACTGATGCTAAAATGGCTAAAAATGCAGCAACAGTTATGATACAATACCACATGAGGCCTGTCTACTGAGCATATTTTAACTGTCCAGTGTACTCAAGGAGTCTATGTACCATATAATATAATAAAACTGGATTTTAATCCAACAAAATTATAGTTCATGAGTGTTTAGACAATAGATAGAAAAGACAAAAACATGAATGTCAATATACATTAAATGCACAAATTTACTATTTTGTGTTCCCTAGCTCTTTCAACCACTACAGAGAACATTAAAAAAATCTTGGTTTACTGCAAAGGTCTTCAACAACCATGAAAAATATACTGTAACAAACATATTCTCCATTTTATTTTCAGGTTATTCTATCTGTGAAGCAACATGCGTCCAAGTTCCTGGGGGGGAGGTGGAAGTGCACTGTGAGAAACAAACTCAGTCCATGAGTGCTTCACACTGTCCTTTCACTGACTTTCATCTGACAAGCAGTCAAGTCAATGTCAGCCTTACATCCTTCCTTCAAGCCTCCCCTGTGGTTTGGTCCTGTGTGGCGGTGCTCATAAGCAGTCCATTGAAAGAAAATAAAAAAATAAAAGGCAGCAGTGGACAGCTTGGAGGATGCCCTGCTCGTGTTTGAGGCTATACACCAAGCAGCATGCCCATGAAATCTGAACCGTTCTGTATTGTAATGGAAGCACCGGCTGCGTTATCCACAAATATGGAGGTGTACTGCCCAGCCTGCAGAGCAGAAACAAATAAAAATAAATGTAGAAAGAGTGTAGAAGAGTACTTTATGTCTTACTCTTGTGTGTCCCTGAGATCACCTGCAGCTCCAGCAGTCCCTGCACGCTGACAGTGAATATCTTGCTGTTACTTTCCAAGCCAACGATCATCTCCAGTGAACTGCAATCAGATTAAAAAATAACATTTCTGAGTAATTTTCAAACATGTCAAAGCTGCATTCTTTAAAACCCCATGAACTTCATCCAAGTGTAAAAGGCCTTATATTAAAAAGATAGTTAGTCATTGGCCAAATATGCATGCTCACTTTACTGCCAAGTTTTAGATGAGAGGAATTATTCCTTTGACATAGTTTAACGGTAAACAGGGAAACTATGTGTTGATTGTTTATGCCTATTACACATTGGCTTGCGGGGTCTATTGGTAAAATGTCAGGAAAATCAACTGCTCCAAACTAAAAAAAAAACAAAAAAAAAAAACCTTGGAAAACAATCAAAATGTATTCTCCATACAAATCCTGGATCTGTATTTTTGAGCCATTTGATTCCACTGATCACATAATACTCTTTAATAGTATTCAAAATGCTGCCATGTGCCACACGTTCCATGGCAAACCAGTAGCTGATGCAAACTGAGAACTTCACCATCAAAGTAAAAGTTGTGTCAATATTGCAAAGAGTGAAACTTTTACTTTGAAGGGGAACAGTCCTTGTTTCTGGACTGCAGGCACTCTTCATAGTTTCACGACCTCTTGGCGAGTAAATGGCAATTATTTGCAGATAAGTCGGCATCTTCATGCAAAACACTGGTGACCATAGCAACCTGCTAGGAAACAAAGCAACCGCAAACAGGTTTTTGGTGCCACACCATGTACCTCTTTGTGACCATTTTTCCCCAGGGGTTGCCACCAACCTCCAGCATCTTCTCGCCAACTGGTTGGGAAATATGTATTTTTCATTCGTGAATTGCGCATGCCATATGGCTGCTGTCCAGCCTTTAGGCCTGTATTATTCAAGTCTTAGCTAGCTTCTTGTGGCAGCTTCAGAATCCATGATACAGTTGTTTGAATAATCTCAATCTTCTTGTTTGACTCTCAGAAAGAAAAGAGCATAAAGACGAGTTTGACCCAAAGGTCAAACTTTTCCTTGAGCAACTGAGCACTCTCAGAGGCTGCACAGATGGCTGTAACATAGCTGCAGCCTTTAACCACACAGTAAGAGCACTGGCTCCTGTTTAGTGGAAAATGATAAATTTTTATGGCAAATTAATCATATTGGCCTTCCCTCCAACTGCCATCACAATGAGCCTCATTTCACATTCTCTGCATTTTCATGAGTGGGAGGGCGAGACTGGCTGGGGCTTTGGCTCAAAAAAGCAAAAGCCAAGCACTCTTTTGGGTTAAGTAACCCATCATAATAATATTATTTATGCATTCCCCTCATTGTACCACACTGAAAGGGAGGCTGTGGAGCTCTGCACAGTCCAGGGGAGACTTCAGGGAACAATTCATTTCAACAGCTTTCACTGACTTTATGTAAATAGAAATTTTGAAATACTGGAAAGAATTTGGATTTGGTATGGTTTTGTAAAAACATAAAATAAAATAAATGCCCTTCAGGCCCACCCTATCTGATGCTTCGTTATTTGCCTCGCACATCCCAAACTAGAGCAGTTCTCTGCTGTGCTGTTGTATGTAACAGGCTGCCTGCAGTGTCAAAGGTGAGTCTATAAAGATTAGTTAGGCGACAAGGACAAGGCCTCTAAATGAGAGGACATTTCCTTTTAGAGACCTGCTCTGTTTTTATACAGGAAATGCCAAACTGGTTCCACACAAAGTGTAACAGACAACCCCTTTTACAGCTCATAACTTCTGGTGAAAGTTAAGGAAGCATTAAACACCACTAAAATATGACTGTGAGAGGAGAAAAGCCAAACGTAAATTGACAAAACAAGAATCTCAAGAATGCAAAGGATGACTGTAGTAATATTGAAACCTACTCAAGATTGATTTTATTTGTGATTGGTGGCGATATTATTCACTAACGTGCCAAAACTACATTGTTTCAAAGATTAGGTGCATAATTGAGGGGATTTGGGGGTGAGTCTGTAGGAGACTGAGCTTCAGGATATTTAACAACCTTACAGGATACATACGTGTATCTGTGGCAGAGGGATTCGATGCAGATCAACACCCGAATATTGTCCCTGGCCTTAAGCTGGCTCTTGCTCCTCTTCACCTCATTGTGATCTGTAAAATGGTCAGTGATCAATTAAGATAGGACAGCAAGAGTTACAAAAGTAGCTAAAACATCAAAAAGAGTCTATAAGGTTAGAACAGGCTAAAATACAAGACAAAGACGAAACAGCATAGGTCAATAAGGCTAAAACTACACTAGAAACAAGAAAAAACTCTTAACATTTCAAGATTGAAGTGCAAAGGTTATGAAAAAAAGGAAACTTTACAAGAAAAAAATTGTAAATTTGTGGGGATGTGATTTTTGCTTCTGAACGTGTTACTTTAATCTTTTCCTTTGACATTTTACCCCCATTTCTTTTTCTTTTAACAGATGCAATATGTCATTTCAATAAAAAAAAAGGATCATTGCATAAAGGATTACCAAGATTTAAGTTATCCTTTATATGTAGGAGTCTTAAAGGTATAAATCTTAAACTGAATTTCGATAGCCTTCAGTGTTAGTGATAGACTGACATGCACCCCGCCTTTCAACCTATGACAGCTGGGAAAGGCTCCCGTGCTCTGCAACCCTAAGTTGGATAAATGGTTAAGAAAATGGGCCTCACAGTATGTATATCTATATACTATAATCACCTTCTTAATTATAAACAGGCAATTAAATGACTGGATTTCCACACGTAAGGGTTCAAATCAACTTTTATAAATGAACTTTTTAGGGATTTATAGTTGCAATGATACATCAGTTTAGTCTAGTGTTACGGTTTCAGCCACACTATTTACTGTAGCTCAAACATTTCCCACTACTCCTAATTTAGACATTAAACAAACGGTGGATTAATGGTGAAGTGGTGACGCATTTATTACAAGCTAACACCAATTCTTAAAAACCCATCTATAATACAAAGCCAAGGATCATTTTTTTCATGTCCGACAATGGGCCAGATTTCAAACATTCAAGGATCAGAAGATGATAAGATGACAATGAAGTGGTCAGACGAATGAGACGCTACTTTTTATTTGCACTGGACGAAAAATCATATCGCAGCTTCTTATGGCACGAGAAGTGGTTCGTCAAACAAACAGAGCTTGTTTGGGTGTTCTGTAAACAGTTGCTTCTCTGCTAAGCTGCTCAGAGAGTCTCTGCTTCAGCGAGGTTTCAATAATGTGTGTATGTATGAACTTGATTAGAATCAAGGCTTCTTTTCTTATCACAAAACTGTGATAAGTTTAACTGTTTTAACAAAGCCAACAAAAGCATGAAGAGGAGAATGGAAGCATGCCCTCACTCCTTAGTGGAGGTCTAATCATCTGGGTGGTCTATTAGTGAGCAGGGGCTTTAAGGCTTTGCTATATTACAGTAATAAGCTTTATAGGAAAGTTACTGTGATTTACCAATATGGACATTAGCAGAGAACTGGTAGATCCCTGTGATGGGAGCTGTGAACCTCCCAGTCGACTGGTCCATTCCCGACCCTCTGAGGAAAGCTCCTTTAGCAGGCGGCTGGAAGCACAGGAAAAAAAAGATTGATAGTGGATATGTTTTATGGCAACAGTATACAGGACCACAAAATAAAGGCCCAGCTACAGAGCACTAAGTACGGTATGTCTTCTGTGTGTGCTTCCAGGGCACTTTAGCAGAAACAATCCTACAGCCACTGCCCTTTCTCATCACTGTGGCACAGTTATGACAGAACTGCTTCCATGGCTCATTTATGCACAAGGTGTTGCATGGATTATGGCATTAATGAGACAAGGCTGTTCCATTTTTCACATGGAGGTTTACTGATGTGAAGGAGCATAAGCTATTTTCGCCTGTTCCCTTATCCATATTGGGTCGCCACGATGGGTAGCAACACATGTTAGATTTGGCAGATTTTTTTCTTTACTCTTCCTGATGCAACCCCAAAGGAATTTGTGCGTCCTCCCCAGGTCAAACCAGGGATTTTTCACTCGTTACACAAACATGCAGCTACTAAACCTAAATGCTGATGTAGCATGGGAACACTGAGGACCAGGCAGGAGGAGAATAGCAAATCAAAGTGATAAATAGGAGATTGCTGGTAGGAGTGGGGACTGCTCCCGGCCATCTTGATAGACTGTGAACTGTGTTCCCCATATGGGCTGGATTGATCCATCCACTTTTTTGGCAGGAATTTAAAACATGCCTAACTGGCAGTGACTATTGGTTATTTTACCCGCCCTTTATATACCACTGTTTAGTAATTATTAATATTTACATTCTAATGCAACAGTTCCATATTTTATTTTTGGATTACTGCATAATTCCCAGTTCAAAATAATTTATCTTACACTGGACCTTAGTGCAGCAGCCCCCCAGTTCATTGTTTGAAACAAGCTTTTGTAGCACTTTCAATTCAATTCAATTTTACTTATATAGCGCCAAATCACGACAACAGTCACCTCAAAGTTCTTTATATTTTACGGTAGACCCTACAATAATACATAGAGAGAAAAACCCAACCATCATATGAACTTCTATGAGCAAGCACTTTGGTGACAGTGGGAAGGAAAAACTCCCTTTTAACAGGAAGAAACATCCAACAGCACCAGGCTCAGGGAGGGGCGGCCATGTGCCACAATCGGTTGGAGAGAGAAAAGGAAGACAGGACACTTCTACTTTAAGACCACCGTCCCTTTAAACCAAAGTTCTTCTGATTGACTGCTGCTCATAAACAGGTTTGATCGGCGGCTGTTTGTGGCTTCTATAGATTTTTTGTTTTGTTTTATGTGTGTACAAATATTTGCATTAAAAAATGTTAGAAATTTTTAAAAGAGCACACATTGTGTCAAAATTCACAAAATGTGTTATCCCTGAGCACATGCAGCACATGAGTTAAAGTATATCACATTTAACACATGGAGTCTAAACCATGAATCTCTAATAAATAGGGCCCCTGGACTCAGACCTTATTTTTATCCTTTGTCTCATTGTGTGCCTCTATAGTTCTGACTCTGCAAAAATATTAAAACTTTCCAAAGCCATAGTAACACGTCTTCACTAACATAGCTCTGTGTTTGCATGTTTAATAGTGTGCAGAGCCCAATGCACCCTCCTCCAGCCTTGTCAGCTAGTCCTAACTGGGCATAGTTCTTCCACTACAGCATGCTGTTTCAAACAGTGTCTATTTCTGTCCTCTCCCCACTTTATTCCAAGTCTGAGACAGAGTGCCTTTTGTAAGCTGCCCAGAGAGTGATGTGTAGAATAGAAAAAGCTGATATTTTTGACCAAAGAGGCAGTCTGAGTCTTGGAGTGGCACTGCATGCTTTGCCAGTGCCAGTTACCAGTGAGGGGATGATCCCCTCATAATTCTCCCACATGCAAAGTAAGCAGTGATTAGCAAACACTTACTCTTTCAGGGTTACGACAGAGAAACAAAATGTGAAACCCTGCAGAGGATGGTTAGCCAAAACTTTAGTTTTTCAGCCGCAAGCAGGGAACAAAGCTGGACCGATTCATAAACATTTACTCGGCTTCAAACAAACTTACTGTCTGAAAGTTCTGGAGCTCCACCAGAGTCTTCTTGTCGACCACTACGGGTCCCTTGAGCTTGCAGTGGAAAGCTTCTTCTATTCTGCGGTACGAGGTCATCCCCTCCAGGGTGAGGATGGTTGTAGGTAGCTGGCTGGGGCTGATTTGTCTGTCCAAGGCTGCTGTTCGCCTCTCTGTAGCCTCTGACAGAACATGCCCAGCACACAGTGACTCAATTGGATTTTTTTAACTATTCTCTCAGGATTATATTGTAATTTTAAAAAAGGTGTATAACTGTAAGATGAAGAAAAGAACAACCTTGTATCCAATAAAGGAGAATAAATGAATTGGGACAAAAAATCAACAGGCTTCTACCTTTAATCATCTCTTTGAACTCCTGCAGGAGAACTTCCTGAGTTACTTGAGCCCCAGGAGAGCCAGGAGGACCCTGGGGACCTGGAGGACCTGGAGGACCGGGTGGGCCTGGCTAATGGAAGACAGAGACACAAAAAATAATCATGTATCCAACTTAGCATAAAAAGTTTGTACATAAAATGGCTTAAAGTGAACATTTTTGAATAACTGTGGGACAAATAGCCTATCTTCTGGTTTTACCAGTGGTCGTTTGCGTTTGCGACATTTTCCAGGAAAGTTTCCAACGGGTCGTTTCACAAAGTCCATCCATGATCCCAGTGGATCCACCCTCTGGTGATCAGAACCCTGCACCAGAACAGAAGTCTGTATAAATTATTAGCGCAACATGAGTGTCGACTCATAACGTCATGATTGCAATCCACGCACGCCCTCCGTCAAGATTTCAAGTCAGACAAACCTTTAAAAAGTTTATTCAATTTATATAATAATCATATATTTTATAGTAATTTTGGTCAAACAGGGAAATGTCTTTCTTTCTGTCTCTCTTGCTCAGTCAACTGCAACGCTTCTCAACTGCCCATCAGTCACCATCGTCCTCCGAAAGCTTTACCTTGTGCTTATTTTTTCATTCCAGATAATTCACTCGTGTGCCACGTCACTTCTTATTTTGCCCAACAGGCTGGAATGAATGTAAACAAACTTTGTTAAGAGTAGTTGGTTTTTTTTTCTTTTCAGCACATGAAAATTTCCATGAGCACCCTGGTGAAAAATGAGTCTGCCTGTCTATGTGTAATGTCGATTCTGTGGACCGCAAGCCTCAATTACTGTAGTTTATAACAACATGTCAAAGTGGCCAACACTTTCCCCCTCACTAAAAGACAAACCAGTATTTTTTTATTAATACTGCTCATTAGATCTAATGATGGAAAATTTAATAAGTAAGATGGCATGAATATAGTATATAAACAAAGGGTTGTGTGTTTTCCAATCAGGGTGTATGTTCTCAGATAACTAATTAGTAAGAAACTGCTGTTTAGGTGAGTGAGATCTCACGGGGGGAAGTCCTCTGGATGAAACGTTTTTATACGTAGTGCTACAACTTGCTTGTTTTCATTTTGCTATAAAATGTGAGGCTGAATGACTTCCAATCACAGCAAGCTCACAAACTTACCCTAACCCTTCCCCAAATGTCAAGAGTCTTCAGCTGAGATGGAAGAGGAGATAAAGACGAGCCATGAAGGTGAGCTGTCTGAAATGGAATTTGTTTAGGTTTGGCAGCGGGACACGGATCACTTATCTGCTAAACCAACATGCCCCTTTCTTCACCGTTAAAGACTTGCATCTTGTTCCACCGCAACAGAGTAAATCCTTGTGTGTCTTTTTGTTAGGCTGGAATAAAAAACTGTTTCATGTTTGGGGATTTGCAGCACACACACACACACCGCTTTTCACTCTCTGATTTTCTCTTTTCTCTGACATCAGGCAAAATAAACCACTTAACAGGCGCTGCATGTCAAACTGATCTTTGTTTTTGTTGCGATTTTGAGGCTTGGAAGACAGATAAAAGGGATTGATTTGGGCAAGAATACCTTTACACTACTCACTCAGTACGGTTTCCAAAAAACTGGAGGCCAAGTTATTTTATGATATTCGTTAACATAACAATACTATAAGCTTTTAAGCAAATGTTTAACAAAGTGTGCTTTTTTTGCTAAAATATAGATGACGAGATTGATACTACTTTTATTTCCATCTCCTAAATATGAAGCAAACACCACTGGCTTGTTAGTTTCTTTTAGCACGAAGACTGAAAACAGAGGGAAACAGTTAATCCAACACTTCACAAGTAAGAAAATCCAGCAGCTCTCAAGCTCACTGATTCAATGCCAGCTCATAAATAAATAAATAAATAAATACATTTTTATTTATATAGCACCTTTCAAGACAGAATCACAAAGTGCTGCACATAAGATTACAAGTCATGAAAAGATTTAAAAAGAGAAAATAAAACAGGCAAAAAATTAACCAAAAGCAGTTTTAAAAAGGTGAGTTTTGAGTTGTTTTTTAAAAACAGCTACTGAGTCCACAGTTCTTAATGTTTGGGGGAGAGAGTTCCACAGTCTCGGGGCCACAGTGGCAAAAGCTCTGTCACCCTTAGTCCTCCTCTTAGTATTTTTTAAAGCAAGTAAGCCCTGATCAGATGACCTCAAAGACCTGCTAGGGACATAGGGCTGTAGCAGATCAAAGATGTAGGCTGGTGCCAATCTGTGCACAGCTCTGTAGGTCAAGACCAGGATCTTAAAATTGACTCTAAATTTAACAGGAAGCCAGTGTAACTGAGATAACAATGGTGTCACATGTGAGTACTTGGAGGATTTTGTCAAAAGCCTAGCTGCAGCGTTTTGCACAACCTGCAGACGATCCAGAGAACCTTTGCTTAGACACATAAACAGCGAATTGCAATAATCCAAGCGTGACGAAATAAATGCATGTATAGCAATCTCCAGTTCAGAGCAAGATAAAATCGGGCTTAGCTTAGCCACATTTCTTAAATGATAAAAACAAGCCCGAACCAGAGATTTCACATGCCCATCCAATGTGAGACTCGAGTCAAAGGTGACACCTAAATTCCTGATAGAGGATTTAACATAGAGTGAGAGAGGACCGAGAGCTTTCACTATCTGCGATAGAAACCTATCAGGGGCGCATACGAGGACTTCAGTTTTTCCCTCGTTGAGTTGGAGGAAATTTGCAGCCATCCAACGTTTGATTAAATCTAAGCAATCATTCAGACGCTGAAGCTTAGATAAATCCTCGGGCATAAAAGAACAACTGAATATCATCAGCATAACAGTGATAAGAAATGTCCTCAAAAGAGCCTATTATATGCTGGAGGGGGAGAAGATATATTAAAAACAATAAAGGCCCCAAAACTGACCCTTGAGGGACACCATAAGTGAGGGAGGTAGAGGATGACCTAAAATCGGAGACTGCCACAGAAAAGGATTGGTGATGGAGATAAGAGGAGAACCACTCTAATGCAGTTCCAGATACACCAACCCAATTTTTCAGCCTTTCAATGAGGATGTGATGGTCCAACGTGAGTAGAACAGAGCATTTTCCTGCATCATTATTCATCAAGACCTATGAACCTATGAACGTGTCACATTATTTTCAATGTGCATGGTTCAGGCAGTTTTAGTATCTGAGCCCAGTATTGGAACCAATCAGCTAGTCTCAAATATTTTGGGGCTCTGAATGAATAGAGATGTAAAAACAAATGAAAACCTAAATTGTTTACAGACAATAGGCAACGGCCTTCCGTGCTCTGTATCCAGATTTTACCTTTACTCAACTACAGGCTGCTCAAATGTGACTGGTGGCTATTACTCGAACCTAATACAGACTAACAAACATGCTCATATTTGGATGTCTGTTTATAGAGATTATTCTGCACCTAAACAAATGGTTTTATTCCTAGACTGAAAAGTGAAAACAAACCTTACGTTGACCTTAGAGGGATAAAAAAGAATCCAAAAATAGGACGCAAGTCTCGGTTCAATTCTGCTTCATCTATATAAAATATGAAGCAAATCACAAACAATCCTCCCAAGGAACTTTATATTGTCAGGTGAAGATCCTACTATAATGGAGAGACGCGCAAGAGAGAAAGACAGCATGCCCCTGGCAACAGTGGGAAGGAAAAACTCCCTTTTAACAGGAAGCAACCTCTAGCAAGAACACACTCAGGTTGGAGGGGGCAGCCGTCAGTCGCACTGACAGTGACAGATTTATGCCATCATCTCCTAACATCCATCCAGTCCCCACGGTATTTTCTTTTAATTTAACAAAAAGCAAACAAACAAAAAACATGATTTCTATAAATTATTTCATCGCTGCCCTCCAGTAGACTGGTAACCAGTCTAGGGTGTACCCCACTTGTCACCTTATGACAGCTGGAGAGGCTCCGGTGCTTAAAAAAACAAATATAACTGAGCTTAACAGGTCCTGGACTTTCTGATAGAGCCAGATTATATCTTTCCAGTCTATATACTATGCTATGTTAGCCACCTGCTGGCTGTAAGTTTGATTTATAAATCTGTCAAACTCTCAACAACAAAACAATATTAATGTAACATACCAGCTCTGTGAGCTTGAATAAATACTATAAATCAACATGCTGATGCTGGAACTGTAGACAACTCAGTACAATCTGAAACAGACCCACAATGAGATGATGAGGCGGACCGGCAGGCTCTCAACTGAGAAAAAGTAAACACTTAACATTTGTTCTTGGTCAGTGTCAAAGATATAAAACTGTTAATTTGGCCCACACATGTGCCCGGTAATTACACCTCTTATCATTGCCAGGAAATCAGCCATGCTCTGAGCTTGGCATCCTCTTTAATACACACCATTGCAATTAAACCATTAAACCCTTGCCCTGAAGGATTTTCTGTGCTCAAAGAAGAAAGGCTTTGACCACGGTAATTATAACCTTCATTTCTAAGCTAAAATATAACTGCAAATCACTGTATAAATAATTTAATCATCAACTTTAGAAACTTTTTTCTATAAAATATACTGTGCTCTCTTTGTGTCTGTTTCTACTGTCAGTAAAGTGCATCACTTGCCAAAAATTGTCTGATTCATTGCATGCAGCTGGGTGTATGTCTCAACCGAGAACTTCAAAGACTCCACACATGCAGACATGAAAACCATATTGCTGTATGACAAAGAAGAACCTGTCGAAAGGCCTTCAATCCCTCACTCGCTGCTATGCTGTAAAGTAAACTATAGATTCCTTTGCATAGCTCAGTATCAGCACGTATAGGTGACGAACAAACAGGGAGGGGATCCAGGTATACGTCGTAGAGTTGATGAAGAACACCGGGGCTCTGGCTTTGATCACCGCTGATGTGTGAGTGCCTCAAAGTGGCCTCGTCTCTCAGCGGGTATGAGCACACGCCTTTCCAACGCAGACCATGAGAATGTGTCAGGTATTCTGTCTGAAGGTGGGAAACGTTAAATCTTTTAGACAGTGTTTACCCTGGTCGATGATGGGGCTCTAAATCACGTCTCATTACTCAGACTCTCATCTTAAGAATGTAAAGTCTAATATCTATGGATGGATGTTAATTTAATCCATTAAATTATGATTTTAATTGTTTCTGGCAGAGAAAATATCAAATCCATCTCAGCGATTTTAAAGTTCACAAACGACTTATGACTATATCTTATTTGTTATGCAAAAAAACAATACAATTCACTCTTCTGAGTTTTCTGCACAGATTAAACAAGTTACCTTGTTTCCCCCTGCTACTATCTCTGGAGCTTAATTTCAACTTGTAGTTGTACAAGCATGAATGCATGGTCATTTGGGGATTTTAATTTGAGCAGTTCTTGGCCAGCACGGTGATGCAGTCGTTAGCAGTGTTCGCTCTGTTGCCTCACAGCAAGAAGGTCCTGACTTCAACTCCAGTATCTGTCCAGGGCCTCAACCTGATGTTCTCCCTGCAGGTTTGGGTTCGGTTAATCTGTGATTCTAAAGGTGTAAATGTGAGTGCAAATCGTTGTATGTCTCTCTGGCCAGCGTAAGATTGTACCCTCCCTTTCGCTCGATGGCAGCTGGGATAGGCTACAGCCCCTCTGTGACTCTGATAAGTATAAGTGGAAGAGGCTGGATGGGGCTCCTCTTCTTCTAGAGTGGAATGATTATAGAGCATTCATCTTTAATGACTTTTAAATAGAGGAATTGTTGCACAATTTTGACTTTGTGGTGTTCCCTAATCTAATATTCATACACTCACTTAGTGGTAATGAAGGTTCTATAAAGTCTTTTAATACGACAAGGCAAGGCCTATAACCTTTTTCATTATTGACCATGATTGACTACAACTGGTACTTTTTCTTCACCGGCATAAAAAAGATGTGTTTGACAGCACTCGTTGGACTGACCAATAGTTTATTTTTTCGCAGTGTAGGAACAAAAACCACTTGACTATGTTTAGTCTAATTTCTCTAAACAGACATCTGAATGTGCAGAAAAACAAACTGGTACTAAAAGCTGTTCTGTTTTGTTTGTTCTTAGAATAATAGGAAAGTCTAAGCAACTTCAAATCCTAGGTGAGTACAAGTTATTCTAATGTGCCACCACTTTGCCAAGGACTGGAAGAAAACCCAAACTGTCACCCTCAGATAAGAGGAAATTGGTCAGGATATTCAGGAACAATCCAGGAACCACCAAGGCCTCAAGCCTGCCATGAATTGGAAAACACCGGAACACCAGCGTCATGATCAACAGTGAAGCCAGTTTTTTATCATCGTGGAATGAGAAGATGCCGACTAAATAAGCAGGCCCTGCTCCAAAATGAACACCTTCAGGTTTGACCTGAAATTTGGTCACCCACACAGAAACTGACCGATTTGGCCACAATCACAAGAGGTTTGATGGGAGGAGTTAAGGGGAAGTTTTTAAACCTAAGAATACTACAGCAGCAGGCACTTAGGGTGGAGGTAGTGTCATGCTATGGTTCTGTTTTGCTGCCTGTGGTACTGGTACATTGCACAAAAGTAACAATACAAAAGTTTACATCTTATAAGTAAAATGCTTGCATTCAATATTTTGCCTAAAAAGAGAACTTTTAGTTCATTTGTTTATAGGTTATTTATTTATCGAAATTTGGTAGCTATAGTTTGGCTTAGCATAAAACTGGGAAACAGAGAAACAGCTAACATTGCTGTGTCTTAAGATACAAAAGTTTATCTGCAAGCAACTCTAAAGCTCATTCATTAATGCATAATTTGATCTTGTATTATAAAACAAGACAAAATCAAAAGCCTGGCTAGCTGTGCTTCCTGTCTGTGGTCATCAGCTTGAGCTAAGCGACCCAGCTCTAAATGGCAGAGAGAAAGAAATCCTGTAATTTATTTTATTTATTTCATAATATTGTTAAGTAAAGCTTGTCAGTGTTTTAGGATTAAGAATAAAAATACATGTTTTCAGTGTGTGTGTTACCATTATGTAAGTGTTAAAGCTGATGCATTAGTTATTTATAGAGAAATGAGAAAGAGGCAACTTTTCTGATTTCATCAAAAAGTAAGTGTTCATTTTGCATGAGAGCAATTTTTAAAATATCTTTATTCTTTTCTATTCCTTTTTCAAATTGGTAGTTTTTACTGCTTCATGTTCAAAATCTTTAATAGAGTGAAGTAAAAAGCACAATAGTTGCTTCTTAAACCGAATAAAGTTGAGTACGAAGCAAACAAACTTCAAATACTGAAGTGAAAGTGCTTAAATATTGTGCAGTACTTATTATTTGAGCAAATACACCAAATCATTTTCCACTGCTTGTGCCTGGCATCCATGTCTTACCATAAGAGTGAAGATAGATGGTTTTATTAACCAGCAGCATGGTGAGTTTAGAGCTTTTGGATCAATTAGTGGATCAGTTGTGATGATTGTTGATCATTCGCAGAAGCCTATAAGATTTTATTATCCACAGAAGACCGACCTGGGCCTGCACAAATAAATCTTTTCGTACGACGCTTTAAATGTGTTTGTCATGTAGTTTGGGGAAAATTAAGTAGAATTTATTTGAAGCAATAAAATGGGAAATATTTCCCTGGGGCAGCGTGCCACCAAAAACACAAACACAACTGTTAAAACATGTCTCTGGGGCTGCAACCAGATACTGAAACTCTACTCTTCTGCAGGCAGCTCCTGAATTCTTCCGTGTGCGTACAAAAAAACTTATCTTATTTTCACTTCTGCCTTATCTGTTTTTCTACCTGCTCGTACACACTCGACAACATGAAACATTTTGCTGATGATAAAAGTGTTCCGCATGCAGGTTTAAGGTTGGACAGGATGATTAAGAGTCATCTCTAATCCCTTGTTTTTACATCCCTGCACTGCTCCCTGTGCAGTCATCCATGCATGGGTGGAAGGGCCTTACGCTGGGCCAACACCGCCCCAGAAGGCAGGGATCCCCAGGCTGTGTGGGACGAGGGGATCCTGCTAACCTGCGTGCATCTCAGTTGTCATGCATCCGCCCACGTGTTCCCCACCGCTGCGCTTCACAGACACAGATTGATTCGAAGATTTATCACTGAAGAGGTAAATACAGTTAAGCATGCAATGTTGACTCAGCTCTCTGCACACTGTGTTATTACTCAATTGGCAAACACAGTGTGCAAAACATAATTACTCTATCACACAGGGGCATATTTGGAAGTGTAAATTAAATGTAGTTATTATTTAATGATAAGGTCAAACATTCTTCTCATAATATGTCCTGAGCTTTTTTCTAACTGCCTCTTTGTTGTCCCAACAAAGTTGCACTTCTAGCATACGAGAGAAAGTGAATAAATTTGTGTTTATGCTCAAGACAATCTCAGCTTCCTCTTCATATAAAAAGCAATCTAAGCTGAAAGACACTTTGATCGTTGTGTCACATCTGTTTTGTGTACAAATTATAGCTTTGAAATTGGAAGTGAGTGCTCATTTTCCCTGTGGTAGGTAAAATGAGCTGTTGAAAAGCATTACCTATGCTGTGCCATCACAGATCACAGTTTGCCACTTCACAGTAAAAACTCATGAGATCTTCCTCTTTTTACATGATTCCAATACTGTTCTGGACTATGTTATATAACCACATACTAGGAACGCTCCTGGTGACTAATTTACAAGTCACTTGAATGCAAGAAAAGAGTCCAAATTTAGCAAAACTGAATCTGTCCAAGGAGCAATCCGGCAATGTTCTGCCCTTTATCCAGTTTTCGGTCGTTGGGGCAGCAGTCTAGGTAGACAAGCCCAGACCTCACTCTCCCCAGCCACTTCTCCCAGCTCATCCGAGGGAACATCAAGACATTCCCAAGCCCGCTGAGAGATATAATCCCTCCAGTGTGTCCTCGGTTTCTAGCTAGCATTAACACAAGCTAACATTGACCCGGGTAGTCATTATATTCAAGGTACAATAAAAAATAAGTAGAGTGGTTGCTCCTCCACATCGAAAAGAGCCAATTGAGGGTGTTTGGACATCTGACTAGGATGCCCCCTGGAAATTTGAGGCAGACTCAGGACCCGCTTGGGAATGTCTCGGTGTCCCCCTGAATGAGCTGGAGAAGGTGGCTGGGGTGAGGGAAGTTTGAGCTTCTCTGCTGAGAGTGCTGTCCCCACAAATCAAACCCAGATAGGTTAAATAAGCATAACCTTTTTGACTGTCTGACAGACTGAAACTAGAGTTTACTGTGGACTCTTCACACCAACGGTGGGAGGTGTGTGCTCTCACAGTGGCCTTGTTTCCTGAGGGACTCAGTTTTGTCTCAATGTGTGGGTTGATCCAAAAGGTCCCACACGCCGCTGTATTAATCATCACTACAGATGAGAGAGAGGAAACAAAAACCCTCACCTCAGGCTAAACCCAGCCATTACTCAACACGCCAGGCGTGATGTTTGACTTGACTCCCTCCATTACAGTCATCACAGATCCTTCACTGCGCTCGGCAATGACAGATTCCTCTCATCTTTAGAGCAGGGTGCACAATAAGCCTTGTACTTTTAACGCACTGTACTAAACCTCTGAGACGTGACGGCTCGCAGAGATCACGGTTGTTTGAAATGTTCATCATCTCATTAAAAAAATTCCTCTCACAGCGTAGCTCCACACCTCACTGTTGTGATCACTTTCAAATGGAAAATCTCCAGAGGAATGCAGGGTTTGACTGCCCACTGCCAGCAGCCCACACACAGGATTGGTCAGATAGAAAACGAATGCCATCATAAGAACTGTTTCCACTGGGCACAAGGGGGAAAAAATGTAAATTTGGAGTGTAAATGTTTGGCTTGTTTGAGAATACAAATTGCTTGCCAAGACAGCTCCAATGGACGTGCTGTTTTCTCTGAGCCCTAACAGATGTGTAATAGGATAAACTAACAAACTACCCAAGACAAGCAAGTTTACCACTTTTCATGATGTGTGGCATGCTTTTTTTTTTTTTCTCTATACCCGCCAAAAGAAACCCAGAAAGAGTGGCACTGACAAATGCAACCTTCAATGCAACCTCTTCCACAGATGTCACGCTTAAATCTCAGGTTCTATCAGAGGTGACAGTGTTTGGCAAAGACACTGTCGGGCATAACACTGCGTCTTAAGAGTGATTATGCCATTACCCTGTGATTGTGGGAGATGAGATGAAAAGAATGTTAGAGAGGGAGGCAAAGGGGGATAATCCTCACAGAGGTGTTCCCTTTCAGGGCCCTTTCTATGGGGCTTTGTGAGGGGCTTACACGGCATGCTGCCCCAGTTTTCAGGGCCACACCGCCCCTATCGGATGTCCCAGACACAGCGGAGTCGGGGTAGGCCTGTGAATGACAGCGTCAATGGGCTGGGAAAAACATCACCACAGGTACTATAATACCTCTCCAGCTAACTTTCCCAGGAGTCACATCACTGCCTACAAGGCAATCCAAGAGCAGCAGTGTTTGTGAGGACACCCTGCTCCCTGTGGGACGAGGCAGACCAGCGAGATCCCGATGGGGTGCAATCTTCAGCAAGATTCAGGGCTGACACAAGGTCATCCTTCATAGCTGTTGTTTTTACTGGGCGAACCAAGTCAAATAAACAGCGCCAGGCCACAACCACCTACAAAGTGTTCTTAGAGACACAAAGAAGACCTCACTGTGTGGTTTCTAGAAGAGGGGGGAAAGGAGTGGAGGTTACCGCGAGACTGGCTGGTATATAGGGCAGTGAGAGTTACATGAGAATGCCAACATAATGGGTGGGCTGAAAGCAAAACAAATAGCCTGTTGGAAAGTTTCACAAATATGCAACACCAGCAATAAACCAATAAATAACAGAGTCAAGGGCCGACTGTTGCTCCTGAAAATGGAAGTGTACCGCAGCAATGTTGTTATGTAAGCGGGATTCATTTCTAATAAAAACACTGTTCTTGTGTTGAGAGGTTTGTAAATACCTCATCTCGCTTTACTGCACCCTGAATTGTTCACATAAGCTGAAACACTGGAGGCAGGCACCCGCAGCGCACACTAATTGACGCATTGATCACCCTTTAGATGTCCACATTCCTGGCATGCCTTGGGAAGTCATCTATTTAGAGCTTCACACATTTTGGTCCGTCAAACTGTATGAGGCCTGACCTGGCAGGGCACACCTGCCCCGACCTTTGCCACACTTTATTTATCTATTTCTATACAGCCTGTGCTGACAGGTATATGTCACATATCTGCAAGGCAACCTTAAACTAATCTGAAGTCCTAAATATATATTAAAAAGAAATTGCATTGGAATTTAATACCTTGATGGTCCCACCAACTTCTTCACTGTTGGATAGAGTTGTGTTGTACGTCTCTGTGTGCTGTGGAGTGGGCTCCTTTGGCCTCTTCCTCTCCTTCTTGGCATCCACTCCATCTAGAAGGACACACTGGGTCCAGAACACCACAGCCACTACGGCCAGAGGCATAGCCCCACACCACATCTTCACAGTCTTTCAATCAGCACCTGAATCCCTGCAGAAACAACCCGAATCTTCTGGAAAAGGACCAGTCGTGTGGTTGGACGCAAGCTGAAGATGCCCACGAGGCTTACAAACACAAGAGACTGGAGGAATGCAGCTTCAGGGACTCCCTGTCCAAGAGACTGTCAGACTGACTGCTGCTCCCCTCTTGATGAGCTCTGAGCCAGCCCAGCGTTTGCAGGGGCACTGCTAAGTCTAGCCAGACTTCCAGGAGGCTTACTCAACTATGAAATGTGTCAAGCAGAATGGTCCAAGGGAATGACAGATCTGTGGAGATCTGACAGCAAATAAACCCATTAGTGAGATTTTTCACGCTTTCTGCTCTGTTGGGGGGGTGGAGGTGCTGAAGGGGGTTGGGTTGGGGTGTTGTGGAGGGCACAGGGGGTCAAAAGAAGAGGCTGAGAGGAGGGGCGTCCAAAGCTGAGGGTGGGCTGTAGGGACTTAGAGATGGATGGCAATATTCTCTTTTCCCTCGCTCTCCCCCGCTGCTTCTTAAACTCAACAATAGAGTCCAGGCTCCAGCAGACTGGTGTGGTAGCTGGAAAAAGCTGCAATATCCACAGAAGTTGGGCTCAGATCAAAAGATGCAGATCAGCATTCAGATCAATCTGCGTGCATCCATGGGGATGCCAAAGAGAAGACAGTTGAAGTCCTGTATTGATCTTAGCCGGCCTTATTTTCTCCTTAAAGTGGTCACTCAGGTGCTGCCTACTGACTGTCCCAACAAGTCCATGTGCAGAGATTTGGTGCCCGGTGGGTCTCTTTTTTTCTTGCTCCACTGCACTCCCTACCTCTCTGGTCCCAGCTGCTCCTTTGCTTTCTGACTGAGCTTACAGGAGGGCTCACAGTGGAGTTTTATCATCACCCATTCTCCCTCCCCCTGTCCTTCTCTCTCTCTCTCTCTCTCTCTCTCTCTCTCTCTCTCTCTCCACGTCTCTTTTGACTCTCTCTATTGGCAGCCTCAGCTGATTCAGCTCTGTTTTATCTCACTTCTGAAGAGCTTCTTGGCAGACAAGTTATGGGATGTGTACAAAGTTGTCTATGCCTCAATACAGGCCTGATTTACCAAAGCTCCAAGCTAGAAGTAAAAACTAATTCATGCACCTTTTTGTGACCTTAAGACATTATCTTGTGTAATCTGTTGTTTGAAAGTATGCCAGGGACAGAAATCTAGACTGCAGTACATACCTGTTTGTTTTACTCAGTGTTGGTGTTCAATTCTTTGAATACTCCCAGAGGAAAGGAGTAGAAATTGCATGTTTCACTAAATAATCATGGCTGATGTGAATAAATTACTGGTCTGGGTATTTCTACAATCATTCATCAAAAAGGAATTCAACCCTGCCAGATTGTTTCTAATAAATAACATGTTAGCTCATGAGTGCATACCACATACTTTATTTTTTTTTTAACTTAAAATTTTAGACTGCCGTTTCATTTGTTTGCCAATTTTACATTTTAAAGCAGTGCCATCTAGAGGTAGCGGCGTGAAATACAAACATTTACCAGTGACATCTCACTTCCTGCCTTTTGTGCGAAGACGTAGCAGGAAGTTGCAGCCAAGAAGCACCAAGCTCAACAGCAGACGACAAAATCAGTCCAGGAAATACGTGATCTTAAATTCAAAATAAAAGGAAAAAGTCTTACGCTCAACATAAAATAAAAATAAATAAATAAATAACGTTTGGCAGTTTGGAGCAAATAGTAAAACATGTGTAAGGTTTTATGGTTTATGGTTTTTATGGTTCTTGTGTGTTTTGCGCTTTTTATAGCTTTAATTTTACCACACACACACACACACACACACACACGCACACACACATAGATCTTAAGGTGACATTAGGTTCTTCAATTTTTCATATTTTCCATTTTTGGCTTAGTAAATTCAAGATGCCTAACTTGAAGCTTTGAGATATTAATTTCAATTTTCAGCTTAGCTCCCTGGCATTTACTTTTTGTTTACAATATTGACAGTAATTTCATTTAACTAACCTTTATGCTTTACTTTTTTTTAAAAAATTAATTATCTTTACTCTAAATATCTATTAAATTTTAATATTTTCTGTTTTAGACCACTAAAATAGACCACTGATTACTTATATCTAGCACTATTTCCACTTTTAAGATAAACCTTTATTAGTATTTTAATGTTACTTTTAGCATTACTGTCAGTTATTTTGTAATTTTTTTTTGTACAACTGTTTATCTGTTGTTGTTCTAGTCATTTAATTATACTCAAAAGCTAAAAATGTTACATTTTAGTATGTGTTTAGTTGTTTTTAAAATTGTATCTATTGCATGGGCTATGTATCAGTTTCTTTTAGTTTTTTAAAGTTTTGTCTATAAGCTAACTTTTAATTTATTGATTAATTTTAAGTGTTTAAAGATTTTTTTTAAATATTTTGCTTTTTTTTTTAACTTATTTTCCATTTTTTTCTGAATCTGTGAGCTATCAATGTACAGTGCTGTGAAAACGTCCATTGTATAAACAATTAAATGTTTTTTTTAATGATATATTTTATTTGTTTTTGTTTTTTTTAATATCATCAGTCAAATTCTAGACAAAGATAACCTAAGTAAATCCACAATGCAGTTTTTAAATGATGATTTTAAAAAACTCTCCACACCTGAAACCTACGTAATTTCTATGTGAAAAAGTAATTAATGATCCTTCTGGGGAAATATTCTGTTACATTCAAGCTTTCCGTTACATCTAGTGTAAAACCAACATGGCCTTTCATATAAAGTCAAGCAGACAAATATGGTGGTGGTAATTTGATGGTCTGGACAACTTGCTGTAATAGTTGAAACCATGAATTCCGAATGTTCATCAGTTTATACGCTAAACCTCAAGCACACTTGGCTTACAGCAGAATAATAATACGAAAAACAAACCCAATTCTTGCTGTTAGGAGTGGCAGAAACAGTTATAAGGTTTAGGGAGCAAACACCTTTTCACACGGGACCGCTACTTAAGTTTTTATACCACACTCCTCATACCCCCACATCCATCCTTTTACTTTGAAAGGGCTGACCGGAAATTATCCTGTATTCCCAGTCATCCAGCGGTGTCCGGTTAGAGACAGCCTCTCTTAATTTTGACACTAACTGGAACCTCAGCTTGGACTTGGCGACTGACCTGGGTCTGTCTGGGCTTGTTTTCAGACTGAACCATCCCACACTTTGGAAAGAGAGTGTTGTGTGGTGAGCCACGTGTACAGGAACTGGATCTAGAGGAACCAGCGAAGGTCTGTTTGACTAGAAAGTTACTACTGGTATTAACAGCTAACTGGTAAGTCCAGAACTTATCTACAAATCATTTTCTGGTCATGTTTTAAGGTATTGTTAATCTCTGCGATCACTGTCTTCCTTTACTGCCGTAACAACAGTTATTTTAGTTCCTTAGCAACGAGGGCTAACGTGTTAGCCTGCCCGTGCTAATCGTCAGTGTTTAAAAAGACATGACGAAGCTAAATTAGCATGCTAGCTGTTGTTTGCTTTACTAAAATGCTAGTGTTCGTGTAACTTTTCAGCTCCCAAATGAATATTAAGGCGGACATTAGGCAGGAACGTGAGTTTAGGCAGAGTTAAAATAAATAAATAAATAAATAAGTAACGTTCCTGTTCGTTTGTAGCTCGGAGGGGGGGGGAGACATGTCCTTACTTACTATATAATTAAGTCTATTATTAGTTTTATAACTGATGAATTGCTAATAAGTCTGGAGGGTTTTTTTGTTAAGTGATCTAATAAATTCGTTAAATTTATTTTGCTTTGGTGAGTTTGCTGACCAGTGTTAATTTATGATGGCGCTTGTTTGTTTAACTTTTGCGTATTTTTGCATGTTTTTTATTACTATGTGCATATCTGGTGCAGTTTTCCTCTGTTGTGTCCCCGTGGTCAATATTTCAGCAGAATAATGTACAGAAAAATGGCTTTATGCATATTTCTGACAATATTTACTGGGTTTAGAAGTGGGCGTGTTTGAGTTGCGAAAGTATCGATTTGTGTCGTTGCGACACTGAAGTCGATTTTTGTTTGTTCGTTTCCCATTTTTGTATTTTTAATTTTTTTTGAAACCCTGAATGGTATTTAATTTAAAATGAGCACATGGAATATTGAATTAACCTAAATACACTAATGCAGTAAGTTTACCAGAGTAGGAGAGAATTTTAAAAAACAAAACAAAAAAAAACTAAAATCTGAGTGATTATACTCGTCAAACAGAATAGGAAATGGGTTGTTGTCTTCAGCACTGAAACGAGCAAAGGAGAAAATGGCAACATATATATGAAGGCCTTACCAACACAGAAATGTAAACTGAATCGCTGAAAAAGCACAGCATTCATACTGATGCTCAAGAGGATGGAAGGGTACAACAGACAATGGTGGAGGCTATAATTTACATGTAGATGTTTAAATAGAGACAGAAAAGATCTCATCAAGGATCTGGATGACAACAATGTAGACTCTATATTGTAGATTAATGGGCTGAACATGGTTTTTGATTGGCAGAGCACACGTAGGGAGCTACAGACCGCCATGGAGATTAAAAAAAGAATGTGGTATTACTGGTCTGTTTGTTGTAGGGTGAAAAGAGCTTTCCATAGGCAAATGCCTACGCAAATGGATATGGCTGTGGTACCATTTAAAAAGAATAAAACACTGGTAAAAACAAAACAGGGTGATAGGATAGGGTCTGAGGAATAGAGACTCTGCCTCAGTATTGTTTATCAAATGATTTCTTGAATCTATCAACACACTTTAAACACATATAAAAACACCTTTGTCCTTTAGTTTATATTTATTGGATTTCTTGCATATAATTGTCTTAACTTATGATTTCTTTTCAGCCAGATTATGATATAAGTAAATATTTTATTTCCTCAGTTTTAGGGGTAGGGAGTAGTGGGGCCGTTTTCTAGTGTTTTCTGGCAGTATGACACCTATGACAATAACTCAACAACCTGTATTTGTTGAACGTTTAAGAATATAGTTCTAGAATTTAAGCTGAACTAAATCTGCTGCCACCTTTCGAGGAATGGGTTTGGGATTTTAGAGAAGGGGAAATGCACATTTATATAAAGGAAAGGCAAAATTGGTGCATAAAAAAAGCAGGACAATAATTGTTATGTCTTGATTATTTTTATAGCCCTGCTTTGACCTTTCATCCAGAGGTAAACATGGCTGTTTGGAGGAAACTGTGGTGCAGAAACCTCCTGGCTGTCTCTCTGCTTTTCTACATGCTCCTCCACATCATCGATGTGCACGCACGGCCAGCCAACATGTCGGCCTCTAAAGATAAGTCTCCATCCAGCAAAGACGAGAACGAGATTCTTCCCCCAGATCACCTGAACGGGTTGAAGATGGAGCTGGACGGCCACCTCAATAAGGACTTCCATCAGGAGGTTTTTCTGGGGAAGGAGATTGAGGAGTTTGATGAGGATTCAGAGCCGAGGAGGAACAGAAAGAAGCTTATTGAAATATTTACCAAGTAAGACGTGGTTTTAATTCACTGAATAGCACTTGAGTCACAGCATTCCTGAGCAAGATGCTCAAGCATAGCTGCAGATCAAGTTTGACGCAATAAACCAAGCATTCAAGTGTTGTTAAGTCAACGTCATCCTTCAGCTCAAAAAAGCAAAGAAATATTGACTAGTGACCAGTGTGGCTGTTCTCACAGGTGTTACAATAAAGTGTAATGTCCGCACATCCATTAAAAGAAAAAAAATGATTTAGGAGATTTAGCAGAGCTGATATAAGAGGATAAGCTTGGTTCTGGGTGAAGTATTTCTTAAAAAAAATGCAGCACTGCTATAACTTTGGAAGTAAACATAGACAGAAAGCTAAAGACTACTAACTTGGACCCAGTTTTATATGCTAATATAAACACTTTAGTTTCATTTTTCAGTTTTATTTGTCATATGCAAGTTAGCACAGGGTCAACATTGCAATGAAATGTGTTTGACGAGCAGCAGTCACTCAGCAGCATGGTACAGTAGAAGAAAATATAATAAAAAATAAATAAATAAATAGAAAAATAGTAAAGAGCAAAATATTAGAGAGACGTGGTAAAAGAGAAAAGATGACTAAATATATATGTATCTATAAATATATGTACACTAGTGATTAAATAAGAAAATCTTGAAAAGAAATATGAAAGGGGGGGCAGATGGGATATTGCACAGGAATGAGCAGCAGAAAATTACAGTATTGCACTTTTTAAATATAAATATCAATAACAATAAAGTGGAGTAACCAGTGCAGATTAAACAGAGTACTTGTGAAGCTGCAAGGTAGCTTCTGAGTGCGTCCTGTGGACTGTGTTGTGTGTGTTTAAGTGTTGTGTTTGAGGTGTCGTATGGCTTGGTGGTAAAAACTGTTTTTAAGTCTTGTAGTCCGAGCAGACAGACTCCTGCCAGATGGTAACAAGGAGAACAGCTGATGTGCTGGGTGGCTGTGGTCCTTGATGATGCTGTGTGCTTTACGGAGGCATCGCTGAAGATAAATGTCCTGAATGGCAGGAAGCTGTAGGATGAGGGTTTAAATTTTTAATTGTTCTCACTAAAAGGAACATCATATTGTAGGAAGATTACATACAAAGCTTCAGACAAAAGATCATCTGAGAGGAGCCCATCCCCAACAGTTATGAATACATTGCTGCGTAGCTTGGATTACTTGCTATGAAAAATGAAAACATTGCTATGTTCCTAAGCTTAAAGTCTTAGTTAGCCTGAGAGCCATTCTTACTTGGCTCATGACATGCTGCACATAAATGGTAAAAATACAAAGCTGGAGAAGCAAAGAATGGCCGCTGATTAGTTTGCCTGTCAGTAACAAGATGAGAGCCTCGTCCAGCACAAGAAACACTTGGAGCCGGGTTGCAGGACTTAAAATTCCAGATGTTAGGAAAAATATCCTAGGGCATGATATATGTGTACCTACTACGGTTGTTGTAGAGGTGCATTTGATTTTGTTATGTACTAGGTTGTAGTTGTGGACCCTTTTGCTGTGCTGTTTACTGCACAACATGTTTATCTGCGTAGAGGGCAAATTTCAGAAATACGAGGCAGCACAGCTGTATCCAATGAAGCAATATACTGAAGTAAAGCAAGCTTTGCACATATTTCTTCATGTAGTGGTCCTTTATTTTGAAATTAACTTAGTAAATTTCCTTTCGTTATTTGACGAATTCTCAGTAGTATAAGACCATTAATGTAAGAGGTCCCAAGGGTTGGGAAATTCCTGTGTTACAATATGACAAACAAATAATTCAACCTGATGTCTTTTCCAAGCTTTCCAAACCAGCAAATTTTGGTCATTGGGTATTGGACAGCCAGGGGTCAAACCGTGACTGCCACCCAGAATTAGATCATGGATACAAGTGGTGTAAAGTGGCTTCCTCCAAAGGACGAATGGACTCTTTAGAGAGAGTGAAGAGCTTGTTCATTCAGAAGGGAATCAAAGTAAAGTTACCCCTCTTCTAAAAGAAAAGAGCTAGGTGAGGTGGTTCAGGCATCTGACCAGGACGCCCCCTAAGCACGGATCTTTCAGCATGTCCTATTTGAAGGAGGACCCAAGGAAGACCCAGGAGATTTAGTCTCTTGGCTTGGTCCAGTCCAAGCGTCAGTAAATGTTTTTATTCGTTCATCCATCCAAAGGCAGACAACTTAAAGGCTGAATTTATTAAATGGAAGAAACTAATTTATTCTCTGGTTCTTCTGAGTCACATGATTCATGCAGCTTATCATTGTCCTGGATGTTTTTAATCTATCAGCTTAAATGGCAAGAGGAAAGATTCCTGTTCACGCCGGAGAAGCAAATTCATGATAATAATATAAAAAACAAGCATATATACTGTAAATATACAGCCAGGGTCATAAATCACTCGGTCACTTCAGGGCTAAAGTGCTTTACATGTGTGAGCCAGACAGACAAAGCCTTAGGTGGGTCATTATCATCGTTTAATTAGACGCCTAATGGAGTAGAGACGCTGCTAATGTTCAGGAACTGGAGCTAAATTGGGAACTAATTTATTATTTTAATGATTTCCTCACAGGGTCGACTTCAACAGGGACAGGAGCATAAGTGCCAAGGAGATGCAGCGCTGGATTATGGAGAAGACGGAGGAGCACTTTCAGGAAGCCAAGAAGGAGAACAAGAACAGTTTCCGTGCTGTCGATCCAGACGGCGATGGTGAGAGTCACAGACCATGTCCCAGACTTAAAAATACTTCCTGTCAGGTCAAATCTAAATTCTGATTTCATGGGTTGTGTGTAGGTCACGTGACATGGGATGAATACAGAGTGAAGTTTCTGGCCAGCAAAGGTTTCAATGAGAAAGAGATTGCAGAGAAAATAAAGAATAACGAAGATCTGAAACTGGATGAGGAAAGTAAGTTGAGTTTTTTCCCGTCGCAAGTAAAATCTGCAAAGCTCTGCTGTAAATCTGACTGTTGTGTTAATATTTATCCGATCTTCATCTCTACAGCTCAGGAGGTCCTGGAAAGCCTGAAGGACCGCTGGTTTCAGGCTGACAACCTTCCAGCTGACCAGCTGCTGAATGAGGAGGAGTTCTTGTCTTTCCTTCACCCTGAGCACAGCAGAGGCATGCTCAAGTACATGGTCAAGGAGATTGTGCGTGACTTAGGTATGTTTTACTTATAAATATTACTTTATAGTTGTACTGTCACAAGATAATGGTGTATTTACACACTGAGCAGATGTGGAGCAACCTAAGGATTAACAGACAGTCAACCTTTTAATGGCAATAAACATTTATTGCCATTGCATTAAAAAAAATAAGTCAAAGAGAAGAAAATGCAACAGAAGACAAATAAAAAGAGTAAAAATTCAGGACAACGTTATTAAACATCTTACAAAATCAACCTAAAATGGTGAGTTTTGCTAATTTTTTTTAAAAATGAGGAACTGATCTCTCAGTAAGAGGAAGTTTTTTTTTCTACAGCACTGGGACTAAAACAGTAAAAAGTTACAGTAAAGTTTACTTTAAACTTGCGTTTGAAACTGTAGTTGATTCTCTGATCTGAGGTCGGGAGGTAGCATGAAGTGTTAGGAGTACTGAGATGTAAAGTATAGCTGGACCAGGGAGTGATTTTTGAAGTAAATCTTAACCTGGGTGATTTCTGCGAGGTCTGGACTCAAGTGTTTTGTGAGGCCTCTCACTGCTTTGTACTGACTGCAGAAACCGCAGCATCATGCCGACATGTATGCAACGAGTTGTAGTAATATAATCGTGAGGAAACAAGGGTATTGAAGATTATTAAATTATTTGTAAGTGTGAGCTGTAGAGTGGTACAGATGTTTGACATGCTGGTTGGATTTCAGATTGCTTTATGTTGGTTATTAGTTGTCCGAAGTGTGGAGTGACACTAATATAGTGATAAAGACCAGTACAAAAGAGTTTTATCTGAGATCAGCTAAAGTAAATTAGAAGGCAATGTAATGAATTATAGTGTAAAGATGTGCTGCACACACACGGCTGTTTTAAAACATCCTCAACCATGCAACTCCAGCAGTGAGTTTGGAATTGCTTTACATTATGAAATTAATGTATCCAATCAGAGAGTCGCACACCACCCCTTCAGCTTGTAACCTTCTCTTTAGTATTTGGAGGGCTGATTTGGTGATTTTTTTTTTCTTCTCTTTTTAAGGCATTAACAGCACCATTGTGCTAAAATGTTTCGCTTCACAGTTTCTTAGATAGCAGGACAGTTCATTTGATAGAGAGAGGGACAGAGAAAAAATAGAGCAAGCCTTAGCTTTAGGCAATCACGAGACATGAGTTAACAACTTGAACTGATACAGCTCATTATTATTGTGGTCCTCTAGCTACCACGCCTAAGTTTAATAAGAGTTTCTTGAGGGTAAAATTGCTCCATGTTAAAAGAGAGCTTGAGAATGCCGCACATCAACATGGTCTCCTGAAGCCTCGTTTAATGGTTGTTTGACACAGAAACCGTGAGATGTTCAAAGCCCTGTAAACATTTATACTGATGCTTGAGGTGTGTCAGTCTCGCTGCAGTCTTCTCCTGACAGAAAACCTACAGCATCAGCTTTCCTGGTAGAGGAACAAAAGAAGTCAAAACAGGATAATAGTTTCCTGAGTTTTTACAGCCGTTGCAGCATCTCTTTCTCTTCCTGTCATTTGGGAATCTACAGTGTGAGAACCTGCATCACTGAAATGCTGGTAAAGACCAACCTTTCAATGCACTTGTGTCTCCAACTCGGCCACACATGCACAAACTGTGCTTATCTGCTGTTGTGACCTAACCTTTGCTCCATGGCATTCATAAGGGCGGCAACAGTGCACACTCATGTACTGAGAGTCAGTCCCTCCCTACACTTCCCTTTTAGTTCAGAATCGGAGGTGAAGTTATTGTTCCCGAGGCAAACACTCCTTATTCACTAAAGGTCCCAGTGTTTGTTTGTTTTTTATCAAGAAGCTGTGTGTTGTGGAGCTGGAATAGCTTTTAAAGAAACCTGATGATGAGATGAGAAGGAACGTGGGCGACCGTGGCTCAGGGGGTTGGGAATCGCATCTGTAACCGGAAGGTCGCCGGTTCGATCCCTGGGCTCTCTGTCCTGGTCGTTGTGTCCCTGGGCAAGACACTTTACCCTACTTGCCTACTGGTGTTGGCCAGAGGGGCCGATGGCGCGATATGGCAGCCTCGCTTCTGTCAGTCTGCCCCAGGGCAGCTGTGGCTACAACTGTAGCTGCCTCCACCAGTGTATGAATGTGAGAGTGAATGAATAGTGGTATTGTAAAGCGCTTTGGGTGCCTTGAAAAGCGCTATATAAATCCAATCCATTATTATTATTATTATTATTATTATTATTATTATTATTATTATTATTATTAATTATAACAAGGAAATTATGGTAAAAACACTAAATAACATTCAGACACCTCATATAGTGGAGAAGAACTGGATAGTAATTTTATTTAGAAAGAAAATAAAAAATAAATGTATACAAGAGACGTACATGGTTTTTCCTGCTTAAAAATAACAGGTTACCTCAAACTTAACCATAGTTGAGCCACATGTAATTAAAATGAGCTTATTTTACATTATTAGATATAAGCCTGTCCATTTAATAAACAGAAATGTATTTTATTCGTGAGAAAATTTAACCCCACTTCATTAAATACTGGTTTACAATCCTTTCATCTCAGTCCTGGTGGTTTTTCTTTCACAGAGGGACTAAAGCTCTTGCATGAAAAGCATTACTGAGATATTTATTTGACAGAACTGGTTTGGTCTCTCTGTTGGCACAGACAAGCACTGTTTGTACCTGTTGGCATTTTGTCACACGGAAGTAAGCATTAACTTAGTTTTATCTAAGTGATATTTCAAGCCCAAATATAACAGGTTTTCATTTACATCCCATATGGGAAAAGAGTAAAATGTCCCGTTCCCTAATTTTCCATCTTCTCCTATAGTAAATGTTTAACGTTCTCATACTAGGATTGGCAGTTGAAAGTGGCCCCACTTGCAATTTTCTCATGCAGCGTAATGTTTACTTTTCATTTTTCTCATGAAACATAATTTTCTGAACAAACAGGGCTGCTGTCATTAGGAAATCTTATACAATGTAAACATTTCAGGCAATTTTTTTGTATGTTCTTTCTTTTCCGTATGGAACTAAAAAAAAAGAAAACGCAGTTAAAAACCAGAGGAAGGCATCAGCTAATGTAATATTTTCCTTTATTTATGTCATAATAATAGTGTCACCAGATCCCAGCAAACTAAATGTGCAGGTGTGGGATTAATGCTAGGAAGTTATTAACATAAAGATAAACACACTATGCAGGTTAGAAGTTTAACATGTGAAGGACTGAATGGCTGCAGCTTTCTCAACCAGTACTACAACAAAATACTTTTATGATCACTGTAGCTGTTAAACTGGTGTTAGGTTAGGTTTTTGTGCTGGCTCACTGTGGTGATTGTGACAGCTGATCTAAACAGTGCGCCGTATAATTCTGGGGTTTTTCTTTCAGACCAGGACAGCGATAAGAGGCTGACACTGTCGGAGTTCATTTCTTTGCCCGTGGGCACTGTGGAGAACCAGCAGGCTGCAGAGATCGAAGATGAGTGGGTCAGAGAGAGGAAGAAGGAGTTTGAGGAAGTCATTGATTCAAACCGCGACGGCATCGTAACCATGGATGAGCTGGAGGTGAGCGATGAAAAAGCAACTATAACCATGATAGATACAGAAATGATATGCAACATAATTATTTGATTGGTTTTGTTTATTTGTTTCAAATAGAAACACAATGATTGAGCTGATTAACAGAAACAACAGATCTCAACATCTCTACATAAATCAAAGCACAGAAAAGAACAAATTGATCAGTAAGGGTCCAATAATGCTCACCGGATTGATCACGTTGCACACAAACAGTCGCCACAGATCCGTACCATTACATACTAGTGATGAAGGCATGAGTACTTATGGCAGTACTCTCCACTACCACCACAATCACCACTCAGACAAAATGCCCATGTTAGTGATGGTATAAGAGGAGCAAAGATTTTGTTTCTTTTTTCTTGTTTTTTTTTTGTTTAGAATGCCTAAATTTTTCAAACTCTTACAGCATCTGCCTCTGTCTCTGAACTCCTGTACGTATTATATATTATTTATGTTATATATGGTAGTAAAAGGTGACTTGGTCATGCACCCATGTCTTCAACCAACGCAAGATGATAAAACTTCAGACGTGGATGCCGAGCCAGAACGACACCAAACTGCAGTCACAACAGCGAGCGTAACCAGGCCATAACATAAATACTAGATATGGTCATTGAGAAGTATATAAACAATGGGAAATAAAAAAAGTAAACTAACATTAAAGATGATGGAAAAACTGAGTGAGCTCTTAAGTGTGATTTGGAGAAATTAAAATTAAATTAGTACAGGTTTTATTGTAATTTGTTGTAATCACAGTCTGCTCTGAATGAGCCCTGGGACTTCAGGGTTTGAGCTGATGTTGTCAGCAAGGTTATGCAAAGCCACCAAGCCAATTTCACAAAATGAGGTGGAGCGTGGCAGGAAGGAAGAAGCCGTGAAGTTGTTGTTCAGAGCCAGGTTACACTCCTTTAACACTTTGTTGGCAACTTGGAAAATGCCACCACTATTTTCCAATGTTTTAGCTTTTTACATTTGTCACTTTTTGTCAAGTTTTCACACATATTGTTTTATATGGTTCCACACTTGATAAAGGATTAAAGATGCGAGTGAGTAAAAAAATGCAAAATACAAAAGCAAAAAATAAAAGAAACCCTTCCATTTATACTTTGAACTTTTATAATTATTACATCAAAATAAAAAGTAAATCAACGTGTGTGTATATATAAAGAAAAAGTGACTTACTGAAAAAGATAAATCACATTTAATTTCACTTTATATGTGACTTTTCCTTAAAAGTTCCAACTGCAGGTCTCCTTTATATGGCGTGTATGAAACAGCTCAATAAGATGTGGGCTGAAATATCAACATTTTATATTCTTAATTATTAACACTTTCAAAAGGAGTTGATAATTAAGCTTCTCTTCATAGTCCTTATAAATTCTCCTTCACGTCTTTTCTTGACCTCATGATGATTATCTGCGTTGTGAGTGGCTGGAAAACCTCCAACAGGAGGTATCCAGGTAGGCGTCATGGTCAGATGTACCAGCTCCCTCAGCTGGTTCTTTACAACGTGAAGGATTTAAAAACTAGTAGAGACAGAATAAAAACATTCTTACATATGTCCAACAAAATAGCTACAGCAGGTATAGCTGATATATTTTCCTGTTTCTCCGTGTTTCATCTTTCAGGAGTACATGGACCCGATGAATGAGCACAACGCTTTGAACGAGGCCAAGCAGATGATCGCTGTTGCAGACGAGAACCAGAACCATAACTTGGAGCTGGACGAGATTCTCAAGTACAGCGAGTACTTCACAGGGAGCAAGCTCATGGATTATGCCAGAAACGTACACGAGGAGTTCTGAAAACAGATCCGGCGTGAGGGACAAACCTGGAAGATTGGCGACGAGATGATCAAGATGTTCTAGTGTGCAATTCTGTATTTAAAAACCCTAGCATCAGCAGCCTCTGTCACTGCTGAGTCCAGTTAACACACTCCTCCTTCAACCCTGGACCAGTGAAGCTAACACAGTCTGCCTTTTGCGTGCCATTGGACTGTTTGAAGCGTTCTTCATTTTAAATTTAAAAGCGCTGCACCGATTCCAAAATTTATTTTTTTTTAAACCGTGAAATGTGTGTATATGAGGAATTTTCATTGCTGGTGCAGTGGTGAGAGAGACTGAGCAGCTAGGCGAGCTGTTTTTCTGCAGGATCTGTTGTCTGTATACAGTGTAAATATTCACATTTATCACACACAATGCGTCTGTCAGTGGGAAAGATAATGGTGCTGAAGGGTGTGACGCTTAGAGAGACACTAATGGAGTAAAAGCGTATATTTGTGCGACAAGATATATCACATAATTGCCCAAACTTAAGAATTTCATTTTTAGTGTAGTATAGTTCCACCGCTTTCCACAATAGGTCGAGTCCGTCCTTCCACTGTACTTAAAAACAGGGTGTTTATGTATTTAAACAGAAAAAGTAAATAAGATTAGAATAGAAATATAAGAAGAACTTAAACTAAAAAATCTGTTTGTTGAAAAAGATTAATATATGAGTATATTTTGAAGGAAACTCAAAAGCAGCATCTAATCATGTCATTTCACCTGTGTCCGTTTCTAAATCTTTACTACAACCACTCTAATTCAGACTTAATGTTTAGATGTGGAAGAAGAATACCTTATATATAAATATATATTATTATTTTAATTTTTTTTTTTTTTTGCATCTTTGAACGTCATGCAGACGTGTACTCATTTAGTCCTGGTGTCTTGGGTCTTATTTACCTCTTGAATCTTTAAATGCTCACAGTCGATCCATATAATTGATTTTCAGCTGCATGGACAATTATCGGATTTAACAATTTTCGCTGCATTTCTGTTTCCAGTAACCTGTGGAGTGTTGGCATCCCGCTGCAGTCTTTTCTGTCCTCTGTGCGATTGTAAAATAAGATTTATGATAAGAGAATGTGACACAGCTTTACAAAATGTACTGCAAATATGCCATAAACAATAAATATTTCTTATCAACTGATGACTGTTTGCGTTTGAGTTATGTTTATCCCCAGGCAGGAGGCTAGAGCCCTTTGGTCCTGGCTTTGAAAATGTACTTCAAGAACAGAAGAGGAAAGCCAAACTAAAGCACTGAGTGTTTGTCAATTTTGAACTTTGTTCAGTGGAACAAAGTTCAAACATGACCTTTTTTAGACATGGTACCTTAGGCAGATGTTGCATTTAATTACTGCATTTCAATGTATCAGTCTGAAACCTGCATTTAAAAAGTAACTTTAAGTTAAATTTAGTCCCATTTAGTATCTTAAAGTCATTCGAACCCTTCGCTAATCTCCAAGACCCAAATCTGTCAGATTTTTCCACCAGTGTGACAAATTCTAACACAATGATGCCTCATTGTGTGTTATGTATCTAAAGCTTCTTAAAGATTATTTTATTGAAACCGTATTTGCAACAGTAACATGTAGGGGAACTCCTAGTGTTTATGTTGATGTGTTACAAAGTAACATCAGACTGGGATTTCAGTATTTGTAAAAAGATCAACTTCTGTAAATTAATATCTCTGTTCTGAGCTTTTGAGAAGAAGAATCAGAGAGAAATGTGTTGAAGAAAATCTGCCAGTGAGCAGGTTAAGTTCACAGGCTAACTCTGAGTTTAAGTAAACCCTCTTTTGTAAAACAGAAAACCCAGAGTTTCCCTCGTTTTTGAGTTAACAAACTCAGTTTTCACTAAGCCTGCTTCCTGGACCTAGGTCCTTGACTGCCGCTGGTTTTTCAATACTTTCCTCTTGTCATCATTCCCTTCCTCTCCTTCACTTTTTTTTCTTGCCCTGGCCAACTGCCTGTATCAGAAATGACCGATTCAGTAATTATCATGTTCAAAACCATGTGGGAACTTATCGTCTTCAGTCTGAAGGCTTAATTTATGCTCTGCCCCAAAAAGCTTGATGGAATTCAGGAAAAGGGCTCATGTTTAAGCTGCTCCTGTTTAACTAAATCTTCACCTGGTTTTACTAAATGCCTTTCAGTTGATTTTAACTGACCTGGACCTTTTTAAAGTTTTAGTGTTTTCTTTTTTTTTTTTTTAAGGTTCAAACTCGTTTAAATCACCTTTCTTCTTCATTCTAATGCTTAGTTTGACATTCAGCAGGTTGTCTTGACCATACCGACATGCACCGAGTTGTAGCCATGTGATTGGTTGATAAAATATAATAAAGCAGTTGAAAAGTTGTTTCTAACAAAGTGGCCGCCTTCTGTGCACTGTTGTATGTAATGTGTGAAAGTATCGTGTTTTTAAAGCACACCTGAGGCTCGTATCCTGTTTTAATAAGGTTTTTATTGCGTATATATGGGTTAAGGTTCATTGTGTGTTCTATGTAATGTAGCACTTCACAACACAGCAGGATTGGAAGAACAACCATCATTTCACCAAACCAATGATTTGCTTAGAAGCAGTGACATACTGAACATCAATTAATTCTTATTTTTTTAATATAAATTGTCCTTGTCAGATTTGATTATTCACTATTAAAAATGCAGCACTGTGAATTTTTTAATCTAAATGGCTTCAGCTTCTACGTATGCCATACCCAATTTCATTTTATGTGCACGCTTTACTCCACAGACATCACTTCACAAGACAAGAACTTGTACATTTTCCCAGTATTATTAATGTGTTTGCCGTACAAATTAAACATTACTAATCTGTCTACAAACCAGCACGGCTGCAGATTACAAACCTCCCCTGAATGCTACTCCATGTCAGACACATGCAACCTTAACATTAAACTAAAAAACAGACGAAAAGAAAGTCTCCTCTGATACACCTACTCTATGCAGAAATGCATCATTCAGTATACCAAACATACAAATATAGTCAAGTTAATGGCCAGTACTCAAACAATAAAAACACACAGACACATCATTATACAGTACAGTACGCTGCTTAGTCTCCATTAGCTTTTGTAATATAGTACAGATAAAACACACACATACATACAGTACATTCATAAATAAAACATAAAACACAGCAAGGTAACTTATCACAATGCGCAGACTTTTAAATTAAAAGAAAATGGTATAATTAAGTGAGGCATTTGTTTATATGTAAATGTGTCATTTAACCCATTATTTGATGAATGTGATGATTATTAATATAGCAGCATAACAGTAGAGTTCCACACAGCTTTCGTAAAATCAAAGTATTAGGTTGATATGTGACAAATAAATTACAGTCTGTAAGTAAATTTAGCTTTATCTTCTGCTTGTGTGCTCACAGCACGCTAACCTGTGACATATGACGCAAAGAAACCTCAAAGGTAGAGAATATTAAAGTAAAACTTGACGACGATTAAAATAGTAACACACTCTGGGCGGCAAAAAACAGTTGAGTTGAAGAAGAAGAAAAGTAATAAAAAGAGTCCGATCACAGTCGCCTGTGATGAGCTTGTGCTCGTCTCTAGTCGCGGTCTAAGTTTGGTCTTCATCAGTGTTCACAGGTAGGGATATTGGTTGAGTTTTCGCTGGTAAGCGGCACCGGAGCGTTGGAAAGGCTGTGCTGCCAGCTGTTGCTGCTGCTGCTGCTGCTGTTGATGGTTGTTGCCGTACTGTCCTGGAGCAGACCCCCCGAGGGCTAAGCTGCTGTTCTTCTGAAGCAGAGCCAAAGAGGAGTAAGCCCCGCTTGCCCTGCCATGGCGGGATGTACCGCCCTGCATCTGGTCTACAGCCTGAGACACTGAGGCCAAGGCGGCAGACGCCGGGTAGGCATACAGATTTGGCGTTGAGCCAAAGAGGGTGCTTTCGTGGAGCCGGTAGGACGAGTGGGAGGAGACGGGAGGGGGATATGTGGGCTGCCTCCTCAGGGAGCTACTGCTTGCTGTTTGCTCGTGAGAAGATGGCATCACAGACTGCTGCAGCTGAAATGAAAGACAAGAATGGCTTGTGAAGTGCAGAGTCAGTCTACAATACCTTTGGCCAGAGAATGCTAAGTAACGCCGTGCACAGAACATCATGCTGTTGAAAGCCGTTACCTGACTCAGATTCAGAGGCTGAGATCTGCTGGACGCAGCCCGCTGATTGCGCTCGGTTGTGGAATCTCCTGACCGACCAGACGCTTGTGTGGATGCCTTTTTGGACTTTACTGAGCCGCTTGTAGCTTGATCTAAAAAAAAAAAAAAAAAAAAAGACAGCCAAGTGTTAGCACTCAGAAGATCAGAAAAATCAATAAAACAATTTTTTTCTTATTAAACTGCTGTTGAATAATCCAGTTTTGCATCTGCAGTAGCTCAATCATTTATGTGCTGCCTTTTAATAGGATGGTTCATGTACACATAGGCATGTCAACTCTAAATGTTTTTCAATCCCAAAACCAAAGAAGAATGTTGCACACAGTTTTCAAATTAAATGAGCCCCTCTGTTTGAACCGGTTTTGGACCTGAAGCTGCTGGAGCCTTGTGGGTTGTGCTTTCTCCAGGCTGGCTTTTAACTGAGGGCATGATGACTGCTAGAGACTTTGTAGGCTGAGAGGAGGTTTTGGGGCTCAGGGGGCTGCTGGTAGAGGAGTCTGAGTCATGGGAGTCGTGCACAGTCACACAGCTGATCACATTGGTTCTCTGACTTGTTCCAGAGCTGCGGGAGAAAAGAAGAAGAGTAAAAGGTTTTAAAAATAACATTTTTATTAGACACTACTAAAAGTTGGGGAAAAGAAAGCAGTGCAACATAAGGTGACCAGATTGAAAACGAGGCTCACCAGGCAGCAGGAAACTTTGTATCATCCTCATTTTCAGAGTCGCTGTGAATGGTGATGATGCTGACGGCAGGGCTTGGTGTGTCAGAGATAACAATGGGCTGAGACTGGTCACCGGCAAAGGAAGTGCTGTTGACCACATTGGTGGCTGATTGTACTGAGGACACCGGCCTGGAGGAGAGAATAAGCAGCACACTGACTGTCTTAAATCAAATATAAACATATGCGAACAATAAGGTGAGAAATGAAAAGATCGACAGGATACCTGGGTCTGCTCTCAGCGTGTCGAGCCTTTGATCTCTTGCCCTGTTGGGATCTCGAGTGAGCGGCCCCTGAGCTGTGGTTTTGAGTCCCAGTATGACGGCCAGCACCAGAGTCGTGCTGGTTAACGCTATCGTATTGGCTGCCATGGCGACCCCTACAAAGCAGAGATATCGCTTTAGTACAAGTAAGCAGTTACACTTGTGAGAGATGCTGTTCCATTTTAACTCAAAAATGAGCACCATCAGAATAAACTACCTCCAGCCTGAAGTCTGCTGACTGTCGGAGATGTGGGCTCCCATGGGTGGCTCTGGCACCACAGCCTGCCCCGGGTTGTGAATGGACATGCCAGGCATCTGTTGCCATGTGGAGGGGATTAGAATCTGCTGTGTTCCCGCTGGCCAGCCCTGCTGTGTGAGCACATGTACACAAGCATGCTGAAAAACTGTAAGAAACAGGTGTTAAGTGCAAAACAGAAATCTGAGAGAAGACTCAGTGAGCACATGCCTCTATCACTATGCCAGCTGAATAAAAGGCAGCATGGGTTCAGCTTACATATTGTTTTCAGATTTATTGCTGTGTGTAGAGAGAGATGTATTTTTAACTGCTAAAAAGGAAAGAGAAGTGATTTAACAGCTTAAAAAGAAAACATTTCACATGGATTATGATGCCAAGCATTTATGCCACATGAATCTGGGCCAAGCAAACGCTTTCTTTGTAACAACAATAATCACCAAAGCTTAGACACAGACGTGCACTGCTGTCTTCCACCAGGTGGCACCAAAGGTTTGCTGTATAAGTATGCTAGTAGGCTAATAGGTTAGTAATAAAGAGTCACAATTGTGTTTCCCACAATTATGTAGGAAAGAAGAAAAAACGGAAAAGAACTTGTCCCCTTGGACTGAAAATGTATGTCATCAAAGATTTCTTAAGCAAGACAGGAGGACCTGACTGGACACAGGCTTAAGCCAAAGGACCACTTGAGCCCCTTTTCCATTAGTACCTCCTCGGATCGACTTGCCACGGTGAACCATGCTTTTCAGGGTTTTCCATTTAGTCATAGTACCTGGTACCAGGTTCTAAAATAGTACCTGTTCAGCCGCGGTTCCAAGCAATCTGAGCATATACTAAAAGGTGACGTTGTCAGACTGCATGCCACCAATTGGTTGGTCAGTGACGTCACTCAATCATGAGAGCATCTCATTTACGAAAATCTAAACTGCCATTTTTGAAACCTGGCAATGCTACAAAAACAACACCGTGGTCCCACAGACCGAGCAGCTGGAATATCATTGCTTCAAAGTCCACCTTTGTTGTAGGGTTTTGTGTTGCATACTAATTACGCCAAGGATGCTCGGATACATTGCTATAACAACAACCACGCACATTAGCTGGTACTTGATTGTAATGGAAAACCAGTCGATCCGAGTCGAGTCTTGGCATGCCAATCCAAGTGGGTAATGGAAAAGGGGCTTTAAAGATTGATAACATTAAATGATCTGTAATGCAGCATTTTCTGTAAGAAAACTGTAGGCATTTCATTTAAACGTTTTAAGTACAGCTGTCAAATTTAGCAATATTTCCTTCTTAAATCATAAAAAAGTAGTTGTAAATGTAAATGTAACATGAGTAACACATACTAGTAATTTAAGCATTTATAGGATCCTACCTGTGCCAGCATGCTGGGCTGGATGTGAAGAGACTGGGAGGACTGGTTCTGAGGGACTAAGGGTACTGAGTTTTCCATTCTCACTGGGTAAGCAGATGGCTTGTTAGAGGTTTGAAGACCTGCACGAATGTCAGATATGAAGAACTGGTCACAAAATATAGGTGGAAAAAGAGAGAAAACATAACTTTTTGTTTAAACTGTCCCATCATTTTTACCCTGGATGGTTGGTGGGCAAACAATAAGTGTCTGCTGGAAGGGCTCGGTCTGGGTGCAGAGCTGGGTGGGTCTGGTTTGCAGAGGAACTCCCTGCTGGGTCAGACCAGGGATGTTGATGGTGGCCTGCTGGTAGAGGCCAGGCTGATAGTTCAGCAGTGGGACATTACTACTGAGAGACAGGGACTGGCCTCCTGTAGAGGTCATCTGGAAGACACGACAAAGGAAATTTTTAAATTAATGCCTAAAAAGATGAATTGAGATTTTTACATTTTTGTATGAGAGTTGCATTTACAAGCATACAATGTCAAAGTCTTCAAGTGCCTAAAGCCAGGCTATGAATCAGAAATGGAAAAGTTTCTTTGGTGCATTCCTACATCTAGTACTTGTAAATAAGTTGTTTTTAAATGTCTCGCCATTTGAAATGAAAGCGTCTGTACATAGAAGTGTACAAGCTAATAAATTAGCATTGTTCTACAAAATAACCAATTACATCTTCAACAGAAATTATGAATATAATCTTAAGATCAAACTGTTCCCGAGGCAGTTTAGAGAGGATCTTCTCACTTGATTGTGCTGATTAAGTTGGCTACTGAATGTGACAGTGAGGTTTGTTGCTGCACTCGGGGTGTTGTTGCTTGCAAACATATTTTTTCCGTTCTCAAAGGCGCTGCATCGGCGTTTACATATATCCATATTTTGGAAGCAGGACTTCACGCTGTGGAATAAAAACAAATACATATAAATATATACATTTAAATCAGACAGAAGCTAAACAACAGTCATCACAATCTGTAGCTTCATTTCTTTATCCACGCAGGTCTTACTGTGAGCTGTGCGGGAAGTGCAGCAGGTGGGTCATGGTAACAAATGGGTGGTTCAGCGTCTTCATAGGTGTGATCCTTTTGTCAGCGTCGAGTGTCAGCATCTTCTTCAGCAGGTCTATAAACTCCCGTCTGTCAGCCTTCTCTGCCAGGATGTCTGTGCCCTCCAGGTTTGTCATGTTCACCTGCAGGAAGTCACGGCCCATGTGACATGTTCACAGCACAAAAAAGTACCTCCTTTCAACTTTTACTAATTACTTTTCCCTGGCCTACATGGAAAACATGAGCCTGGTTCTTTACACCATGCTCCTTTAATATGCATAGCAGAACCTCTAGTAAGAAATACCAGATTATTCCCAAGGTTGTTATTTAAGTAAAAGGGAAAAGGGGAAAATATAATGCTTGTCACATTGTTGCTCATCCTGTGCATCATTTTGTTTTCCTGATTAAATGATTCAGTGTAGCTCCTGCCTTTCCAAAGCTTTTTGATGACCGAAGACAAATTAATTGATCATATTAGAGGTATCAACACAACAACAGCTATAACAGCAGGTTATGACGTGAAATGGTGTTAATGTTTGTTGGATTGTGTACTGCTATGAACTGTGTGACAGCACTGTTTCCTTTATTCATAGAGAAAGGTCCAGTGTATCCTCTGCTAAACAAGGTAATCCAAAGAAGCATTAAAGCAAGCAAAACTCAATCAGGAGAAGAAAAAGTACACGTCACAGCGGCAACTTGAACTCCTGACCACTCGCTCTGAGATCTATTTCTTATCCTATTACACATTAACACACTTAGATCACAGTTACCAAATTAGCTAAAGTCAAATGTCGGTCTATTTAACAAAAATACAACAAAAAACAGACATATGCATTTCATTTCTTTGTTGCAATGATGCAATTGCTGCAGTTTTTTGCTTTGTTGATATGGTCTGACTGGGGCTTTACCTGGAAACACTGTTGTTGTCTAAAATCTAGGGTATAGTTTTTGCCATCATGCCATTTTGGCTGCTGTTTGGGCCATGTTTGTGAGGGTCCTACTTTGCCCCAAAGAGGGAGCAACACTTAAAATATCTGCTTACAGCAGCTGTCTCTTAGACAGGATAACTCCTCACCTGCATCATGTCATCCAGACAGTTGAAGATGTATTTTCTTGCCTCCTTCGACTTGATGCCCATCTCTGCCTCGTGCTCTGCAGGTGTCTGCAGAAAAAGGAACCACAGCAACACTTCAGTACATGAAGTGTTTTTTCTCGTTTGGGGACTCATATCTGTGTCACCTACTTTGAGCCTCCACAGCGGGTAGCTCGAGTCAGGGCCTCGGTTGAAAAAGCGGCTGGTCTTGGTTCCTGCACTAAGGAGGTACTCTGCTGGAAGACCCTGGGTCTGAGAAATGTAGCGAATCTGAGAGAAAACAATGAAAAATAAGTATAAAATAGTGGTTAAATGATGGTTAAAATTAAAGGCACTGCCTCTTTGGTTGACAGCTGTCCCAAGACAGGCAGCTGTGTCTGATTTTTATGTAAATGTCAGTGTGTATAAGGGTGCTGCAGATGACCTGGTCATACTCTGAGGCACCGGGATAAAGGGGCCATCCTAAGAACAGCTCAGCAATGACACATCCCAAAGACCACATATCGATGGCTTCACAGAAAGGAAGGCCCAGGATAATCTCTGGAGCTCTGTAGGCCCATCAAAGCCAATAAATGTGAAGATCACAGCAAGTAATTCACAAGATATTTCATAGCTCTAGGCAAAAATGCTCACCTGTAATATCGAGACTGCAGGTAAGTTGAGCATACAGCTTTGGAAACATGGCTCGCCGAGCCGAAATCAATGACCTTCACCCTGTATGGCTGCCTCAGAGGGTCTACCAGCATGATGTTTTCAGGCTTCAGGTCAGCATGGATCAGCCCCAGGCTCTTCAGCTTCATTAGCGCGGTGGCGACCTGCTGCAGGATTGGCCGGATGCACTTGAGCATCAGAGGGCTGAACTTGCTGTGCTTCAGAAAGTCGTAAAGGTTCTGCTCCAGCATCTCAAACACAAGGCACGTGTGATTCTTGTGCTGGAAACACTCGTACGAGCGGACAAAGTTGAACTCATCGGCATTTTCCGTGCTCAGCCTGCTGAGGATACTCACCTGCAAGTAGGAGGAAGATGATATTATGTGGTAATAAACAGAAAAATGAATGCGAAAGTAACATCTTCCTTAACAGGCCAAAACATGAAGGTTCACAGAATTTATCTTCGGTACCACCAGTACTCAAAATCACATATCAGCCCTATGGCAGAAACAACACAGAGGATCAGAGAAGTCAGTAGGATTCATCCTCCAATTAAAACATATAAAACAAAACCTGTACAAAATTCTGCGGCAATCAAATAGATTGGCCACTGACTGAAATATCTAAAGTTCAGGTTATTGTATCTGTATTCCCGTAGCTGGATGTTGGCTGATCTCAACCATAACTGCCAACCATGCAGCCAGACCACTAACACTGCTTACAATATAAAGCAAATAAAAGAAACCTGCTTTTGGCTGCTCCCATTTGCACAAGGGATCACCACAGCAGGTAGCCATGCTCATTTGATTTGGCAGATTTTCATGCCGGATGCTCTTCATATTGTGTTATATTGTGAGCACAAGCGTCTCTATGGAGGTCCACGTGCCTGACAACTGCACAGGAAATATGACAGCTGTCCATGTCTACAATCTAGTATAATCCCTGCCATGTATCAGTGCTTCAATTCGCTGTAGTCTAGTCCTGAGGTAACTATTGATGTCTTATTAAAAACAAGGTGGAGGCTGACATGGTCAAACAAGCTGAAAACAGGCCAAAAGCACAAGTAGGATTGCATTTATGATGTCATATACATGCACCGCCATTCCCAATTTTCATATTATATGAAATTATATGCTAATAAAGGCTCCTTTCATCAATTTTAACAATATGTACTCACCTCAATTTGCCCTTGCCGAGCATAAGAGGGATGGTTCTTCAAGATTTTAATGGCCACTATCTCATTTGTGCCCCGCTTCCAGCATTTAGCCACCTGACCGAAGGTGCCGCGTCCCAGAAACTCGAGCACCTCGTAACTGTTGGACATGGAGCACAGGATCTCGTGCTGCACCAGCTGATAGTCGCCCTCGCTGTGGGAGTTGCTGCTCTTGGTGGTGGAGGTGGAGTGTGCTATGGACTGAGCAGTGGTGGTTCCCCCGCCACCGCCACCATTGCGGTTTGAGACCACGGGGGCGGAGAGCTCCTCCAGTATCTGCACGCTGTCGCTGCTGTCCACCTCCTCACTCTTCCTCTTCAGGCTGTACTGCTTGTGATAGAGGTCGGACGGCTGGGAGGAGGACTCTGCATCCTTGATTCGCCGGCTGGAGGAGGAAGATGAAGAGGAGGATGAAGGAGGCCCGCAAAGGCTGCCCGTGCTGTCTGCCGCCCGCACCACCGTCTGCTCCCTTGAGCCGGCCGTTGGCGGGTGGACCTGGTTGGAAGTGTACACTTGGTTAAAGTTGGAGCCAGAGGTTGAGGGTGCAGCTCCCTGGGTAGAGCTCTGCTGGTAGTAACCATTGTCTCCCAGCTGGCTTGATGCATCCCAGGAGGGGTTCTCCACTTTAAGTCTCTTTGAGCGAGAGTAGGCACTGGAGGACACAGAGGGGGAGGAGAACACCTGGAGCTGCGACGCCATGTCTGTGGAGGAGCAGGAAGTGGGTTAGTTTTGTTTTAGAGCCTCTATTTATATTTGTGTGTGTGTTCTTGTATGTTACTCATTTATTTATGTTTAATTATGTGTAAACAGACAGAAGCAGTTAACTGTTTTATCCTCAAGTTTGGAGCTGCAATAATCAATCAATTAAAGAATTATCTGATTAGTGCCAAACATCAAAGGTGATCAGTGGTACTATTTACGCTTGACTTTTGACCTACTTTACATCCCATTTCCTTTATATTTTCCTCTTCTGGAGTACTTGGCAGCAAAAATCATCCTGCAGGAGTAGACTTCACCTAAGCAGGAAAATGATTCTCATATAGTCTACCTAAAATCAGGTCTTTTAAACCCCGTGACTCTTTTTTTCCCCCCCCAATTTGTTTTCTATTAATTTCAACAAGTCATTGGGATGTTATTTATGATTAAAGTGGACGTATTAAACTAATTTCCGGCTCTGTATTTTTATTCTTGGATTGTAGCAGGGTAGCTATCCCTAATTCCTTAAGTCTGAAACAAGCCGATTTGATTCCCGTAAAGCAAATTTCTTCTGATTAGTGACCCCTCCCATAAAAGCAGGTGGGTGGAGCTTCCGGGCACACAACTAGAACTGTACTCTACAGATGAGCACACGTCACACAGAGCCAAGAGCAGGAAAAAAAACTGTCATGGTGAGCGTTTACAGCAGAGTGGAGATTTTGACTCACAGGAATTACTGGTACTTTTTTGAAATTCAAATAATCTGTAGGCCGATTAGGCATGAGTTTCATCAGTTAAAGTTAATTGTGAGTGACATGTTGTTGGTAACTGTTAGATATTGGGGGTGGACATTTAAATCTCCAGAACTGAAACCCGTATTTGATTGGTTTAATGAAATAAAAGGACAAAAATGATCACATTTTCACAAGAGACCTGGACTGAGCTATATACTGTTTATTATTCAGATTTGTGATATTGCATTTATTAGCACAGAAAAGTGTGATTCCAGTGTTTTGACCCAATAGAAACTATCAAGCTGGGGCTACATCTAAAACCACTTGACTTAGACATCATTAACATGTGTTTCCGCTAACTGGCAGTAACTAACCCCAGCAGCATTTTCCCAAACCTGACTGACAGTACCTGTATTTGCTGACTCTGCACACCGTTGCCTGTGTGATATTAAGGCCTCGTCATCTTCTCACCGAGCAGCTCCGTGTGGTGCAGCAGCGGGTCGGCGGAGCTGCTCGCTGCCTGCTCGGAGCTGGAAGGATGAGAGCTAACCGAGCTAACAGCCAGCTAGCTTTTTCACGAATATCTGAGTCATACCTGACTCCGATCCGCTGTCTCACATCGCGCGACAAACCCGCATTACGCTTGTCGTTTCTCTCGAAATGTCAGATAACATCCCGATGAGCACCGTCTCCGGGACACAGCTCCATCATCACAGTCTGCTCGCTCCACTTCCTGTCCTGCCGACGTAACCGGCGGCGAGATGTGACGGACGTCAACGGCCACGTGCGTCTCCTGCAGTCAAAGATCGTGTATCTCCCAAGTGTATCTCTCTTCCTTATTTTCCTATCTTTATTAGACCGATCCGGTTCTCTTTTAATTAACCCTGTGACTATATATGTATAACTACATTCGTGACATTTTCCCTGTAGTTTCTCTCTGAGTAGCACTGGTTGAACTGTCTGTCCTGGGACAACATGTCTATGTGGTGGAGGAGTCCAAGTACTTGACTGAAGACTAGTACAGAGTCTGTATACAAGAAGGGGATGAGCAGGCTCTGTTTACTAAGGAAGCCGAGATGCTTAATGTGTGCTGCAAAATGATTGAGAGTTTCTATCAGTCAGCTGTGGGGAGCAGAGTGTAGTTTTCTGTAGTTAGTCTGGCTCTGTGATTGGCAGCAAATTGTGCATTTTTGAAGCTGTGATAGAAAGGTGGACACTGAACAAACTGTTGTCCATAGTCTGTAGTCCTGACCACCCTCTGTGCCACTTGTACCTTCTTCAGTACTGGTGGAGCCTCAAGGACCTTCTATAAGGTGGTAGCACTAGGTTGTTAATGTTGTTATTAACAGTTATTTATATTGTATTATTATTATTATTATTATTATTATTATTATTATTATTATTATTATTATGACATGGAAACTAGTGAAAAATCATCAGATTAAGTGACTAATATACAGTATAAGTTTATAATTCTGTATGGAGGACCTGAGAAGCAACGTTCATGGCTGAAAAATTAGTCCTCCCGTGGTCGGCTGAGGCTGGCTCCAAAAGGAGTTAAATCCCCAAGTTCACAACATTAAGAAAACCGTCAGTATACACTGGATCATGAAAAAGATTATTATTATTGTTATCATTATTATATTGATGTGATTTACATTTAAATGTAAGGGTGTGGCTGCTTTCATTGACAGCTTCAGCCAACAGCTGCCAGAGAGGCCTCACCTCAGCTGAAGTCACTTAACTTGACCCCTTGACTGTCCACATTTCTTTTGGTGAGTGAAATTGTAGAAGTTTATATCTGTCAGATGCACTCAATACAGTTTGAAAATGCAGACGGCTAACTTTGCACTGCACTTTTTTTGTCTAAATATGGTCACTTCTGGTTCTAAAAGGAACAAACCCCACCTCCAAATGCAATGTCCAAAATCTGATAGGTGATGCCACAGTGGCTACGCCCATCTTTTTTTAAACAGTTGATGGACAGTTACCATGGAAATAAAGCATTAAATTATGATTTTATTATTTTATCTTCTTAGACAGCATTTTTAAAACATTCCATTCGTTATTTATATATTTAAAAATGTACTTTTTTAACCCATGGAAATTTAATATTGTTTTTGTACACCTTTTAAAATTAAACAATTTAGAGATAGATTATCTTTCACCCATCTATCCATTAATTTCATTACTTACAAATATATTAAACAGAAAAATAATGTGTAATCAATTCATTTATAGAAACTGAATTACTGAATTTTATAGAAACTGAATTACTGAATTTTATAGATAGATATACATCTTTATATAGAGAGAAAGATGGAGTTGGATGTGTGTGTGTGTGTGTGTGTGTGTGTGTGTGTGTGTGTGTGTGTGTGTGTGTGTGAGTGAGAGAGAGAGAGAGAGAGAGAGAGAGAGAGAGAGAGAGAGAGAGAGAGAGAGAGAGAGAGAGAGAGAGAGAGAGAGAGAGATCGATCGATCACATTTTAACCACTGGTACCTTATTATTTATTTATATTTTTTAAATTTAGAATTTTGTTCTCCTAATTAAAACTTGTGATAATGCTATTCTAGCTAAATATTCCATGGAAAGGTGGCTGTAAACACCATATTGACAAATAAACACAAATAAAGACTTATTGGGAAATTAGAAATTATTAGCAGACATATTGAATTTATAAACTGTATAGCTACAGTCAACTGAAATTGGGCTTCACTGTATTTTTATTATTCCCTAATTAAAAAGATCAATTTGTCACACATTTCAACACAAGGAGGCGCTGTTGTCTCAGCGACAAGGAAAAACGGAGTGAGTCGAACAGACGATGTTTATTTCCATCCATCTCTCATCTTGCCTTTTCAGATATATTAGCATTTTTATTTTTGTCTCTACAGCTTGTTTACAGCATCAGAAGCACTGCGTTTTATAGTGGTACACCACAGCAGACAAAAATACATCACCAAGACTACACCAGCATAGTCGATGCAAAAACAAAGGATAAAGAGAACATGTTTCAGATCAAAACTGCTTATCAAGATGATAATAACTAATGATATTAAATTTCTTATCCTTGAAATATAATAGGAGTACATGCATGCAGTACATATACAATCAAACATACTGGAAAGTATTGATGTAATGAATCAGCAAAGAAATGATGGTTCATACAAAACAAGTGCTCAACTAACAATGTATTTATACACATATATATCTGAGAGGAAAAGACCAGCAGATCCTCATAGAACAAAACCCTATCAAAATAAAAGTTGTAACTGAACTAAAATGCATTAATTTCTTCACTTTAATGAACTTTAAATGTGACGTTTATTTATTTATGCATTTTTTGTATAAAAATGCATAAATAGCTTCTGTACACAGAGAAAGCTACAAAAAATGCATAAACTGACTGTATAGTATACTGTGATGGCTGAATTTATTCAGCAGCATCAGGCTCCTCTTCTCATTGAAATCCAGCTGTGGTGAATGTTTGGAAGGCTGCATTTTTCAAGTATTTTCTCCCTCTCTCGACTCTTGAAGGACTACCTGAAGGAGTGTCGGAAGTGCAAACTCCTTCTTTTCAGCTTTTCTGGGTTGTGGGAAGCCATGTGCGAAAATTCTCGGAAGATGTCAAGGTACGTGGCGTCTCCTGATGAACAAAAAGAGAAAACACAACAGGAAATGACGATGAAAACCACAGCCCGAGACCCAAAGCTCTTTGAAGAGTCAAAACATCTTTCTAAATGAAAGTTAGGAAGGAAACAACAGAGGAGCCTTCTGAATGAAGGGCCGAGGCACCATGAAGCTTCCCCTCTTTCAACTTTCCAAATACTGAGCCTCTACTTTTCCTGTTGTCATGGTGACCGCTGAGCCCACCACCGCTACTACCACAACAAAAGCAACTCAAGTCTTTTGTGTCCGTGAGAGCTGCCAGGCTCAGAAAATTAAAAAGGGGATGAAAATTCCTGGTTTTCCCAGCTTGTTTCTGAGTCAGAGAGTTCAAGGCTCCTGGTATTTATGGAGGTTTCCTTTCCTCTATAGACATTCCTTATTGAGCTGGTTTTCCTATCTGTGTTTGGCCTTTGCTCTCAGAATATTTTACAAATGTTTGTTCCCACAGTCTTAAGAGAATTGAGGCAGTAGAAAGGATTTTGTTGCCTCTTTTTTTTCCCCTCGAATAATGAACAGAAGGATTTTTTAGTAGTACCACTTTATTAGGTACAGCTGTTAAGTTTCTTGTTCATGCAACTATCTATTCAGCCAATCACCTGGCAGCAACTCGGTGCATTTCGGCATCTAAAACCGGTCAAGATGACTTGCTGAACTTCAAACTGAGCATCACAATGAGGAAGAAAGATAATTTAAGACAGCGGTCCCCAACCTTTTTTGCGCTACGGACCGGTTTATGTCCAAAAATATTTCACGGACCGGCCTTTAAGGTGTCGCAAATTAGTACAACAAAATAAAACCAGTACCGGTACCAAAACAAAGAAGTTTTATTCATAACACATGGGAAAAGACCCAGGGAAACAGAGTTAATGATAAAAACAATAAAAACCCTGAAAACCATAAATTTCACACCCAAGCCCCAACTGTCGCGGCCCGGTACCAAACGACTCACGAACCAGTACCAGGACGGGATTTGGGGACCGCTGATTTAAGAGAGTTTGAATGTGGCATGGGTTGGTCTTAGTATTTCTTTGCTGACCTGTTGGGACTTTCCCAAACAGTTAGGCTATTTCTAGAGTTTACAGAGAATGGTCATAAAAAGAGAAAATATCGAGTTATCCATACTATTTGATTATTTTGCCTGCTGAATTAATACGTTTGCTCACTTACAAAGAAATGAACAGTCTCTCACTTTTATGGTCGTCTCATATTACTGAAGAGAAATTGAATATCAACCAAAAATCCCCCCCCCCAAAAAAAAAAAAAACCCACATTACATAGAAATTATAAATTTATTTGTTGGAATGGAAGAAACTGATTCTGTGGACTTAATGTCGCGACTTAATGAGTTGAGATCAGGAGTATCTGTTATTGATCGACTGTCTAATCAAATACTTAAATTACTCAATGATACACAATTCAGTTTATAACTTTTATATAATGTGTTGTTATTTTTATCTATCATACTGTTTAATGCACTAAACAGCCCCCCCCTCCAAACACACACACACACACACACACACACACACACGCCACTTCAAATATTAAATATATTAGTTATTTGCTATTTGCTTCATAGTTATGCTTTGTGGTAAAGTTAGTAAAGCAAGTGAAAGAAGAAATAAAGCACAGAAGAAAGAGAGAAGTTAGTGATTAGTCAGACCTTTTGTTTATTTTTTAGTATCATATTAGAAGACACAAAGAGGAAAACATAGGTAGAAGTTAGTGTTAACACACACAAGTACTGTAAATTCTGAGATGCATGTTTTTGTTTTTGTTTTTTTTTTGTTTTTTACAATATTACAATATTCAAAGAAATTGTACAGAAAACAGTCAAGAGACAGGAAAAAAAAAGTACAGGAAAGTTAGAAATGGCCTGTTAGAAGTTAAAGTGTTAATAGTTTTTGCGTTTATATACACAACAGTCACTGTAAACACACTGAGCTGTACAACACCTAATCCTTCAATGGCTTAATGCTTTGTCGACGACATCATTCATCTTGTAAAAACTGAGACCTTTTGGAGAGTGTTTTGGTGGTGTTGACACCACGTACTGCACAAAAAAGGAAAGGCTGAGAGACGGCATGTTTTCAAAGTGCGGAAATGAGCGAGCTACCCTTCCTGTCAATGTCATATCGTTTAAACAGTTTTACCTGGCAAATAAAAGAATGGGACTGTACAAAAATTATTAGGAAGGTTTGTGGAGTCAGAAAATAGTTGGCGGCAAAATAGTTTCTCCAACTAAATTTACTCAAAGGGGCTAAACCAGTAGCTGTAAGCATTGGGATATTACACTGTCTAAGCTTATCATAAGACTTTTTCTTTAGTGTCAATTACAAAATAACACCATTAGGCAGTAATGATGCTCTTTCCAGTGGATAGCGTTTATATAAACTAATCTGGAAATCACAAACATCTCTACTATAATCATCTTTAGACAGTCCCAGATTGTTAAGATTCTCCATATAAAACTAAAATTGGTAAAAACATTTCTGCTCTCTAAAAGCTCTGCAAGCTTTCTTTGGTTTGAGCTAAACCCCAACAGTCTGAAGGGAGTCTGTCTGTATTTTTATGTAGGCTTTGGATAACACACTGTCGCTAACTGCAAGCTAGCAAGCGGATCAAACAAAAAGTGTTGAGCTGCCAGGTTCACTGTTCTTGTCACCCAGCCAACAGATGATTGCAGGAGAGGGTGTTCAGTCTGTTTGCATTAACTGATTTCTGCCATGGATGTCACCTCATGCACTGTTGTCGTGATTTGGTATTATATAATATGGATATTAACATTTTCCAACAATATTCAATGTTACATATTCACGTATACTGGGTACAGAACTTTAAAAATAAGCAACTGGGCTTCAGTGGACCTGGGCATCAGCCACCCATGCAATATAAACTAACAAACAATATAAGCCTAGGCGTGACACATCTGATTACCATAAACAAACATTTTAACATACAAATACTGTATATACAGTAACATGGTAGTTTAGAGTGACTTATCAAAAACCTTCCAGTGTAGTTTCTCCTAAAGAATAACTCCACCAACGAGTGATTTTTATATCATATTGGGAACATTAATATCGTTCTGTGTGGTTGTGGTGTTAATCCCCCCCCCACCCAAAAAAAAAAAATCTATATCCAGCTTAAAAAAATACCATCTGCCTTGCTGTTAAGCATAATACAAAAAAATACTGATTATCTGTACTGAAATAGTCATTGCACTATGGCTCTGAGAGTCCTGTCATATATTAAAAAAAATTAAAAGTGCATCATTTTGCGTTTAATGAAAAATAAAAGCTTTACTTAATCAATCTTTTAATCACTACGCAGAAATAATTCTCACATCATTTTCTCTCCATTACAGTTATTGCAGCTTCACAGTTTCCCCTCATGAAGTTATTTAAATAAAGAGTTCCTCCACTATTTTATTCTTTTATTAAATAATGGAGGTTAATTTTTGAAAAATTGATTCAGTTAAAAACAAGTAGGAAAGAGAAACTGGCTGAACCCCCCTGCGGCTGTTTGTTTTTTTTTTTTGTTTGTTTTTTTAATTATTACTGGTAAACAAACACATGCTGACTCCTGAAGGGTTTTTCCTCCTTTGGTTTCAATATTTATAAGATTTCTTTCATTTTAGTATATTTATAATTCAACCAATTTCCTATTACAGTGGCTCTTTACGCTATGCTAACTTTCAAAACATAGTTTTTCAGCATTTAAATAAAACTGCTGCCCCTAACAGCTATTTTGCTCCTGAACCATCTTCAGCTTGCTGGCTGACCTTAAAACTTTTATATCCATCAGCTTATTTGCATATGTGAGGCTGTGGATAGCATCCTGTGTACCATTTCACACTGTAGAGGTGCAAGTTTCTGGTTTGCTAATAAGATAAGAAGCTACCATATTAACGTCATAAGACCTGAACTCATCATGGCATGCATTTTTAATTTCTCTCTGCTATTTGGGCTGATTCGACCTGATGAATGTAAAAATAAAGAATTATCTTTTTACCTGATTTTGCTCTACAAGGGTCTGATATCCATATATGAGGACATTTGTTTTAAATTTTGATAGAACAGTGGCAATATAATGTCTTTGTAAGTGCATATCAGGCCCTTGTAGAGCAAAATTTAGTATAGTTAGTAGTTTTTAGTCTAGACAACCCAAAATGTGATGTCCACATATGTGGACATATGGGGACTGCAGGTCCAGGAGGTTAAAGTTATGGAAGTCTATGGAAGACATTGCTGTTGCTGTTGTACGTTCCTCACAACTTTATAGGCTCAAACTATAGTTTCAAGTAATACTGAGTAAAACTTGCATGCAGTTAATGTTGTACATGTTGGTCATTATTCAAACCATAAAACTCTATATATGACTTGTTGTCTTGACCTTGAATTGGGAATAATACCATAATGGTATTAGAAACCAAACGTTTATAACAATTAGATTGTGCATACAACAAGCTTGGGTTTGACAAGCAGATCAGATTTTCAGCTTTAAGTAGATGGCGACCATGTTTTCAATCTGCATGTGTGGAATTATGGGATTTATAGCAGTAAGTGCTGTTTGGAGTTCAAGTCCATAAGATAAAGCACAAGTCTAATGATCTCCATTTGGTAAAGTTTGGTTTCTGTGTACAACTTGTGGGATTTACACACTGACAACTGGAGACATCATATGTAAGTTGTTATTCTTACAGTAGTACATCCTAGTTCACTTTGAGGACACATGCATAGTTAGTGGTCTGTTAGTTTAAAGGTCAGCATTCACACTGTGATCACAAAATTTACATGACCGGCACCCTCACTGATAAGTCTTAAGATTTCACACGTTTTGCTGTGCTGTGCTTTGTTTTAAACAACTTCTAAATTCCTGGGAAATCTTTAAAAGAAAGTATAGTGTGTAAAGTTAGCATATACCAAAGAGCCACGTGACAGACAAATATACAGATATCCTCATCACTTTGATCAACATCATCATTTTTCCATGGCACACATCTCTAATACAACACCTCCATGTGTCTTGGGTAGTTTTGCCATGTCTACTAGAAAAAGTAAAGAGGCTTTTACTTCAGGAACCAGCCGTGTCTAAAACAGGGAATCCCACAAAATATACACCCCGACCACATGATGAAATGAAACCTAACTCTTTTGAGTTCTTTGGTTCAGAGCTCCCTGTATCCTCTGAAACCCTCAAAGTCCTAGATTGGTCCCAAATACTCTGCTGATGACATTATTTAAGGTCCACTCCTGGCCTCATAATAACTAATAGATTTCTAACGTTTCCCTGGCAGTGATTTCTCTGCCACACCTGGCCAATTTATTTCTGTTTTTGGTCCAAACTGACATCGTTAAAAGTAGATTAGGAACACTGAGTTGCTGTTAGAACCTGAGAAGGGAGCGGCCGGCTGCTAGGTTTGCGGAGAGAAACATGACAGATGTAGAGAAGAAGAAAATTGGGTAGTAAAAAGTCTTTCAGACGAACATGAAGCCTAAGATCCCCAAACATGTGTCTTCATGCATCTATTGGCACCCCCTACATTAGTTCAACCTGACCTGATTATTATGAAGCTGCTATATTGAGACAGATAAACTCCTGAATGCATTTCTTATACTGCTGCTCAGTGGGGCTGCTGATTGGGTATTGACCTGGCTGTCCAAAGGGTCCTTCTGACTCCCGCATCTCATCGTTCATCCGGGCAAGACGCAGCCTGAAGGAAAAAATGAGAAATCAAAAAGAGGATTTAGTTATTTGAAAAACACTTAATGGACTCTATAGTGCGTAAGTAAAACAACATACAGCGTGACTATATCTGCGTTGGCTTGCTGCACAGCTATACTCAGCGGATCCTGGCCATCTTCGTCACCATCGTTCTGTGTAGCTCCTCGTTTGAGGAATAAACACACCTGCCTGGAAAGACAAAAGAAAACAAGATCAATTATAACCAGAACTCAATGGTAATCATTTTTTAAAATATTTCAACCATAAGTTAGGTCACGTTTCTTTTACACTGGATGTATCTGTAAAAGTAAGGAAGGTTTAGTCTGTTTCCTTGTTGCAACCGGGGCCCACACAAAAACTAACCAAGGGCCGTGCTTTGAGAAGCCTGGCACTATTGGAGTGAAAATATGATTTATAGCCACTTTCAGTCAAACAATGGTTTTCCCGGGAGAACAACAAGCCTGAACTTCTCATAAAAGGAAAAGTCAATTCTTTTAAATCACTCATGCATGCCTTTTAAATAGGTTTCCTGCACGAGGCTCATTGTCCTGGACAAGCTTAGCATCACTCCAACAAAGCTCGCTTTACTAAACTGTAAACCATGTGTGAAGTGGTTAGAAATGCAGCAGGGAGAGTAAAACTCCTCATGACTCACCCCGTGTGTCCCAGATACGTGGCATGATGCAGGGGCCCCCTCCCTCTCGCGTCTCTTTGGTTGACGTCAGCAGCGTTCTGGAGCAGAAACTCACAGGCAATCAATGAACCCTAAAATAAAGCAGAAGTGAAAAGATGTTTACATTGGATTATGTCATAATCAGATTTTTTGTCTAATGAAAGACCGATGTGAGAAGTTTCCAGACCTCTTCGGTCGATTCACTCACCCCGATCACAGCCTGTATGAGGGGCGTTTTTCCTTCGTCTTCCTCGTTTACTAAATTGACATCAGCTCCATGAGCTAGCGCTGCAGCCATGACGGGGAGGTTACGAGCTTTCGAGGCTTTATAGAGCAGGGCTCCGGGATGAAGATCCCTTAGGTCCTCCAGGTCTGACGTCTCTGGCTCGGCCTCCAATTCAGCCTCTCCGCTCGAGTCCTCGGACACCTCACACTCTGAGGACAGCGTAACATAACTCAGCAACAGCATACAGACATAAAAGCAGCTCGTTACAGTTCATCCCCTGGACTCACCCTCCTCTGTGACGCTGTCCACTACTGAGCCAAACACCAGGATGTCTGTGCTGCCGTCTGTACTGCCTCCCAACCCGCTGTCGCTGCTCAGACCTGCCGGACCGGGAGGCGCCACAACATGGACACATTAGTCACAGCTGTCTCTTTCAGAGCAATTAGTGTCATTTTAATGGTGCAATAGTGAACACACAATCCAAGCTCTGTATTCCCATGCTTTAAAATGTGTGGTACAAAGGTGTGAGTGTCACAGTAGGGAGTTGCTTACTTCGAGGCCCAGATCCCGTATCAAAGTAGGAGAAGAGGGAGTCCAGCTCATCGGGACAGAACAGAGATTCTCGTCTGAACTTAGCAGCTGCTATGAGAGGAACAGAAAGAAAGCTTTTATATGGTGTCTAATTTGTATGAAAAACACTGGAAAACTACATCGCTAAGCTGCATTTCACCTGACATACCTGAGGAGAAGGTGGAGGGGGAGGTGTTTCCAGGCTCCTGTCGGTATCTCCGCCGTGTTTTGGGCACCGTCGTAGCGCTGTTGTGTCTTCGGCATTTCTTCACACTCCACCGCCGCTCCGACTTCCTCTCCCCGTTGATGAGTATCTCAGTGGAGCCCAGCTTCTTCAAGAATTTCTTCTCTACATATTTTGCCTTAATCCAGGCCTCTTTTTCTTGCCTGAACAAAACCACATGACATACGACTTTTGATGTTAGTGCCTCAAAGGTCACATGTTTATAGATCAGATTAGCTGCGCTTCATCAGTTCTCACCTTGAGCTGGATGGTAATGGTTTCTTAAGACCTTTTTCTTGGCAGGAGCCTTCATAGATGTGGTTGATGACGCTGTTTCCGAGTTCACACATCAACTACGAGGAAATATGACAATGATTAGGAACTTAAAGTAATAGTTTGATAGTTTAGGAATTATATTGGGCTTTTTGCTAAAGGGTAGCTGAGATAACCCAGATCACTCCCTTGTCTTTTTGTAAAATATAAATGCTTGCTAGCTTAGCATAAAAACTAAAAAGGGAAACTGCTAGTTTATCTAAGCTAAACAATCTCACCGTTGGTTTAACATTTCTGTTTTTAAACTAATTAAACAAACATAAAGCTCGTATTGGTTTCAGAGAAACATTTTGATATACATTTTGTGTATTTTGAGTAGTTGCCTTTAGACCACAGTTAGGGCTGTGCGATATGACCAAAATCTCATATCCCGATATAAGAATTCTATCATCCCGATAACGACATAAATCACAAAAATGTAACATTTTCTGTAAATTCTGTGAATCTCGGGCAGCTCGACTTGCGGGAAGTGTTTCCAGCTGCGCGTCATGTAGCTGGAGTCGAGTGTTTTAACCAATGCATGAAACTATACATTTTTAGACATAAGTTGTAAAGGCCGCCATTTTCTTTGTGAGTATTTATTACACGGCGTGCTGCGGGGAAAGCCTGTTCTAACGTTTGAGTCTAAGGTTTATTTTTTAGCACCTGTCGGCTCTTTTTTGCTTCTCATCCATAAATAATCTGCTCTTTCACGTGATTCAGTTTATTTTGAAAAGTCTCAACAGTATCTTGAGCTTTATTGTGAAAGGTTTATGTGGTACATAAACAAGCGGACACGCGATGCTGTTACCGTCGTTGTTGCTAACGACAATGCATAAAAACAGGCGCTAATCCGTCTGTAGTGTGGTTATATTAAATCTAAGAGAAAGAGAGAACTTTAAGAAATTAATATAGCCACTACAGGGACCATCAAAACAATGAAAAAATATTGCCGTAAACAGTTTATTTTGAAACAAACGATAGCGTAAAATGAAACGATAGACGTTTTTATATCGTCATCCGATACATATCGTTCTATCGAACAACCACAGTTAATATAATTTTAAATTTTTCTGTAATTTCTTAATGAATTTCAACTTTTGCCTAAATATTATGAACCAAACTGGAGTTTCCAGTTTGTTTCATATTATTTAGTTATAATAGTTTTTATTTGTTTTAGTGTTAGTGACATAGAAGCCTTTTTTTTTTTTTTACATTGATACATTATATACAATATAAAGTGGGTTATTTTATAACAACGTATTATGTTACGATATAAATACTTAAGTAATGGTCATGTAGATATCACATTCTCAAGAAACATGTTCATAAATGGTTTTGAAGATCAAAACAATTCCTGTATTTTTCTCTGTTTTAGATCATTTTATCAGTGCAAACTATCCTTTACTTTTATAAAAGTCTTATTATTGTTTTTATTTCAGTTAATTCAGTGTTTTTAAATCATTTTTTCCAAATAAGGTGTTCATTTTAGCTGGTTACAAGGATACTGCTTTGGAAAAAGCCAAACAAATAGGTTCCTCTTTAGTCTGACTTACTATCATATCTTATATTTTTAATGTTTATGGAGGTGTGCATGCACGACGGTCTGTTTGTCTGTTTGAACAGGTACACTCGTGTTTTAATGTGGGATTTCATCCAAACTGTGAAGCCTTTTGTCACAGTAGGTTTTAACAAGTGCTATAAGACAGTGATATCCATTTTTCATCTTCAGGTTATTCTAGTAATGTGTTAAAAACTGCCCCATGGCTGTTTAGCTGAGACTAATTGTACCTTTAATAATTCTGGTTCCCACGAGTCCAGCGTGAGTGAGCGCACCTTTGAGCAGTGAACTCCAAGACTCCTGCAAGAGAAACATATTCAGAGTCCAGAGATGTGCTGTTGATGTTCTGTAGTCAAACTGTTTAGTGCTTAAAGGGGAAGAATTTCACTTTGTTAGGACTGTAAAGCAGCAGATGGCGTCCAGCTCGACAAAACAAAAAGCAGTTTATATTCTTCTAATATGAAAAGATGCACCATGGCGTTGTGTGGTGACCTGATTTGAATCCCGGGCTCCTAATGTCATGCAAATCACTGTCTGGTATCTAGGCAACTGTTGCACGTTAGAAAAAAACTGCACTGAGCTACAAGAGGCCACGTCTGATCTCTCTGTGAGAAGAACAGTCCAAAGGAGGAGCATGAATATTCAACAGGTGGGCACACACGCATTCAGGGACGGGATTTGAGATTACATAAGCAGTGAAAATTGTGGCTGCAAAATAAACAAAACTCCTAAGGGATCAGACGCCTGAAAACGACCCTCAATGACGCCACAGTGTGATGGAATGAAACAAAAGTGCAAAGGAAGTGTCTTTCTGCAAACATGGTGCCTCCATTCAGCAGCATTACATCATATCCAGCACTGAATTCAGCTATTCAATGACTTATCACTCTGTGAAAACTCTCACTCAAGGCACGACTGATCCAATAAGCAGTGTCCTGCACTTTAATCTGTCAGCAGCGTGTGTGGCAGAACGTGCTCTCCCAACTTTAGCAGGCTGCTGGCACCTCTTCCTGTCCTCAGAGCCAGCAGCCGCCACACAGCACGAGGCAGGTTTAGAGGAAGCGCTCAGATTCTTTAAGTCCACCCTAAAGATGCTTATCGTGCTTAATTGTGCAGTTTGACATTGAGAGGCTGTTTTCACACTCTTCTTCTGTTGGGAAGTCAATATGACTATGATGACCTTCCCTTTAACGTGACACTGGCAGACTCCAATGCTAAGCTAAAAGTGACAACCTACGGAAAATATGACAAAAACAACCCAGGACTGTGGAGCTGCTGGAATACTATCAGACAAGAATGAGTCAAGGTTCCTCTTCCAGAGGACTCAGTTCCCACGTGTTTATAGACTGTAGTTAAAAGAAGAGGAGATGGTATAGTATAGTAAACATGGCCCTGTCCAAACTTTTCTGAGAATAATGCAGGCGTTTTTTCTACCTGTGGATGCCGGAGCACTCGATGCACAGCAGGATGCCGAGGTTGATTGAGGCCCAGCGAGGGTCGGCCTGACCGCAGTCGCAGCACTGCTCGTTCCCCGGCAGACACTGGATCCGCTGCAGGATGGTCTCGCCCCGGGCGCTGCGCTCCCGTGGCTCACTGGCTGAATCGATGCTGCTTGTGGATGGAGAGGCTGTTCTGTCCAGATGCTACAAACAAATGCTATCAGTTAGGACGGAATTTCATTCAATTTTAGTGAAACAAAGTATTATTTGTTATAAATTGAGAGGAAGTATGTGGAGTTGTGTCGATGTGAATTAAACTTTACAGATTAAACAAATGAGATAAAACGTTAAGTTTAAATATCCTAATAGGAACATCTGCTACGACTGGACTATTTTTTTATAACAGGTATTTTAGTCTAGGGCATTGCAGCATAATTTATTAACTGATCATAGAGCAACTGTGGGTGTTAGATAAATAGATTATAGTGGAATAAAAAGTACCATATTTCAATTAAAACATGGAAAAACATCCCATAAACAAGCATTTTTTCCCATTAATTTTGACTCACCTCTATGTAGTACGTGTCTGGGCTCTCTCTGTAGGCTGAAGCGATGCTAGCTTGAACAGCCTGAATCCACAAATGTCTTAACTTCTCAGACTCAGCCTGAAGCATACAGCTCCTGAAAGATGCCCACATTATATTCATGAATCAGAAAAAGGATTGTTGTAATATTTATGATTACCTAAAGCACAGATTAAGAAAGAATAAAGTAAAGCAAGCCACCTCCTGATGCTGTACCTGCACAGCAGTGATTTGAACAAAGCAGTCAATATTTAATTTATTTTTTTATGTGAGTTTAAATTTAGAGATACTTAGTAAATTGAAACTTTGTGATAAGTAACTTTAAAATTTGAGATATGGCCTGAATTCCTGTATTTATGACTGAGGTAGGATCTAGACCCTTGATGACCCTAAACTGGATGGATAGGATTGATTGTTGTGCAATCATTTTCTCTTTCAGCTATAAAAGTCTCACATAGATGCGTGCTAATTTTGGCTAAGATTATTACCAAGGAACAACTTCTGATGGGAAAATTCTAATCCCAATATGATGACTTCTGGCTCTAAAAAAACAACATGGTGGCAGCTAAATTACTATGTTGTGGCTTGAAAATGCAAAACGCAGAAATCAATGGGTCACTTTGCTACAGTCTATGATTATTACTAGACAAATAAACATGACACAGACACACTTTGACTTGGTGGCGTCTCTAGAGGAAAAGTTACAGGATCACCATAGTCAGACCACAGTGATCTGAGCCATTGATCCCAGTATGGTCACCAGTTTATCATTATCATGGCATCGTGCTTATTTACTTGGAGGGGGAGACGACTTCAAAGCAGAACCTCCTCTCGATGTCCTCGCATGGTTTAACAGAGCATAGCCGGAGGTCCTCCACTACCACCGTCAGAGAATCCTGCAAACACAAAAACATCTTCTCATTCCTGATATCATCAACACAGAAAACAGCCATTTTCCTTCTAGAATATACATTTTTCCTGACCAGCTGTTGGCTCCCCCTGAGGGTACACTGAGACCCGAGAGGTTAAGCATTCAGGCTAAAACAGACAGAGCAGTTTTTATTTTATGTTTATTAATCTCTGACCTGCTTAACATGCATAATTCAATGTAGATCACCATAAACAGCACTACTAAATTCTCACAAGCCACATCATCCCTAAAGAAAGCTGACATGGACTAAAGTGGACTTACCTTGAGCTTCTTCTGATAGACCAGCTGACTGTTTTGTATGGAGAACCACCGTCTAGACAGAGGGAGAGAAATAAAAACATTTGAAATGGGATGCATCACATCATCACAACCTTTTTAAGGTATTTTACTCTTTATTAGTAGTATTATAAAGTTTCTAAAGTAGGTCACCTCCTCTGTTTTTTGGATTATGTTTGGAATAACTGACTAAAATCACGGAGCCAAACAAATCTCCTGTTTTATAAAGAGATTATCTAAGCCTTAAGAGATACAGGACCTTGACATATGGTTAAAAGCTCTGATCCCAGAGAACAAACCTTTGAGCTTCGGCTGGCTCCATCAAAGTTTGGTTGGCTGCTCTAACATATTCATCCGTCTATATTAATAAAATCTTAATAACACCATGAATTCACCTTTAACAGCTTCTGTCTCTCCTAATCTATCCTTTGCTTAGGAGAAAGAGTCAAGCAAGCCTCCAGCAGGTCCTGGTGATGTATTGACGTCACAGTTTGCGTGATTAATGCATTATGCATAGCATGAGCTAGAACTGGTCCCCACTGAGGACTCGGTTAAATGCAGAGAACACATTTCCCTACATTAATAAAAGATAACATAAAACATTTACCATGTATTTATTTACAAATGTATTAACTATGACTATGCATCTAGTCTAGAATAATTTTTTTGTTCCTTCTGCTTCAGGTTTTGCATTAAGAAACTCTTTAATGGCCCATCTATGTTAAAGGAAGGTAATAAAAATGTATCTTCAAGGCTCTTTCTGACTGGAAATTCAAGATTTTATCCTCTTTAATTGAATCTGAGATTTTACTTTATAAAGACAATTCATTATATTTTCTAAATTATGTAATTAAAATGAACTACTAATAAATTCTAGTCCTATTAGTAAATAGGAATTTTCTTTATTTCTACTTAACCTTTTTCCTTCATGTAGTTCCTGCCTATTATGAAGTATTCTATTGAGCAATATATACTGAGCCTGCTTATTAATGCCATTTGTTTGGTTGTGTTTATTGTTTCGTCCATAACTACTCGTTTTTAAGATATTTTCCTAACTATTTTCTTTACTCGTCATTTCACCAAATTATTACTAGTACTTTCGATAAGTTTGTCATTTTTGTGACTTAAAATATTCCCTTTAAAACTTCACTCGGTTTTCAGAGTACCGGGGTTACCCTGGTAACCAAACTTTTCTTTATTGCGTGACATATTGTATAATGAAAGTAAAACTGCTTTGTCAGATCTCTTTGAAAAGGAGATGAGGCTTACGTAGCATAAATGTTTGTGTGGATTTTTGTAGTTACCTGTTCCAGGTCTTAAACGCATTGCTGGCCCTCTTGAACAGGTAGCCCTCCATCACCACACCATTAGGAGCATCCACGTTAAACTCCACCTTCGATTCGTCATAGGAAAAGTCCTGAAGGAGAAGAAGGGCAAAATAAATCCTGTCTGTCACAGATGGAAGCCAAAGGCCTATTTACTGCTGGCAGGGTGTCGTTTTAACCTGTTAATGGCCAAATGAGGAAAACCAAAAATTTTTCTGTAGTGAAGAGGCTGCATCTGAGGTATTCCTCAAATACCAGCATACATACTGTATATAAACCATCTGAATCATCATAACTCGTGTGATGTAGAAATGGTCACATGTGAAGCTGCATGCCTACTAACTCTGTGGCACATTGGGAACAGATGTGACTGTGATGCAGATTATTACATAAACACAGTGATTCATGTGAAATTCGCCTTCAGCCTCTTTCATGACTGCCTTTACTGCTGGCCAATGGAAAACAAAAGCAAGCAGGTATGCAGGGGTGAAGGCCAAGTCGAGGCCCTGAAGGGTTGCAGGAAGAAATCATTTAAACTTCAGTGTTTTGGTAACCTACATTCTTAAAAGTAATTTCATATGCAGCAGGACAGAATATTAACTTATCCAGTATTAAATTTCAGCTTTGCATGCATGCAGCCCGGAGAAAATAGCAGACCTAAGCGTCCCAGCAGAGCGGGTTTTAGGCTGTTTCTTGTTCAAATGTAGAGAACACATGAGCGTTTCTGCTGACGCGACCCTTCAAACTACTCTGCTGTTTCATAACAATGGGGGATATGCACACCATTAGCTTCTTGCTGCTTGTTTAAATAATAGAACAACTTGCTGCATTACACACGTCCCCGTTTTGAATATATACACATGAATGAATTCCAGAGCAGAGACAGGGACTTTGAGCGGAGTAACCAACAACTCATGGAGGCTCATAGGAAACAAAAAACAAACAAATGCACTTGAAAACTTAAAAATGAGTCATTTATAATCATTTTGTACGCACCTCCTGCCTAAGCTTCAACAAACAGTAGACATAAAATCTGTCCAACTCCCAAAACTTTCAAAAAGGACTGTACATAAGAAGGAGTCCTTCAAAATCTTTCAAACTCAAATCTGTTGCTTTCCGTTTACAATTAAAGTAAAAACTTTTACTACTTTTAGTATTATCTAACATACTTAGTTATATTATATTTACAGGATAACAGTTTTCCACAAGAAAAAGGGAAGTTAGACATCCTTCGATGTAATTTTCAACGATAGTTACAATTACATGACAATTCAGAGTGGACAGTGACACCCCAGAACCCCCCTTTTAGCCCAGCCCATGCACAGACAGAGAACACTACAGGCATTGATATCACGGAGTCACAGTCTGCTGCAACCAGTCAACACAAATCTCGGCTAGCACCTGAGGAAACTATCACATCAGCAACTCTTTAATATGAAAAACTCATCATGTTATTTCTTTCCACATCCTCCACCACTTCTCCAAGTTTAATGAAATATAGTCAGGTAGACTTACAGTAACTTTATTAAACAAAAACAGCAATGAAACATAGCAAACATACCTTTGATTAGGCTTCCAATCAACAACACATGCCAGAAACCAAAATGAGATGACAAAATAAACCTGCTACAAATGGATGATGCAAAATTCCCACGCAAATCCACAGTTCAAAGTTTGCATGAATTTGAGCTTTTTCTGCATGACTGCATTTTCCTGTGTCCATTGCTCTTAACATTAATACGCATGTACGCATGTGTTACTGAGCATTATGACTGAGAGTTTAATCGGAGACTGTGCCAAGAGACAGCTATGTTAGAGAATAAGTAAGCTAGAGATAAAGGGAGAAAGCGACAGGATGTTATAGCACAAAGCATTTACCAGCACTGCTTCCTTTAAAGTAATAGAAAACAAGAATAAAGATGAATAGTGTGCAAAACCACCCACCAAACTACGGTCGAACCGGCAAAAGATCTTCATTCTCAAACGCTTCAAATGCTCCGATAACATTAAAATGCACAAAAAAAACTTGTAAAACGGCTCCTGAAAAGTGGATTCCTCAGAGTAAAAGCATGTCTGTCTCCGTGCTGCAGCTCTCACGCTTTGTGCTGCTGCAGTCCGATGAGTAATTCCAACACTGACATGTGTGCCTTCCACTACAGCCACCTGCCTGCCACCCTGTGAGCCTCCAGATTATGGCTAATTACCATACAGCTGCCAATGTATCCCTGGCAGGGAGGTGTGGAGGAATTGCGGACTTTGCTATGCTGTCCTGTAGCTGCTCTTGACCCTCCAAAAAAGCAAGTTTCAACTCCCTAAACACACCTCCCTTACTGAAGAGGACCCACTGAGAATCCAACAGGCAGCCAGCCAAGACCCCAAACAAATCCTACAACTGAAGGCTTGATTTACCGGCCACACTGACAGCAGCTCTGCCCACTTAAATCCCTGAAATGTAACTGATAAGCCGGCGAGAAATCAAGTCGACACAGCTTACCTGCACATCGCCGCACGCTGGAGGAAACACTGAACAAGCTCTGCACTCTGCAAGCTTTCAAATCCACAACAAAGATCATCTATTTTTAATGAAGCAACGTCACACAGACCAAAAAAAAAAACCATCAGTGAATTATTAAACAAGCAGCCGGCCTCAAAGTATTACGAGCAAATATGTAAACTGATGTGGAACAGCAGGCAGGAAAAAGAAAAAACAGATGGGAACACTGGATGATGAAAACACAGTGTCCTGATACTTCATCCACCTGCTGCTCCTGTACGCAGGTTGGTGTGCAAACCTAATACACCAAATGGTGAGCCCAGTTGGCTGTAGTGATTACACAGTCATCACTCATCTGCAGCATCCTTCTGTTCTCATTAATACTACAGTCTGACTGCTGTCATACCTGTAAGACATCTGCTTAGCCACTTCCCACTAATCCTCAACCAACCTGCTTGGTTTTTTCTACAAGTTTCCTGAACATCCTTTAAAATACTAAACTGATACTAAACAGTCTCCTGGAACTGATCTGTTATGCCAACATGAAGGAAACAACCACAACAAGACAACAACAAAGAATGGCACTGGTCACACATTAAGGTTAATGCTTTAATTGAACAATGAGCTTTAACAACATCCTCAATAGCAGATGTTGATGGATTAGCAGCTACCTAAATCCCTGACTGGGCTATAAGAAAACTTTCCTGTGGAAATAAAGCTTCTCCCCAAATACCTGGAAATTTGTCTAATGAGGTCTGAGTGTTTGGACATCATCTAATCTGAGAAAGGAGAAAAGTATTTACACAGAGCAGATCTGGGGCACCTATTACTTCAGAAAATGTTAAACGGGACAAAAAAGAATAGCCATTATTGCATTTTTTGCTTGGAATTTTAATAAGCCAATAAGTTAAGAAACAATTTGTTTTTTTATTTAACAAGCTCTCAAGGAAAATATCATTTAACTGGAGTGACGTAACCAACTTACAGAGGAAAATATTTCATCATTACTAAATCACAAACAACCATGTGGAACACCTCATAATTAAAATAAACTTGGTGATGCATAAGGGGCAGCAGGCAGAACTCCGCTGGTTACCTAAATCTAGGATAGTAGGCAGAGCTTGGACAGGACTTCTCCATTAAACCTGTGGTTAAAAATGAATGGCTCTGGCATTTAGCTATCTGCACTGTGCAATGTGTACCCACACAGCAATAGTGACAGTTCTCAGTTGGAGTACTTTTAACTCCCTTTCTACCCCCCAGTTGCCCCTTTGCCCTGTGTAAGTTTACACAAACCTTATTGCACATGCTCAGTGTGATGAAGAAGAAAAGAGACCAAATGACAAAGTAGGCCAATACTGATCTAAAAGCAGCTGACAGTAAAAGAGGCTGAACATCCTACCCTCAAATCAAATCATCAAATGAGCTTCAGGGAAACTAGACATTAATTATTATAATGTATATAAATGAAATAACCCAGGGAATCAGTAAAAAAAAAATAGAGAAGCTGACTGATTTATATTATACTTTAAAAGCACATTCTGTGGTAAAATGTTAGACCGGTGTCTATTTTAGTACACCACCATGATCTCTCTGCAGAGGCCCATGTAAGAGACAGGTTCTACATAGGCCTTTCAAGCTAACTTCAGTGTTTCTAATTGTTTCGTATAAATGATTCAGGATGCACTTCAGCTTGCCCTCAAGGCTTCAGGAGTCCAACTACAGCTGCAGAAAACTTCAAAGGAGTTTGCCAATGTTCCCTGCTAACACTGTGGGCTAAGCTGCAACCGCCTCCTCTGACACTAAAATAAAGAGGTGCTTGAAGTAGAAAAACAGAATTCACATGGGAAGACAGATGAAGGCATACTCACCTGCATGAGGGTCTGGGAGGAGATGGTGGCATTTGAAACATACAAGAAGAAGAAAAGAGAGGAGAGCATTAGCACCACCAACAGCAGACTGGTTAAAATGAGGATAATAGGCTAATCTTTCAGTTTCAGCGCGCCTCTGATTATCCTCATTACTGGATTTCCATCACTTTAGGAATGAGAAACAAAACACACCTATTGAAATAACAAAATGTTTTCATTCAGTGCGGTTTCAGCTAGTTTATTTACCACTACAGGCCCCTTGGTGATCAATGTTTGATGAAGCTTAGTGTCTAACAGATCAATAACTGGCCCCACATGCTACCCATCCCTTCCCTGTGGGTCTATCCTCAGCCCAGACCACAATGCCTGGAGGCTGACCAGAGCTGACTGACAGATGGTCACTGATCCTGGGGTCCAGACGATCCAGACCCATGCTGAAAATAAGTCTTTGTAAATTATTAAACATGCCTGCCATGCCTAACCTTGTCGATTTTGTTTTTGGGAAAATTATTAGAAAGCCAATAATACTGACAATTTAAAAAAAATAAACAAGGTAAGTTATACTCTATTTACTCCAAAAGTTGGAAAATTGAGTGTCACAGCAGACACAATCAACAGAAAAAATTGCAAATTTTTGAGACAATTGAGGATTTTAAAAGGGGAAAAAGCTCAATTTTAGTTACATTAAAAGTTTATAGAAAAATGTAAAAACAAAATTAAACATTTGTGAAGCAAAAATAAATAGTAAATCAAAGAAAATACAATAGCTTAATAAAATAAAGGAAACAAGGCAAATAGTTCAACAAGGTAAAAAAAAAAATACAGTAAAGAAGAACCTCAATTAAAATATGTTAAATATGAGAGCTCACTGAATAAAAAAATAACAATTAAGTAGTATTTAGTAGATACTACTTAATAGGATTGGTATTTTGTTATGAAACCGTAGAGTTTCTGTACATGACATTGTGGGATCGTAGCTAAAATAGTTGTTAGCTAATAATGGTAAACAACACAAAGAATTGACAGCTCTACTTAAAGGTGACAGTGTTTTGACTCTACAATATACTTGTTGCTATGCAACCAATTAAAAATAAAGACTTGATGAGATATAATGTTTAACCTGAAAAACATTTTTATTTAACCTGTGTTAAGGAATAAACCTAAGTTAGTTCAAACTATCACCTGTTAGCATGCTAATGTTAGCTTATTATCACTAGTACTAATAGCAGTTTTTGTTCACTATAGCTAGCTAGTTTATTATTCTTTACTTCTGGTTTCTATTGCACTTTTTCATGACTGCTCAGCTGCAAGTGTTTGCAGACAAGTCCACATCTTCTATACGAACTACAGACCACCGTGGCAATCTGCCTGTGATCAAAACAATCACAGGCAATGTGGCTCAGCACCCTCTGTGTGACAGATCTCACCCATTTACAGCCAGAAGACACCCAGAGGATACAGTGTTGGTAGAGTCAAGTTTTTTTTAGAGTCTTTTTATGGCACCAAAATACAACCCATACAGTCAGCACTTTACATGACTGCTTATAAATCAGCTTATAAAAGTGCTGACAGTTACCATTCACAGCAGACAACAGCAGGATTAATATCTGTTAAAACACTTAAATCTACCTGCTTTAATGCTTTAATCAATGCCTGGAGTTTGTTAGGGGGATTAATCAAACATTTCTCAGCTGCACAAGTCTAATCCTTTTCCAGCCACAACAGATCAACTGGTCCAAGTGGCAGACTGGATCTCAGAGGTGTGATATAGTATCAATGTGACTGGAAAGTCAATTTAATTGTGTATATTTTTCCCTGAGTGAATTTGAAATATTTTATTTCAATTTATTGTATCATAATCAGCTTTTATCTATTTAAATTAGTTCATATTTTACTTTTATTGCATTTAATTTTATTTCACAATATTCCATTACATATTTTCTTATTTATCTCCTTCAAACTATTTTATTTTACTCCTTCTGTTATATGTTTTTGTGGGGGGTTTTTTAATCTGAATTTCATTCATCTTTATATTATTCTGCAAATTTGAGATTTTGTTATAGTTTTTTCATATATGGCATGACAAAAAGGAAAACAGGGAAAAGGGGTAAAAAAAAATCTAATCTCTGGGAAAAATTAATAAGGAAAAGCTGTAAATTTACAAAAGAACGAGTGATACAATTGCTAGGACAAAGGTTAATTTACAGAGACAGGATGAAAAAAATGGCCAATGTATATGAAAAAAAACCTAACAAATTTGTGAGAAAAGGCTATTTTGCAAATATAAAAGAAAGAAATAGGAAATTATATAACAAAAAAAGGGTTAATTTATGTATGAAAACAGACAAAATTACCAGGGGGGAAAAAACGTGCAAATTTCTGTAATAAACTGGGAAGAAATAAACTAGCATAACATTTTTTTTTTTGAAGAGAGATATTACACGATACAAAGTCCCCAGAGAAATGGTGTTGTTATGTTGGCTCAGTGATGAGCACAGATGGCAACATTACAAAGCAGAAGAAACAATTTTAAATGAAAACTCCAATCCAAGACCTTTGACCTGTGACATACTTTCTTTTAAAATCAAACTTAGTTTATTAACTATGTATACGTTCTATTTAATCAATCGAGGGAAAACAAAAAAAGAGGAACTCACCCTCTGCTGAATCGTTGCATGTTTGTGCTCCATTTCCCTCTTCTCCATGGCTGAATCAATCACCAGCTGATCCAACTTAAAAGTCAATTCACACAAAAGAAGAAAAAAATCAGTTGTTTCAGTATTCATTCTGCTGTTAAATAACTAAAATATACTGTAAATCCTGTAAATACAGTCAGAGCTGGGATGATTCAGATTAGCTGACTATAACTGAGCCTTTTCGGGTAACCGAGAGAGTCACTAAATGGAAATTGAAATTATGTAACAGGCTGGTATCAATAGTTAAAATGAGGACCAATCAAACCAGGGTGCCTGAGGAAATGAGTGGTGGTGAGAACCATCACACCTCTCACCTCTGCAGCCAACTTCTTCATGTAGGGGTCGATCTCATCCAGCAGGTTGTAGCCCTGCTGGAACAGCGAGTACTGGGCATTCATAAATGACAGCATCTGTGTAGGAAATGAAAATTAACTTTAAGAAGTGCACAGATCCTTCATGCTTTTTTTGACTATATTAAAAGAATAAAATATCGGCTTACAGCATCTAGGATCTCAAATTTCTTCTTCGCCTGAAGTACATTGATCTGCAGAAAAAACAAAAATGAAGTGTTTATAATTAACAAGGGAGTGGTCATTCACCCCACCCACTGACATTTTGAATTATAAAAATATTTCTTACCATGAATTTGCAAATATGTCTGATTTCATATGTAAATTCTAATTTATATAAATTAATAAAACCCAGAAGATAGACTGCATTAAAACATTATTAGTATTAGTATAAGTATAATATGGTCAAAAATAACACCACTCTCCTTTAAGTCACTCAGGGTTAACATTATCTTTTAGTTGAAGCCCTTAACACTAAATATTATTTGACACAAACTATTAAGTTAACGCCCTCTGGTGGACATTATTATCTATCTATAACATGACCAACAAAAATAAACATCAGCTGGCCCTATGATGGGTTTGTTTCCTTCTCACTGCTGTAACAAACAGCCCTTATGCATCAGTTGGGACACAGAATGCAAAGCCTTTGCATTCTGTGTTCCAACTGATGCAAACCTAAGTGATATTTTGTGCTACGTTTAAGAGGTTACGTCCATATAGAGCACATCGCCCTGCAGCTTTAACCTTTTCCACCTCGAGACACTTAAAGTTAAAACTCAATAGATTAAGATGTCTAAGAGCTGTGAGAGAAAGCTGCCGGCAGACAAACTGAAGAAAGGAAAGAGGGCACGGCCATCACGGCGATCGCTCTGAATCAGTCTCCTTTTGTTCCCGCGGGCAGTCCTGGTAAACGTGTGGGCAAAATAAGCCCATGCTAAATGCGACCAGAGCAAAGCATGCGCCACTCAAGCAGAAGGGCTCTGGCAGACGTCGCTGCAGGCTGACAGGCTACATCATGGTCACTTTCTAATTGTAATGGCAACAAGAGGCTGTCTCGTGGGGGTGCAAATGAGTCTGAAGGGATTACACTGCTTCTTAAAACTTTACTCTTTTTGGGTAACTGAAACTGAAAATGATGCTCAAAATCAGTGCCTGGGTGTAGTTTTCATGATTTGTTACTCGGTACATTCTTAGATCTTAGTCCAGTGAGAGTATTTAGTACATCTTATATGTTGTCTTTTTTCTTTTTACAGTGTTTTTCTGACCTGTAGCACGTAGTCCAGAGCGAGGTGTCGGTAGCACTTGCGGGTGATGCTCAGCGCGCTAGTGGCTTCTTCGACCTCGTGAGGCTTGTTCCTGGGTGCCTGAGCGTTCTTCACCTGTGCTATTTCCATGTCCTCACGCACCCTGTCAAAGTGCTTTTTTGTCTCCTTGAATTTTCGAACATCCCTGACAAACAAAATAGAACAAAATACAAGTGAGACATTAGCGTTGCAGGTTAACGTTACGTCTGAAAAAACGTGTCTGGGCTGCAAAATGTTGTAGCCTGTTCTATATTTAAACACTTAAGAAAGGTTTTTGGGGGTAACAAGGACATGTAGGCCTTTTAAAGGTTGTGGAGTAATCCTTTTCCCACCTGTATTGAATATTTTATACATCTAAATATCTACAGGGATACTTCAGCAAATTGTAGGTTTACTTACTCTTTCACAAAATTGTGCAGCTGTTGCTTTACAGACCGCTGGGCTTGATCAAACAGGATCTGAAACAGGTCACAAATAAGACATTAGATGAAATTTATAATACTTTTAGACATTGCTAGTTCATTATTATTTATTCTTTGGCTTATGTCACCATAAAGTTATTATCACGGGATTTCATTTTGGTCATGGAAGCTGTGACCAGTAAATTTAACCAGACACTTTAGACAAGAGGACCAGAACCAGCCTGCCAAAGGGAGGGTATACATTCTGGCTTTTTCGCAGTTATCTCATATTCAATTTTACAACAATGATATCACCCATGACCAGCCATACTACCCCAATGTAATTAATATACATATATATATAAACTAATAAAAAGCAAAAATATTGACAATTATACAAGGGAACAACTCTGGAAATATTACAGAAAAAAATCCTGGCTAATTTGCGAGAAGAAAACAGGAGGAAATTTACAAGAAAAAAAATTTTTTAGAGAAAAAAAAAAGGTCAAAATTTACTAATGAAATATTTGCAAATTTACAAGAAAACTGTATTTCAATTTTACAGGAAATTCTTTGGCGAATTACAGTCAAAGAAATTTAATATATCAGAAAAAAACTGCCAAAATTTATAAAACAAATCAAATAAGGATAAGTTTATGAGAGCAATGTATATAATAGATAAACTCTTAAAACAGACTATTCAATTAAACAAGAGAAGTACTTTTAGTGATTTACATTTTATCATTATTGCTTTTTATTTCCTACTCTAACATTTCTTTCATCGGGCTGGCTTAGTGTGGAAAACATCTCATTGCTCATCATCATTTTTGTAAATGCATCATTTATAAAATGTGAATGCTATTGTTTATGTGGTCCACAAAGTAAAAAGCTTTCGACAAACCAGTCAGCAGACTAATATTAGAATAACTGTAAATAAATAAGTACATATTGAAAATACCATATGTTGATGCCCAATCAAATTAGTGCAGCAAATGTATATTTATTGTATTGCGTGATGTATGAACTTAGTTCAAATTCAGGATGAAATGTAATGTAGCATTTCTTATTCCAAGTCTTTTGGAAGAAAGCGACAATGTTCCTATTGTGATATGACTTTCAAAGTAACCAGCAGAGGGCGACAAAGCCCAGCTGTTTTCAAAAGATGCTCGTAAATTATGGAAATCAGACATTAATGCCTGTTTGAATGAGTGGAGAGGCAATGATGCTGTGACTCAAACACCCCTGCTCCAACACAATAACATGCTGCCTTCAGTTTGGCGTTTTACATTCGAGATCCCTCCTCTTCCCTTTCATGCTCAGAGAGTACAGTCAGTGTGCAAGAGCTGCTGCTGCTAAATAGGTCACTCGGGCAGAGAGGGAGGGAGTGAGGAAGTAAGCAAGAGGGAGGAGAGGAGGATTCTGGTACAACACAACACTGCAGTCTGCATTCAGCACAGGGTACAAACCAGTCAAACTGCCAAGGCCCACGTGTCCTTACCACAACCGAGCAGTTAGACTGCTTAAAGGGTTTCACCCTCATCCCGCTAGAATAATTGGATACATGCGTTTTGGTATGGATTAGAAGATTTGAGTTTGCCAGGCTGTATAAATAGGCTTATGAGTGTTTTAACTCAGGGATTATAGGCGCGGATGATGGGAAAGACACTCTGCTATTGTTGTTGCTGTAAGCTGTGTATAGAGGGTATATGACAGACTATTAGGGTCAGTGATGGAAAAAAAAGAAGACATTGTGTTGGTGGTTGTGCAAAAACACAGTTTTTTGTTGTTGGTTTTTTTTATCTGTGGCCAATACACCAAAAATGGTCCCATAGTTCCAGCTTTTTCTCTTAAATTACATTTTCTGTTTTAAAAATTTTGCAGGATTTTCATTGATAATTGTACAATTGCCACAGCCAAAATTTGCCATTTTTTTCTTGCAACATTTTTTTCCCTCCTAAATATGTCATTTTAATCTGATAAAAAAAACACGAGTTATCTCATGAATTTGCTGTTTTTTGTCACAAATTTGCCCATTTTGTTGTAAATTAACAACTTTAATCTAAAAAATTAAAAAAAGAATGTCAGAAAGATTCTACAAACTTAACTGTGGGTCAAATGGAAGTGGTACTTTTAAATGGATTCTCTTGATGCCTCAAAGAAACGTGTTTGTTTTGATGGTAGCAGCCCACCCATTCGGCACTTTGCTGTAATGCTAGTGAGGCTAGCTGAGTAACCTTTCCTGCTTCTTGGAAAGTAAAATGTTTAAAATGGCACCCTGTTTGCCAGTAAACAGGTCTGATAGTGCATATGTGGTCTGCCTGTTTCCCTGAATGTATTTTAACAAGCTCTCAGAAAAGTGAAAGTGGTAGCTGGAAGTTTGGGCCATCAGGAGCTTTCTCAAACACGTGATGCCTAAAACACGAAAATCAGCAGTGCAGTGGTGTATGGCGGTCATAAACTCTCCAGGGTTGGATTAGTTTAAGCGTCGAGCAGACAGAACTGAGGTGGACTGCGGTTTAGAGCAAACCGCAGTCTTTAAAAGTTGTGGGCTCACCCAGCACACCTCTGTGATGTTTGTGTGCGGCAGGAGAACTGCTGTGAAACTTCCTGGCTTGGGGGGAAGTGTAGCCTGTTGCATTCCGGAGCTATTTTTGTGGCAAGCTGACACCCTTGTTTCACCGGACCAACATGCATCAGGTTGTCACTGCATAATGCAAATGTAATGTAATATGGGGGTCTGGGGACTGGTTATGATTTATGAAAAATGATGGAAATTGTCAGACTGGACTTCAGAGGTTGATTCCTACCTGTCACACTTAAAAAACGGACCCAGTTTTCCGTCACTTCAACTTTAGTTTGAACCTAAAGTCACAGTGTGGAGCTTCAGACTAATAAATACAGAAAATGTGTTTTTTCCATGTTCCCATTTTTGGTTTTTATGTAGTCAGAGATAAGATATTTCTGTTTTGATTGTCTCACATGGCTCCACAGAAACACTGTTTGTGGCCTTAAACTATAGTAAGCATTAGGTAATTTGGAGGGGCAGAAAAAGCTACTAAAGATCAGAAGCACTGTGACAAACCAGCTAACAGCTGGTGGTAGGTAACAGACACTGGCTTGCAAACTAGTTCAATTTACATAAATATTATGTTTTATTTAATTTACATTTTTTTTGATCTAGACTAAGAAAATACTTGGAAAGTGTAGATTTTTAATACAAGTATACGGATGCTTTATCTTTTAAACATCAAATATTGGCCTGCTATACATTAGCATGTAGTTAATATACTAACTGTACAACATCTAATTGCCATCATAACTGTATTAACAAAGCTGGGATACAAAAGACAGAATTACAACTTTTAAAAAGTATTTTTATCCTACATTTCTCATAAGTTTAGTGTTCAACAGAATACTGAATTCTCTTTTTTCATAATCTTAGTCATATATTCAATTTTGTTAATTTTTTCAAATCTTATTTTATTACTGTTATATTATTCTATTACTGTTAGCCCTGAAACAGGCTGGTGCCCTGTCCTGGGTGTATCCACCTCTTGCCCTATGGCAGCTGAGATAGGCCCCAGCCCGCACACGGCCCTGAATTGGATAAGCATAAGAGAATGAATAGATGGATGGATGACTGTTATATATGACATTTTTACTCACTCACAGGATAAAGCCTTCAGTATAGATCTGTGGAACTTTTAACAATGTTTGTTTTTACTGTATTTTTTATTGTAACAACAAAAACTGTATGATTCTATTGTCTATCTATCGTTGCTTAATGGCATCCCACCTGACAGACCAGCCATGTTAATTATGACAGAGTGCCACTTTGTTTTGACTTGAAATCTTCTTAGCAGTTAAATGTTGAGAGCAACAGACATTTCATTTCCATATTTGACAGATAAGCACAAACTGTAGAGTTAATGTCAAACATAAGTAAGTCCAAGAGTATCTGGCACACCTTCAGCATGCTGACATCAGAGCTAAGGAATGAAATGGTTGAAGACACCATTACAAAAGACTACTGTACTGACTATCACTTTTTTAAATCCCTTCGCTGATTCCACCAGCATGTTCAGACAGAATGATGTGATTTAGTCAGTCAAGCAATTATCTCAAGCCCACTCTGTGCACAAGAACACCTTTGTCAAATCGGAGTGGGTAAAAACACACTGTTATTTTTAGACTTTATCCAGGAAACCATGCATGCTTCGTGTCTCTAGGTTTGGATTTGACTGTGAAACTGCAAGTGCGTTGGGTAACGACTTGTGACTGAGAATACTACAGTTAATCCTCCTTTCTTACGGTCAGCAGAAATTACAAAACCAAAATGCAGCATTTGAGCCCATAAACTCCGAGCTGGGAGCCAAAGGCTGTTGTCCCACATACTTCTATACAACCAGATTACATAAAAATGGATTTAATTAAAGATGTTTTAGGCTGGAAATGCAGGACAAAAAGAAGCACTTATTTGTATGCACTATGGGAATGTTTTTCCTTTTTGGAAATTATTTGGATTGTATATGCCAATGGTTGAAGTGTGATTTGTCCAGGGCACCAATGATCTATCTCCTTGAATGCATTTATAAAGAGAGCACTGATGGTGGGTCTAGTGACTTGTGCCAAACTAATCCTTTTGTTTTGGAAAGAATCTCAAACTCTGATAATAAAACTCCAAAAGGTTGATTCTGTTCATCTGGACGTATCGTTTTCAGTGGGACTACGTCCAGATGAACAGAATCAACCTTTTGGCATTTACTTACCTGGAGGATTGAGTAAGCATCAAGACATTCTGACAATGAAAATTTGGACTGAACAAAAGGACACTGTTGCTTGTGAAAAAAAACATTTGGGAAGGGTCATTTGTAAAAAAAAAAAAAAAAAAAAAAGGGGGATGGTCAGGGAGCAATCAAACAGGTTTTATGAGTTATTATCTAAAGACAACGGAAAAGCATTTTGTGATGCATGTCTGACAGCATGTATTAGATATTTGGCAAGTGAATATTACCCAGTAAATTACTCTAAAAATTATATTAATCCACATCAGTGTCTTTGAACTTCACTTTTTCTTTTTGTTGTGTTTTAATGTTTTGGATTTAATTCATTTCAAATTCTGAAGTATAAAATTCAGAATCTTCTTTACAAAAGTAAGTTTTTTTGCAATCACATACATCGCCCCCTGCTGACCTTTAAAGAGGATGCACATTTATGGCACTTTCCAGATCAACACGCTACACCCATTTTTTATACTGTTTAGAGTTTTTTCACATAATTTAAAGCTACAAACAGCAGCTGGTTCCTTCATTCAAAACTCTGGAAACAAGGAAAAACAGCTAAGCTAAGGCACCAGTGAAACAGGCCTAGAGACCAGTCAGTGACCCCTTTATCTAATTACTTTTGTCACTAAGAGGTTACTATGGTTGTCAAAGGTTTACATGGAAGATGCAGACTTGTCCACAAACACTTTCCACAAACTGGTCATGTATAGATTTAAAATGTGCTGGTTGGCACAGCTTTTATTTTGAAGGTGAATGTTATCCATTTCTGGCTTGTAAGTAAGTAAAGTAAGTAAAACTTTAGTTATATAGCACCTTTCAAGATAAAAATCACAAAGTGCTTCACAGAAGCTAAAACCTAAAAATAAAAATCAACCAAAAGCAAGTTTAAAAAGATGAGTTTTTAGCTTGTGGCTTGTGTCTCAACCGTTAACTTTCACTACAGCTGAGGGAGTAAGTGTGGAAGTTCTGCAGAGAAATCGGCGATTTTCATTGGAAAAAACTGCAAGGTGACCACAGCATCTGCTAGCAACCAAAGCAAACACAAAGAGGTTTTTGATGCAGCACCCTCTTAGTGACTGATTTTAACTCGTGCCAACATCGTCCAGTAACTACGCTACGTGAAGTAGCCTTTAAATTATATATCCCTTGTTAATTAATCCACTTTAAATATGCTGGTGACACCATTTTCTTTCTTTAACAGGTGAAGACATTAAGACTGTTTCAATTTTTTATGTTTGTGTGCCTTTAAAAACATGAGATGGATCCATGGGATGGATGAAACACATCACTGAAAAAACAAAGAAAGTATATTTGTTCAAGAAGACTGTTGCTGCATAGCATGGGTGATAAATAAACAGCTGTAAAAACTGATCTTAAGAAATTGAAGCATAGATCTAGTTCTGCAGCCTTATCTAGAATAATCTGGTCTGCAACGGCCAAAAAGGAAATTAAAACTACTCACAAAAATTAGAGGCAGAAATCTCTAAGGAATCTTAAAACAACAATGAGCCTTACTGCTATTTAACTTGATTTCCATGTAGTGGTGTATCTAGAAACACCGGTTGATAAAAAATAGGCTAATTCAAATTGTATTATAGCAAGCTGGTTGATTTTTTTTTCTTTTTGCACGAAACCCTAAACATATTTTCTCCGGACCGCAAATCCCATCCATTTTTGCATTATGACCTCTTTCCAGTGCACAAAGATTCACTCACATCATATTCTCCCTGTGTCAGCCCTCCCCCTCATGCCTAATGTATGTTCAGAGAGTCAAACACGTGTCAATAATTTATCGAGTATTCAAATGGAGCTTTATGGCCCAATTATGTTGATGCTGCCGCCTGTGAGAAAGAAAAATCTGTTGTGAAAACTTTGAGGGGAAAAAGACTCTCAGGATTGGAGCTATACTTGGCCTGCTGGTGACATTCACACAAACAGAGCCTGTTTGTTCTGTTGTGTGGTACTGGACTGGCAATAAAGCCAAGCTATCAGGAAATGGAAGGAAGCAGGGCCAAGACTCTTTTAAACTTGTCCCGTGTATGTGCTCAGACGCCGTTTTGTATTTCCTTTCTGGATTTTAAAGGCATCCGAGTATGCCTGTGACAAGGGCGGCTGGCACTCCGTGGCCACATTTGTACCATGCCAGATATAACGGTCATCATTTCTTATTCATTGACGCTCTGCTGGAGTCCCTTGACTACATGAGCGCCACGCAGTAAAAATCACACACAGTGTCGTTTCTGAATAAAACACAAAAATACTAAATAAATTAAAAATAAATGTTCCTACACATCATTCTCATATCTCAGAGGATTCCCTTCTATCACAGGGTTTCTGCAGGATTTTTAAAAACCAACATCAATTAGTGTATTGAGATCAAACAGTGCTGAAATGATGCATTATATCTGGGTTTTTATAAGCAAGCTATAACTACTAGCTGCTCACGATTATTTAACACAATTATTAAAAGTAGACTAAAAGTAGTCTATTCATTATACTTAACAACCAAACAAACAAAAAACTTAATCTTAATTTTTGGGGATTTTCCTGAACTTTAATTATACTTCAAATGAGCAAATGAAATAAATAAATATGAAGTTAATTAAATCTGCCACAGTCTGGTGGGGAGTGAATTTGGACTTTTATGGAGAAGCAAAAGAACAGGATGTGCTGAAAGGCAAAACGGGAGATTTATTGAAAAACAGACTGTGGCACAATAATCGTTTTATCAGCACGGCCCCAGAGCCTCTTTGGTGGTAATTCATCAATACTGCTTGAACTATAACTGGAAACTAGAGCGCTTTCTTTACCTAAACTGTTGTTGCTTTCCCACCAATTCTACAAACTCATATTCAAGTATCTCATTAGAAAGATTACACATTACAAAACTTATTCTTGCGTAAATTAAATTTAGAAATGAGCCCCTTTCTTTTAGATGGCCGACAAAGCTCATCTTGATTCTCCTTCTGCCTCCTTATGTGTACTTTTTTCGTTTCCCACAGGTGTGAAAAGTGTGGCTGAGCTTACGCTCCAGTGTTTGTATTTGTTGAGAAGGTCATGAGGATCAAGCAGCAGGAGGTTAACGGCCGCTGTGGGGATTGAGGTTGTTAAAAGAGAGTTAATTGAGCTTAAAGTGGACTTTAAGCACAATTAACAATTCCACCTTCATATTCTCGGACTCTACTAGAGGAGCTTTGCATGATTTACAGTTTAAAAATTTCCTTCTTTTTGTTATACTGCCTCCTGCCAAAAGAAGATTTTAACTGCTGGTGGATGGAGATAAAGGTTGGGACTCTCAGATGACCACAGAAGAAAGCTGTTGATCACTGACTCACAGGCGTTACCTGAACATATCCTGACTGTATTATTTGAAACTGTGGGCATCTCTAAAGTGCAACGTTTTTCTGGCATATGAAAAATGTTGGCTTTCGACCAAAGGGAAATGACCAGAACTGCATTCACGAAAAACTGCATTTACATGCAAAGTCACCCATCCAAAGGCCTGGTTTAAACTTGTAAAAACCCTCATTTATAAAAGACAAGAAGGAAAATCCTTATAGTTCCCCTTTAATAAACAGGAGAATTATCTTCGCTGTGAAATGCTAAGGTTTTGTTTCTGCAATCTCAGCCTCTGACACCGACTGCACTGTTTCTGCCAGGAACTACCAGGAAATGGAGATGATCCTCTTCCTTGCACTTCAGTTCATTTCAGTTTCACCACTATCTCATTCTTAGTTTCTGTCTACAAAAGCAAAAATATTTCAAAACTTTCTAAATTTATAACAGCTTCTAAGGTTTTTTTTTTTAGAGTACCTATACCTAGGGCTGTGCGATATGACCAAAATCTCATATCCCAATATAAGAATTCTATCGTCCAGATAACGATATAAATCACAAAAATGTAACATTTTCTGTAAATTCTGTGAATCTCGGGCAGCTCGACTTACGGGAAGTGTTTCCAGCTGCGCGTCATGTAGCTGGAGTCCAGTGTTTTAACAGATGCATGAAACTACACATTTTCAGACATAAGTTGTAACAGCCGCAGTTTTCTTTGTGAGTATTTATTACACAGCGTGCTGCGGGGAAAAGCCTGTTCTAACGTTTGAGTCTAAGGTTTATTTTTTAGCACCTGGCGGCTCTTTTTTACTTCTCATCCGTAAATAATCTGCTCTTTCACGTGATTCAGTTTATTTTGAAAAGTCTCAACAGGATCTTGAGCTTTATTGTGAAAGGTTTATGTGGAACATAAACAAGCGGACACGCGATGGTTTTACCGTCGTTGCTGCTAACCACAACGCATAAAAACAGGCGCTTGTCCGTCAGTAGTGTCGTTATATAAAATATAAGAGAAAGAGAGACTTTTTAGTGGGGATAGGTTAATTGGTTAATCCAAATTGCCCATAAGTGTGAATGTGCGAGTGAATGTGAGTGCGAATGGTTGTCTGTCCCTGTGTGTTGGCCCTGCGACAGACTGGCGACCTGTCCAGGGTGTACCCCGCCTCTCGCCCTATGACAGCTGGGATGGGCTCCAGCGCTCCCCGCGACCCTGAAAAGGATAAGCGGACGCGAATGGATGGATGGATGAAAGAGAGAACTTTAAGAAATTAATATAGCCACTACAGGGACCATCAAAACGATGAAAAAATATTGCCGTAAACAGTTTATTTTGCGACACCACGAAACAAACGATAGCGTAAAATGAAACGATAGATGTTTTTATATCGTCATCCGATATATATCGTTATATCGAACAGCCCTACCTATACCTATAACAGAACACAAAATAATGATATAGTGACAGACATGCACACATGCCTGTAAGACACTGACATACAGGTTTATAGGCTATACAAGGCTTCTTCTGTCAAGCAGCTGTTCAACCTACTCAGTCCATTAAGCCTCCATTTGTAATGCTGACCTTCTTCTCTGCTTCCTGATCGGCAGTGAAGGAAGAGGAGGGAGTCGCTGATCTGCGACGACACATCTTTCTCCTCTCCCTCTCTTTCTCTTCTCTCTTCCCCTTCTCTTTTTTATTATGAATATATTTAACTCTGAATTTTGCAACCATGCTCAAAAAGTCTCCCTTGGATATCAAACACTGCTTATATGTCCCATTTAATAGAAAATATCCTTCTTGTCAATTCCTAATACAGTTTTATTCCTGTAATATCAGCCTTTAACCCCATCTGCATTGTCTCTTCTAGTGTATCCACTCAGAATTTTTGCATTGTGGAATAAATAATATTAAGACTTCTTTGGAAATCAAACATTCTCTGCATCAGCCATTATGACATATGGAGTTCCACACAAATTTATTCTGGGGCCTCTACTATAATACTATATACTACTGTCTACAGGAGTTTCCAAGTTAGTTTCTTGGTTGTTTCCAATCAGTCTACTACCACTTGAGACAGTGTTAGCAAGCTCCCACTGCTTCCTTGTGCATTAAATAATACAGTATGAAGTGGCAGGTTTTGTTTATTGCTACTTTTTGTCTTTAATCCCCACAGTTGTAGTTCATATATCAACTTGTATCAACTGTGACTTTTTTGTTTTTAGATCAAAGCTGAAGACTTCACTTCGAGAACTGTTGACCTCTGGTACTGTCTGAATGCAGGACAGCTTGTTACTGCGCCGCTGTACGCAAGCAGTGTGAATGTCTCCATTGTAAGTTTAGATGTGCTACATAAATAGAATTTAGTTATTTATTTCTTATTACATTATGACTTATTTGTACAAGCCTAAAACAGTTAAACACAGCGGAGCAACATGAGGAACTCAGGAGTTAAGGAGGAAGAGTTATTTAGACATTACGTGTGCCTTTTCACTGACTTGAGAATACTTTTTTTTTTTCACCTTCCACTTTTTACCAAATCTTTACGTTATTTAGATGTCTGGCCAAGTTCAACATCTTTTTAAAAAGCATTACTGGGTGTTTACACACCGTCAAAATCTTTAGATGTGGTTTAACCGGAAGGTCGCCGGTTCAATCCCCAGGCTCTCTGTCCTGGTCGTTGTGTCCTTGGGCAAGACACTTTACCCTACCACCTACTGGTGATGGCCAGAGGGGCCGATGGCGCGATATGGCAGCCTCGCTTCTGTCAGTCTGCCCCAGGGCAGCTGTGGCTACAACCGTAGCTTGCCTCCACCAGTGTGTGAATGTGAGAGTGAATGAATAGTGGCATTGTAAAGCGCTTTGGGTGCCTTGAAAAGCGCTATATAAATCCAATCCATTATTATTATTATTATTATTATTATTATTATAACTGAAATACTGTGGTATTTCTGAGGGTCTGCAGAAAAACTGGACAAAAATCTGTCTATTTAAAACCATTGAACATTATTTGATCATTAAAACCTTGAATTAAACTACAAATTTGATTGCTTACTTGTGAGTGAGAAACCCAGGAGGATTTCTTTATTAGGCTTACTAAAAGGAAATGAAAAGTACCTGCCAATGGGAGATTTTAATAACCTGGCAACCGTAATTTTGTTTTTATAAATGGCCTTTAAATGAGCTGTAAAGGATAATTTAATTATTCACTAACCATTAACACAACCTTTATTAAAAGGTGCCCCGTTGGTGAGTATTTCCATATAAAAACAACCTAAGGAGACACTGTCAGTGTCTGCCTTTCAGTGTGAGCTGTATATACTGACATTAATGCAGCCACAGATGGTTTCAGTGACCATCAGTGTTAAAATAAAAGGAATAAAAGGCCCTAATGTAGCCTTAAATGCCAGTTAAAATTCGAATGATACCACTCTGTCTCAGTATAATGTATATAGAGTGCATGGCTGGCTTACCATGTGGTAGTTTATGATCTCTTGCAGGCTTTCCCCGCATTTTTCCAAGCACTCCTGCACAGAAAATAACAAAAACCAGTCTTTAACTGCACAATACATCCAGAAAAATTCTCATAATAGTCTCACGCCACAATAGTTTCATTTTTGTGAATAAAAGAAGCAAATAAAATCTGTCAGAAACTAAAACCATAATTTATATGAATTCTGCATGGAAGAAAATAAAAAGATCCACAAAGCTAAAAGTAAGTCTAAGCTGGTTAATGTCACTGAGCTGTACCATGTACAGGAAAAAGAGCTATAATTGCAGGACTGATTCATGCCATTTATTTTTATTCGTTTACAATGGAAACTACAAATATGAACAAGGCTTTAATAAGAAACTCACAATTAGTCATACAGTTGAAGCCAAAAAGGCTTTTAATAGTACTTAATGTCAGTAGCAATGAAAACAGTTCAAGACGCCGGAGTCGTGAGTCGAGCCAAGAAGTAAGTTTCCAGGCCTGATTTGATCCTCGCTGACTAATCTGTTAGTAATCAGGTTTGTTCACACAAAAACAATGTCCTCGGACATTAGCTGCTTTTTGAGGCTAAAAGAGGCTGATTTTTTTTTTTTGGCTGATTTTTGAGGCTAAAACCTTCCACAACCATATCGACTAAAAGACAAATGAGGCCAATAATACCAGATTAAAGTCTGTGATGGATAAAACCGAGGCTTTGTTTCAGAATCTCACCGAGATCATTACGTCCTTCTTGCACTGCTGAGACAGATCCCGGATGCCGTTGACAAAGAGCTTGTTGGCGCTGACATAGGCCTTTCCTGCTTCGATCATTCCACTGCATAGCTTCACCAGCTGTGGACAGAAGACAGACGAGGGGTTAAATGAAAGATGTTGAAGCTTTCAACACACGCATCGTATTAGCAGGGCTGTAGTTCAGCTTAAGGAGATGACGATGGGCAGGCCTTGTATATCAGAAAGAAAAGAATCTGTATAAGGCCAAGGCCTAAAAAAAAAAAACTGGATTCATTTAAGAAGGAGAGGTCATTTTAACCGCTCTGAGCAAGTCTTGAATGGTCAAAAATAAAATAAATTAAAAGAAAGATGTTTACAGCCTGGCACAAAAATCAAGGTTGAATTTTTGATATTATCCATCTGGACACTAGAGTCTGAGGTATAACTAACTTCAGTCACAGGTGTTGCAACCACATCCGCGTGTTCACTTGCACCATCTAAGGCAGGGGTCTTGAACTCCAGGCCTCGAGGGCCGGTGTCCTGCAGATTTTAGATCTCACCCTGGGTCAACACACCTGAATCAAATGATTAGGTCATTACCAGGCCTCTGAAGAACTGCAAGACATGTTGAGGAGGTAATTTAGCCATTTAAATCAGCTGTGTTGGATCAAGGACACATCTAAAAACCTGCAGGACACCGGCCCTCGAGGCCTGGAGTTCGAGACCCCTGATCTAAGGGTTTTAAAAGCGATGGTGTGACAGCAACTTATCAATCACAACTCGTTAGCCAAAGACTATATCTTGGATACTTCTCCTCTCAAATGTTGACTGAAATTAGCAAATAGGCCTATAAACAGAGATTTACAGAGATCACAGGAGAGGGCTGTTTTCCTATAAATATCCTATAATAGTTCCAGTATCTATTATTGTAACTTGACTCTCTGCAGTATAACTCAGATCTAAAAAAGTAAAGTTTATTAAACAACTTATGATGGATAAACTGCAAATAAAAACATGCTATTTTCCCTTAAATGCTCGTCTAGCAAACCTCAGATGTGATGAGAAAATCCCTGCTCATGCAGTTGCACATGAATGGGGATGCGACCTGGCCAGCCAGCAAGCAAAATTAGCCTTTTCTGGTCCATCTTTCAGTTTCTTGTAAACCTAGCGAAGCATTTAATCTCAGGTTTTATCATTTACAAATATATGTACAAGTGTCTTTTTATCTATTTGCTTTATTGCTAACCTATAATAATTCAAAGAAGGGATACTGTTTGTTTATTTTATATGAATTTGCTTTTGGTTATGTTAATTTAAGTTTTAAAATTTTAGTTGAATAAAAAAAAAGAAAATTCTGGATTGAAATCTTGGCCTGGTTTTCATATGGTGTTTCCCAATTGCACAACATCGAATGACAGTTTTGCATATGAAGGTGTTGCAATGAAGACCTGCCTCCAGGTATCCATGAAGAAGAGTGTTGATGAGTTTGAGCAGGATTAGTAGAAAGCCAGTTGACATCTAAAGAGCATATCGAAATTACAACGTTAAAATAAAATCATGGCAGCGGCATCGTGTTTGAGCGGTTAACGCTGTTGCAATACAGAAACATTCCTGGCCCAACCTGCAGGTCAGCTGGGGCCATCTATTGAGTTTGCCTGTGTGGGTTTCCTCCAGGTGATCCTCCCACAGTCCAAAGACTGGATTGCGGGTGTTAAAATTATACTGCATGTCCATGCATGTCTCTTGAATGTAAATAAAGATCGCACTTTCTCCCATGTGTCAACACCTATGTGGTAAATAGAAGTCTGCTTAACATGAGGCTCCGTGTGACCCATCACTGAGGTACGATCCACGCTTAAGGCCAGCGGTTTTTATAACTCAACATCACATGCTCGAGTCACAACACTCAAGCTTTTGTTTCTCTGCGTTTTCAGCTCGTCATCGCACCTGAGCCCCAGACGGGAATGGAGTCATCCAGCTGCATGTGTGCTGTCTATCCATCACCTGTGTTCACATATGGCAGTGTGTGCAGGTGGGCTCCGTATGTCAGCCCCTGACATCAGCTAGCCACCCTGCACGCATGTAAAAGAGCCAATGTTATCCAGGACTGGATAATGGACAGCAGACACCGGCAACTCAGCATGAATGTTTTTGTGCATTTCCAAGAACATTTTCTCTGTCAGCAGGTTTTTTCTGTCTGCTATAACGGCTGCTTTGTTTAGCTTCTGGTTTCATGAGAGGAAAATTAATCTCTTCTTATTTTTCACTCTGTGTTCTAATGCCAGGTTTTCTGCTTTTCAGCACCCGTCTTCTCCAGCAAGACTCATTTCCTCCCAGCTGCTAACCAGACATGAATCTGATGTGGCCTTTTCTTTGGTTTATAAGCAAACTCACCATTAGCCTAGCATTATGACTGAAAACAAGGCTTTACCTATCCTGCTATTAATAATATTAACAAAAAGCTTGCTAAAGCTCACCAGACAGCCAGTCTGCAGCACTCCCCATAGATTTGCAAAGAGATTTGTGTAGAGATAGACTGAACAAAAGTATAAAATTGCTTCCTGGTCTTAAAAAAAAGAAGGGGGGACTAAAAGTCCCTTAAACTTGCATCTCCCAAAGGTCTTTAAAAGCCAGAAGGGGATAACTTCAGAGCCATCAGCTCTCTTACTCTGTGCCCTCTTTAAATGCTTTCCTGATGACTCTAGGTGCATAATCACTACTTTCAAATCATACTGAAGTCTATTTTGCAAATTCTGATTATGATGGAGTCAGAAAGGAGGATTTGGTTCAGTTTCACAGTCAGCTCCACCCCTTAGTGCAGCAGAAACAGGTGAACACCTCATCACAAACCAATGGGAGGCGGTAGCTGAGTCCATCTTTCATGCGGTCTATGAGTCCCACACAGGCCTAGAAACCAGTCATTGTGTAGTCTCCAATAAGCTAGTGAGTGGTTGCTGGCTAGGTGTAACTGTTCACAAAGACAGTGCCACATCAAAAATCTCCTTGAGATTGATTTGCTGCAGTCACCCGTAATTTGCCATCAACTCACAGAACAGGAGTAAAAACTATAACACAAACCACAAACAGATATTGGTCACCATCAAAGCAAAAGCTGTGCCTTAGTCCTGCAAGCCAACCATTCAAAACAAGCTGGTTGCAGAGTTGTAGGGTTTCAAGGCAGGTCTGCAATGTAAACTACAGGTGACCTCAACAATCCCAAGGTTTTCCATGCAGCACCGTATACTTCTTTGCAACTAATCTGACCCAGTGACTGCCAGCAATGTCCAGTACTCACTTCTCAATCAGTAAGGAATTACACACTTTTCTGTCCTCTTGTGCAGCGGTCCCCAACCTTTTTTGCGCCACGGACCAGTTTAATGTCAGACGATATTTTCACGGACCGGCCTTTCAGGTGTCGCGGATAAATACAACAAAATAAAATGATATGACCAAGACAAAAGCTGTGGTATTTTGTAAATATAATAATAAATGCAAATTCACTGTGTAATTGTGTAACTTTTTTTAGCAGCATCCTCCTGAAATGTGCCAAAAACACTGAGAGTAACATCCTCCTCTCTGCCCCTTAACTCATTCACTGCCATTGACGTCTATAGACGTCAATGGCAGTCAACGTAAGTTGAACTGAAGCCCACCAGCAGTAAAAGTAGACCTGCAAGGAGGTGCAGGGTTTGCGCACGTAAGGGATTGCGCAGTGAGACAAAAATGTGGTGCAAGTCTTGTTGTGTTTCACTGCCAGCCATTTGAAAATGGCTGGCAGTGAATGAGTTAATACTCTCTGGTAGCTATGGTATGGTAACGCGTAAATATTTATTTCAAAATAAGACACACAACGACAACACGGAAAAAGAGCCAGGGAAACCGAGTTAACGATTGAAAACCCTGAAAACTATAAATTTCACACCCAAGCCTCAACTTTCGGTACGAAAGGACTCACGGACCGGTTTTTTCAAGTAACAAGTAAAGTAAGGGATTACTATTGCAAAAAAGTAATCCGATTACTGTAACTTTCCTGTTAGCACGCTGCGTTACTGTGTTACTAAACCGCGATTTTGTTTGTGAGAGTGTCTCATGACAATGACGTACGAGCGCGTGACGTCCGTGGCAGCAACAGACGTGTGCAGATCAACATGGATAATATGGAGCGTGGGAGAGAGTATGACCATGCAGCGTTTAATGCTTGGAAGTACTGACATTACTTTGAGTTTGATTCTGTAAAAAGTGACAAAACATTAGCATCTGTGAGTGTAAGTACAAAAACATATTTTATTTTATATGCTGGAATATGCAGAAAATATGTTTAAATGTTAAACAAACCTTTTTCTACCTATATTACCCAAATCTTATCAGCTAATATTTATGTAAATATTTAGATTCACGTAAGAAGTTAGCTTTTTATGCAATTTATTATTTACCATTTTACTATGCAGTCTTATACAACTGATGATCAAATTTCATGTAAGCCTCTTTAGAGTATGTTGATGGTTAAATGCATCTTTGTGAAGACCCTGGTAGATGAATATTAAAAATGACAGGAATGCCTGTGGTCTGGTATATGAACTAACAATGGAGGTTCCCAACAATGATGGCAGTAAAAGAACAGCCTGATTAGCGCTGGCTCTTTCTGACACATGCAAGTCAGAGTCAGGGTCAGGGTTAGGTTGAGAACAGCACCAGATGGACCTGTGACAGGAGCATTACAGCTGGAACATCTGGATGCCTTATTACAGGGCAACTGCACGCTCTGAAAGCCATGCAGTCTGATGTTTTCTGTAATCCCCATCTTGCACTGCTGCCACGTCACGTTTCAGCAAACCTGAGCTGAACTCTTCAACTGGGCCGAGCAACAATACCCCGTCCATTATGCTAGCAATGTTAGCACTAAGGGATTAGGCACTACACAGTGATATAATCCTGTGTGTAATAGGCAGGCCGTGGCTAAGGTCTGCCGCAACTCAATATAGTGTGACAAAATGTGGAAAGAGACCAAAATTCCTCTTTTTCAGCCATTAGTTCTGCAGTATTTCTACCAATCAGGGCTGCAGTCAGTGTATGTTTGCAAGGATTCCCTCATTAATAATTAAAAACATAAAACATGGGATAGGCTTCTTTGGCACACTAGGTGGGCTTCTCCAAATGTTTCTAATTTACAACAGAGTTTGGTTTTTTAAAGGGGAAAAAAAGATGATTTTATACTTCTGCAAATGTGCAAACTGAGATATTTCTGCTAAAAATATAGTTGAGATGCTCTCATGGAGAGAGGTGCATGCACGGCTGTGTAACTCTGTGGATGGCAGCAGTGTAAAAGATTGCTTTGCTTCACTTTTAAACTATCCAAACACGCAGTTCTGATAGTTCAGATTTTAACATAAATATTAACAAAATATTGACTTTTAAGTATAAAAATTCTCCTTGTAAGAAAAAAAGAGAAAAACAGAAAATAACTTGTTTTTTTAATCTTCCTAAATATATGACTGGCATCATTTAGGGGTCTGACTACAAGCGCTAAAGGCGATCGTGGCTCAAAGAGTTGGCAGTTCGTCTTGTAACCGGAAGGTTGCCGGTTCGAGCCCCGGCTCGGACAGTCTCGGTCGTTGTGTCCCTGGGGAAGACGCTTCACCTACCGCCTACTGGTGATGGCCAGAGGGGCCGATGGCGCGATATGGCAGCCTCGCTTCTGTCAGTCTGCCCCAGGGCAGCTGTGGCTACAACTGCAGCTTGCCTCCACCAGTGTGTGAATGAGTATTGGAATTGCAAGGTGCTTTGAGGGCCCCGAAAAGCGCTATATAAATGCAATCTATCATATATAAATATATATATATATATATATATATAAATAAAAGAAACTGTCTTTACAAAGTCTTTCAGAAAAATCTGCAATAGAGATTTCTAATTTAAGAGTTTCAGATCACCTTTTTGATTGAATTTTAAGGGAAAAAAAATCACAATCTTTAAGACTGGACGATTTAGCTGAAAAAATGTTGCAAGTGAACGTTTAGTATCAGCAATCTTACAGCTTGCCACACTGACACTTAATGCCATGACCTCATTATGTTTGCTTTTCTAAAAAAAAAAAAAAAACCACACACACACCAAAAAACGTTGGTGCCCCTAAGCTTCATAAAACCGGACTGGCTTCTTTAAGGCGGCAGGTCTTGTGCCTTCAGGTGTGCTCGGGGCTGAGTTTCTGTTTCATTTATTCTGAACACGTTTTTGAAAAAGCTATTGAAACTTGGCCTGGTTTCTGTTTACTGCTTATAGAGCAAGAAAATCAAAGCAAGTACTGACAGCGTGGACTGGGAAAACTGAAAACATTATAGAACGCTTACTTTGTTTATCCAATATTGTTTTCAGTCTTTCATTCGCAATAACTTCTTTATGGAAAGAAGCAAAGGCAAGACACAAGTAGAAGTAAAAAGAAAGCCCACAGACATAAATATTAAGACAATTTGCACTACATTTTTCCCTTTCACAACATCTTACAGCATCATCTTTGTATGTTAACTAGTTAACTAGAAGAACCGTCTTACCTTATCTAGTTTTGCCTCGATCTCCACCACCTCTGTTTCTACCTCATCAATATTCGCCCTGAAAAATAAAAGCAGGAAAAATCCATTATTACACGTGTGGTAATGTGTAACAAATTGAATTATGTTAACTTATTGGAAAACAGTTGATCTGCAATAGTCTTATTATTCCCCACATTCCCAGAAATGAAACAGAGTTTTGCGGAGCCAGGCGAGACTCCGGGTGTGTTTTTAATGAGCGAGACGCCATCCTGGGAGCAGCTCAGCTCTGTCAAAACAAAGTGATAGACATGGTCTCTCCGCAGCGAGGGGAACATAGCTGTCTGGCTCATCACACAACCCCCAGTCCACCTACTCACTGTCAACACTGAAACCGCACCCAGCCGCATCTGGAGCTCCCCTCTCCACCCTTGAGAGACGTGTGATTTACACCCAGAGGCAGCATGACACAGGCCTTATGAACACCACTCAGAGGCTCCTCCGCATGCTGAGGTCATGTCAGAGTATGTGCGCTGCAAGCACGTCTACGTTCACCGCCCTTATGTGCCGCTCATCTGTTACGGTATGTGCTTCCTGTTGCTGATGGTTTAAATATGATCTACAGCCAGCTTCTTCATGTAGTCACATTTTCCAATTTTTAGCGTGAACCCCAGGGATGGAAATGTTGGTCAGTCGGTCAGACTGGATCTCTTGTTCCAGGCAACACAAATATCCAAGCAGCTGTACAGTTATCTATGAGGCCTAGAGCACACACACTGTTAAAACTTGGCTTTACCGCCAAATACCAGCAGAACTAATTACACCCAAATTCTGTGTTTGCAGATGGCTGAGCACAGCTGATTTGTCCTGTTTGGGATTTCAAATCTGGGAGAACTGGCTCATCCAGTGCTAGTGTGCAATTTGGAAGTGCTGTGTGTTGAAGTCTTCCTTCACTGTTTAATGATAAGGACTTGTTGGATGCCTGGTTGCTCAATTTAACCACCTTTACAAGCAAATGTGCATTACTGCTCACCCCTAAAGACTCAAAATCGTTTGTTGCTTTAATGCACGTTGAGCCAAAATGAAAAAAGGGAGTGACGTTTTGGAATTATCCAGTGGAGTTAAAACGCACAAGGTAAGCATACAAGTCAAACTACCATTAGCATCAGTCTACCCAAGCGCAAGCATGTCTGCCATCTTGAGCCGCCCGTCAGAAATCTAATGTGTTCATAGTTGATGTGAATATCTACAGACTTAGAGGGAAAGCAGTAAACAACAGGTGTTGTTTGCATGGCAAATTTGTATAGCAAGGTCGAGATGGAGGGCAGGAGGTGTGAGAGCGAGGGAAAAGAAGAAAGATGTCTGACAAGTCACACTTTTTTTTTTTTTTTTTTTTTTTTTTTTTTTTTTTTTTTTTACACACAGGACTCCTTTTCCAAATTTTATATCAATGTTGTATTACGAATCGCACAGCAGCTCCATCAGATTGCAGTCGTGGCTGGCAGAATAGACATCTCCGACTCATTTCTTCCTCTCTGGCCACTGGTGGATTAATCCGCTTGAACAAGCTCATGGGACGGAGGATGGCACATGTTCTCCAACCCCCACAGCTTCTACTCCCTTAATATGGAACCGAGAGGATTGGGGGAGAGAAATGCTCCAGAGAGGAAATGTCTGTCAAAAGCTCTAACTCGTGCAGAATGGAAACATGCATTACCTAAATAATCAATACCATATTATTCCACATGTGGACACGTGCTGTTGTAACCTCAACTGATCTCCTGCTGAACGGCTCTGAGCCCAACCACGCCCAGGGATTATCTGCCAGTGAGCGAAACTGTTTTCATTGCTGATGTCATTTTAGAAGCTGCTCTTTTTAAAAAATGTGATAGTGCAGCGCTTAGCAGGCGCTCGCTTTTCAAAAGGCTAGTTCTCCTCATGTGTTCATGGCTCCAGCAGTTCTTGGGACTGATTTTAATGTCATGTTTTATTTGCAAATGTCCACAGAAGAGTTTAGATGCTTAGGGTGGGTTTTTTTTATAATAATCGACTACTTGTGAGTTATTAAGAAACGAGATAAGGTTAAAAATAGATAGCAGCTGTTCTAGCAGACTTGCTGCCCTAAAAAAAGTAGTTAACTTCTCAGGGTGATTGGTGAGGTGGATCGTGAGGTGTATTGTATTTTGGGCCATGTCTGCTGCGGTAAAGCAACAGATGAACCTGAAGGAGAAGCTTTTGATTTACCAATCCATCATGTTGTAACCCTCAACTATGGTCATGTGCTCTCAGAAGTAACCAATCTCATTATTTTGGAGTAACCAAAACAATGAGGCTGTTGTGAGAAAGGGTGCTTGTGGGAAATGTGATTATGTACTCATGCTTTCATTTTTTCATTGTAGGTAGAGAGGATTAGAAAGCTATGCTTAAACTTGGGTGATTTTGTTTAGAGTGCTGAAGTGGGGAAGACCGCAGGCAGGACAGTTGAAGGGGGGGTACAATGGGCGGGACACCAAACCCATAAGACTATGTTGACTTCCAGTTGTGAGCCAGACCTCGCTAGACGTAGTGGGGGTAGGCTAGTTAGCTAGGTCTCCGGATCCATCTGTATTTTATTTATTTTAAGCGCAAATAAAGACGTCTGATTTTGGAAGTAAAAGTTTCCGCCTGATCGCTACCATCAAAAAGAATCCGTGAAATCGGCGTACTTCAACACTGTGAATATAAGGGTCTCTGTTTCTTCGAGTCTAAAGGAATCCCAATCAGGGGAAGACCAGAGCTCGCTGAAAAGATTGTATGTTTCATTTTGTCCAAGATTCAAGATTGATGAAGGATGGGTGGATGGATGTTCAGATGATCCTTCATGTGGTGAGAGTAGAAGCTGTGGTTATCAAGGTCGACCACTGGGCTTAAGCCAACCCTTCAAACCAGCTTATTTTTCATTATGGCTTTATCTGCTACTCATTATTTAAATCCACTAACTGATTATTGGATAAAATACAGAAAAATACTGGGGAAAAAAATGCCTACCACAAAATTTACAATGGGACATCTGAACTGTTTGATGAGATAAACCAAAGAAGATTTACTTCTGCTCAATTTAAGTTTTCTTCTTCTCTTCACGACATACAAGGCGAGTTCAGGATCAAAAATGGGTCGGAAAATTAAAACCAACGTGCCATTTATTTATATCCTACTGCTGTCACTAGTTCTGTGTCTACAGTTTAAAACTAAATGTCAAAACTGAAAATTAAAAGCTGAAAATACCTTCTGCTGGCTCACCTGCAGTACCATGATAGTCCCCACACTTTTGGAAATCACAGGTTAGTCAATGTAATGTTTGTAGGTTTTGTCTAATAAATAGAAATCTGTGATGTTTAGCCCTGCCTGACGGGGGGTCAACTTAGGCCAGGCTTTCAAAACGCTGGCAAAAACCCTGATCATGGAAAATGAAAACCTCAGAATGTTTGGCATGATAACAAATGACTGAAACTAACCAAGTGTTTCAGTTCCAGTCTGTTGGGCAAAGTGGAAAAATCCTCTCAAAACATCGTGTACACAAACACAAAAGATGCCACAAACATTAAACCTCAGTTACGCTGGTCTAACAACACCATAATGTGAACAATGTGTGTCTTGCAGTGATGGACGAGTTTCGGGTACAGCGTGGTGACACCCCAGCTAGCCGTCCCAGATGTGCAGAGACCGGCTCGTAGGACAGCTGCTCCCTCCAAGCTGTATCCCCCCCCACTCCCCTTTTTTTCTGAATGCACACGCCTCCTATAATACATGCAGATGGAGCCTCGGGCCTGTAGCCACGGTAACCGTCTCTTAAGTGGGCCGCAGAAGTCCCTGATGTGCTTGTGAGCTGACCCTCATTCACACCAAGAGGAGCGGGGAAGCCAAATAGTGCCTTACGCGACTCATTACAGGGCTGGAGCGACAAGAGACCACCTCCATTAAAACCTCATCGGGAGCCCATTAAACAGCAGTACATCCAGATGTGGTTCACACAGATGCCACCAATCAACTCACGTAAACACGGCGCTCCTTAATGGCTGATTAAGACCCAACAGCAACACCCACAGTACATTTAAAACACGCCGTCTAAAACATTCATCCGACATGAAGCCGTGTAGTTAAGCCACGGTGTAAAAACATAATAAACACAGAGATTGTGCTGAGCAAGCTGCAGGTCTGGTGGTTTCTGGCTGGTGGCGTGCTGACTGGGCATCCAGGGGAGAGGCTGAGGTGCCTTTTACTGGCCCAAAGTCACAGAACACCTCTGTTTCTCGTTAATTCGAGAACCACTGCACGTCTTAACCAGTTCCACCTGATGCTAAACGGAGATCTTTTGAAATTCTGGAAGGTAAATAAGTGTGATGTCCATGCTGGCCAGCTGTTTTGTGGTTTAAAGTATCTTCTCAGGGAAAATGTTTTCAGTTCAGACAGCAGTGGTGGAAAATTTTAGTCACATCCTTCACTTAAACCAGGTTATTTTTGTGTCCACCTTTGGGTTCTGAGGTTAAGATGTCAGTTCAGCTGGTCTCTAACTATGTCTTAGTCGTGTACCGAGGTTATTTGGAGCTTTTTATCTCAAGAACAGCTGCTGCAGCAGCTTAAGAGCAGAGACCGTGATCCAAAACAGGAAAACAATAAGCTGAAATGCTAATGCAAGAGCTGCAGATTGAAGCGATAATTCTCTTTACAACAACCTTTCTCTCTAATCATATTCCACTGAAAACATTACATAAACATTACAGTGAAATAACATGTTTGTTACAAGTAAATGAAAGGAAACAGTCAGATTAGTAACATGTACATCACAATCATTCTAGACCTCAGCTGTCAAACGTGTGGTTTGGGGACCAGAACCAATCCACCAGACGTTCCAATTCAGCCCACTGAAAATTACAGGAAAGTTTAATTGGTAAAGATGTGTGAATCCCTCACCAAAGGCAAAACAGACACACAGGACACCGAGCGAAACAACACAAACACAACCTGTTTGAACAGGTGAGTTTTAAGCTGCTCTTTATAGGCTGTCACAGAGTCACGGGTGCAAAGAGAGAGTGGGAAGCTGTTCCGAAGTTTGGAAGTTAAAATTTGGAAGTCCCAATCACCCTCAGTTACACAGAATCACAGGAAGGCTCTTATCCAGGGATCCGAGAACCTGGTTTGGAGAAAAGTGGGAACCAAGATTTTAAACTGAAATCTACATCCAACAGGAAGCCAGTGCAAAAGTTTCAAAAATAGGGTGATATGTAAAGATTTATGGCAGTAAGTTAGTCAGTTTACCTGTGATGATTGTTTACTGTTGCTATGACAATCACAACAGCAAAAACATCCATCAAAATGTCAGGAACGCCTGCCATCAAGCATTGAATGAACATCAGTGTGAATCCTGACTTACTGTTACAAGCCTGGACATTTAAACATTTAGACAACCTAATCCACAAATCACCACATCCCAACAGCTCCTCTCACGAGTGGTGGGTCCCCAGCAGGATGGACTCATTTGAAATGAGTCCTGCCAACCACCACGTGTCTCAGCTGGCTTCGAAACACCTATTTGCACTTGTAATATGAATAATATGCAGGATCTTAACCTGTCAAGTATTCAGTATAAAAAGTCCTCAAATAAATGTGAGAGAAAATGTATTTTTACAGGTTTGCAGTAACACAACAAAGGAATGGAGATGAAGGAATACCTTCAGCGTTAGTTAAAATGTATTGTTTTGGCTGCAGTGTGTGAAGCTGTGTGTGATGCTGATGAGCATTCATATCAGAGAGGGTTGTGTTTTAGAGGGAGACACTGAGGCAGAGCCACCTGGTGGTCTGGGCGGACAGCAAGCAGGTGGGATGCTAAAGAGACTGCAAACACTGGGTGCATGTAATGACCCCTAAAATTCAACCAGACCGACAAGCGTCTTCCAGCTGGGGCAAAACCTGCGGCTAAACCTCCAGACAGCAAGCCCACTGGGAGGATGAATTAGCCACTGAGTGATGAAGCAGTGTCAGCACACAGCTGTGCAATAGACCCACTGTTATCTTTGAGTGATCATCAACAATCAGCACACTCTTCAGCATGTCCGCATCATCATTCAAACCCCAGTGAAGCGCGGAGGAAAGGTGGGGTCGGATGAAGGAGTGGAAACGAGGGACTGGAGACGGCACGAGCGTATCTGTAAGTCTGTCTGAAGGCGCGGTGATGGAGCACTTTCTGTCTGGAGAAACTGCATTTTGTCACAATATTGATTGCTTTAGTGCCCTAATTGAGGCTGGACTGCATGGCTGAATGGTTGATTATTGGAGGAGGGAGGGTGAGTGTACTCAGCATACCCCCTTCAGCTACAACTTAGGTTATTTTTAGCTGCATGGCTCCTAATGCCCTCTGCCCTCCCCCCCCTCTTGCTCTTCCAGACCACTCACTGCGTGAGCTAAAAGCAAGATCACAGAGTCACCCCTGGCTATGCCATGCTGACCATTAAATATAAATCTACACAGTCCATTTTCAGAGCTCTAACTCAAAAATAACTTCCCCTGAGAGATGACTGGCAGGACTTTCAAACTGTGGATTTCTCCCAATGCTGGAGCACTGAGTGTCCTCTACTGCAGCCTTTCTAAAAACCAAAAACACTAGAGCTAGAGATAATAAGATGTTCTGTTCTGCAAATGATAGCTTTTCCTTTTTAAAATTGATTATTTTTAATGTGATGTTATTTCAGTTTTTAAAGACTGCTTTGCAAAAATAATGCATTAGTTGGAGGCGGCGATGGATGGCAAGACGATGGTCAGACACCAGGTTTTTTGGTGTCAGTTTCTAGTATTTAATTTGTATTTTATCTATTTAGCAGATCTGAATCTGTGCAATGCATCAATACAGTCGCTTCAAACTAAGATGACAAAAACCAGGTGGTTTTCATAAGGGCTCGCCACAGAAGGTACCTCCATATGTTTGATTTAGCAGATGTTTCGCATCGGATGCCCTTCCCACCCCAATGGGATGTGTCTCCTCCCATAATAAAACCAAGGGATCTTTCGCTTGTTAGGCCATATTACCAAGAGTCAAAGTTGTAAAATGGAAGTCCACAAACTAATCAGTGATGTCATGGTGATTAAACCTATCATTTGTTTACAATTACTGAACTAAACTGACAAGTACACATACATGACCACAGGCAAAGTTCTGTCTGAACATTTTCTCCTTCTCATGAATCACCATGTTGGAAGAATGCTACATTTTTTCCCGTGATATGTTATTTGAGTTGGGACTATTATTGCTGTGTGACACATAAAGCTGAGGAGGAATAGAAGCAGCCAATGAGTAAGTCGGGGTAAGCAAGCGACCTACAACTACAACCAATGATGCATTCACCAACCAAAACCCTGTGACCTCCGTAGAGATTTTTGTATTCATACAGTTGGTGTCACATTTATTTCATCTTTTACCAAGACTTGTGCTTTTCTACGGTCTGCAGTAACCCAATTATTTACGGTGCAGAGGGAGTTCAGATGTTTGCAGTAAAACCCTTCCCAACATATGTTCAAAGCCCTGACTATTGTTTCATAAGCCTTGCCTTTATTTTCCACTTGAAAGCTTAGATGTGTCACTCGTACTTAAACTGAACGGCTTTCTGTTCTCCGACAGCTCAGCTCAAATTTCTGCCACAGACTGTGCTGACTGCGTCGCCGCATTAAACCCCCAAATCCTCTTCAGGAACACACATCTGTGCTAATGGCTTCGCAAAAGTGACGTGTCTGCTGCAGCGATAATGACTCATTTATGCTTCAATTGCAGCATCACTGAAAGTAGAGATTTAGTTACATGTACTGGATGTGTGAGCTGTCACTGGGTTAACGTGGATGTATCCAGATAGGAGCACGTTCAGGGCATACTCTGCAAGTGAAGGGAAGCGTTCACCCCCACCACCAAATATCTGTTTTATAGCCAAATAGCTGAGTGGCAACCATTCACCAACTCTGGCAGACAGACTGCCCTCCAAGCCCACCCACTCATTTAGTGGGTTAATACAGAGATCACCAAACGATTTCAAGTCTCTGATCTTTGCCTCTGTGTATGGAAACTCGCTGGTGTCAAGTTCAGGGAAGGCACGGACCATTAAAATGCAATTAATCAATAAAACAATAATAACAAATGGACTATGTTAGTCAGCTCAAGATCAAAACTGATATCAGATCCAAATATTGAATCCCCAGCTTCAGTGCATGTTCTTTTATTAATTATATTGAGTTTCATTCTTTGAAAACTTTGTTTCTACTCTTCACTGTCAAAAAAGATGTTAACAGTGGGCGTTGGAATTAAGGATGTTGGTGTTTCTTTAGTTAAAAAGACCAGTATAAACATTAGACATTGTTGACATTAAGCAGATTTTAATTTAGTGAGTGTGAGCTACTACTTTTGTTTTATTCTATTATTTCACTGCTGTAAAAGCCAAATTCCTCTGCAGGTATCACATTTTTAAGTTCTGAAGGTGAAGATAAGTATTTTGCTCCAGGGGACACCTGAACTAACAGATCCAGCGGGATAAGCTTCAGGATGCTGGTTATTTGGGATCGCAGGGGCTCAGTGAAGCCCAAAGAAAGGCAGACTGAGTTAAAGCTGCTCTGTGAGTGTCAGAGCCTCTCATATGATCGTCTATCATCCGTTCCTCCCTTATGACTTCACCGTAAAGAATTCACCAGAGCCAAAACTCTGATAAGATGTCAGGAACTTATCGCACTGTATGCATGTGGAGCCCAGCTGAGCTCACTGCTAATAGGCCGCCATCAGATCTCCGCTGAGACCACTGAGAGACGTCTGGCCCAGAAACAAAGGCCAGGAGAAGCAAAAGAGAAAGGTGAAGAGATAGGGAGGATATCTGGACTGCACACGACCTCTCCAAAACCAACACCTGATGTTTTTTCTAGCCAAGTGGGATAGAGTCTGGCTGCGTGTTAAGCGCTCCACCTCAGATGACCAGTCTGCCTGCTGTGGCTGAACTTTTGCTCGTCTGCTCCCTCCACCATCACCACCACTTCCTCCTCCTTTTCCTCTGTCTCTGCCAGACCCATGCCAGCTCTCCCTCATTCGTGCTTGCATTGGCTGTGTGATACTCCTCCGAACACCACAGACCACAGCACATAAATCCTGAGGGAAGCAGCACGAAGCTTGAAGCTTCTCCTCAGAAAGAGATGGAAAGGCACAGCGAAAAATATTCAGCGTAGAAAGAAACTAAAGAAGATTCAAACAGAAGCATTAACGACTTTTTGAATGCCAACAGTAATACCACAGGGACTCATTTATACTAGCATTTGCATTTTTTTTTTATATAAGACCATCTCACTGTCAGAAATTATAAATATTCACTGTTTCTTTAATATTTTTTTTAATTCTGAAATGGCAATTACATCTTCATTTGGTCCCTCTGACTCCACAGGAAAAACCACAGGTAATTAAAAAAGTTCACAAAAAAGCAAATTCAACTTTTATTGCTGGTTTTTGATCCAGCTGTGGTTAGAGACGGCCATCCATCATAATTTACTCTCCAAGTCTTGGTGAGCGATCTCGTCTACAGTGATGATATAAAAGATAGATGATGTTGCCACATCCACACACAGTCTAATGGTCTCACAGCTCGGAACACATACACACTTTTTCTTTTAAAACATACAACTTAATACCACTTTACCCGACTTACATGATATCTATTCACTTCTATCTGCAAGCCTGCCAACATATGTGGACTATCTGCAAATCTGTATTAAAACTGTCTATTTTACAATGTTACATTTTTTTAAAAAGTGAAAAATATTATGTAAAACCATAAAACTGAGGTATTAGTGTTTATGTGTTTTTCCCATATCTATTTGTATTCAGTGTGTTAGCTCCTCCGGTCTTTATTTTTGGTGAAATCTGATTTAAATCATCCTCTCTTTAGTATCATAATGGTTATTTTTAGACTTCAAAAATGTCTCTACAAGGCCTTAGAAGGTTTCATACAACTTTTACACTTCTGACAGTGGCTAAACTGGCTTCATCTGCAAAATTACTGGAAAAACAAGACTGCAAGAACAAAAACGCCAACACATAAGCCAATCAAACTTTGCAAGCTGTGCACGACAGATTCTGATTTTTTATGCTCTCTCTCTCTTCCGTTAGTCTGTTATGTCCTGCTGGACCTTGAAGAATGCGTGCATATTTTCAGAGCTTCCCTTGGTGAGAGACTTGAGCTCTGATGCTGTCCATCGGCCAGCTGATCACAGGCAGCAAAGCGACAACGCAAACAGGCAGGGAAACACAGAGCAGGGGATAAAATTCCCACATAATCTGAGCAGATGAATCCCATCTTCTCAATGCTGCACGACAACAGAGAGACTCTTCAGCAGAAACATTCAAATCAAGCAACACTCCTGCAGCCAAGTGTTGCATTTATATCCTGCCAAAATGAAGGATGAAAATCAGTATGTATCTCATAACAAAGCATGAGATAAAATAAGAGGACTAGTTCGGCGTTTTAGGATTTTTTTTTTCCTGCTGATCTTGCAAAGCTTTAGATTTTTTTTAAAGCCTAGTCGTTTTGAAAGCTGTGTCTTTCCTTTGTTCCCTGGTTTCTCCTCTATTTTAACACTCTCAAGTTTCTCTTTACTCACTCCAGTCACTGCATACAATTATAACCATCTACCAATGTAACCTGGCCACCCAAAGCCTGATTAAGTGGACGGGTCTTCACATATACATGCTAGTTTGACCATGAAAGAATTATTTTGCTGTCTTAGCTACTGCTTCATCACTTCACCTCCTCTACCTGCAAAGACAGAGTAAAGTGAGACTTTATAGAACAGAAACTATACAGTTTTATCTTTAAATTCTAATATTTCAATTCCACTACTGTATAAATAGAACCCAAGCCTTTTTATTGCAGCTCAAGAGGTAGAGCAGGTTATCTACTAATCAGAAGGTTGCTGGTTCAATCCCTGCCTGCTCCAGTCTGCATGCTTTGGGCAAGATACTAAACCCTGAATTGCTCCCAATATGTTCATCACAGTGTGAATGTTAGATATAAAGCACTTAGGCTGAAAAAGCATATATGCATATATGCATATATATATATATATATATATATATATATATATATATATATATATATATATATATATATATATATATATATATATATATATATATATATATATATATATTATAGATTATCATGATTATGAATAGTTTCTTCCAGTAATTAGCCACAATCATGCAGCCCTGCTCTACATAATTAAAATAGATCAACCGATTTCAAACTTGTTATTAAATCATCAGATACTTGCAGACCATGAACCACCTCCTGTTAACAGTTGAAGAAAAGTCAAGAGATCACTAACGTCAGTACAAGTCGTCCTCTGGGAACCACAAACGTCCGTTTAATATTTCATGGCAATCAAGCCAACAGATGTTAAGATATTTCAGTGGACCAGCTGTTAACCAATTACACTTCCAGTATAACTATATAACAGGCGATTTTTTAACATTTGAATGTAACACTTGCTCAGAAAGAGCTGCACCTTATTCACACTTAAGAGTAAGCACTGACTGCCAAACCCCGACCCCGCCGTGACCTCTGAGCAGCTGCCCTCGGCCCTCTTCTGCAGCACAGAGGGACTCAAAGACAAGAGCAGGGCTCGTCTGCCAAAGAAACGGGAACGTCACGGCATATCTCCTCCGTTTGCTTCACAGCTGCGCAGAAAAAACAGCTGAGGTAGCCTTTCCCGCTCTTTCTGAAATCACGCTCGCTCAAATTCGTAACCGTCTGCTTGAACACATCCGCGAGGACGCCGTGCCGACACACTCCTAACAAAGACATCTACACATTTTGGACTAAAGGAAAAAAACATGTTAAAGGCAGTCAGAATAATTACCACATGATAAAAGGCTCTTTCATGTACAAAATATGCAAATATGTCAAGTACAGCTGCCTCGCTCTCATTGAAGTCATCCTCTGAGATTCTTCTAATAAGGAAAATAACGTTTCCATTTATAACTCGTCTGGCTCGCGGACTTGCGCCAAAGAGAAATGGCAAAACATCTGGATTATCTAATTTTAGCTTCTTCTCAGACAGATTAATGTTAGGGTACACAAACCTGAGTTATTAGCTGGATTTCAGGGCTGAAGACTTGCATCAAGAGTGTGTAAAAGCACAGCCCCGAAATCCACAATTATAACCCTGAAAGTCTCTCTCCTGTTACATCGGAGTTGGATCCGTGATGGTTTTCTTTCCCGTGTCAGCCTTTCCACTAATATTTCAAAGCTTTAACTGCAGGTCAGCTTTGGAACAGACGTCTCCTGCACAATATCTCCTTTCATTCTGCAGTCAGACAGCTGGATGGATTTCAGCACTGAAGACAGTCAGGAGAGAGTGTCTAAAAGCAACATCACATCTCCATCATACATCTGACTGTGGATCTCTCGCTTTTGCCTTTACGAAAAACATCTTTTCAGAGACTCCTGATCTATTTGGATAACCTGAAGGGAAGCAGTCAGATACCACATGTGTTCACTGGTACTGCTGAGTAAGCTCAGATTATTTCCAAATACATGAGCAATAAGGAGGCTCTTGAACCTACCAGCAGCTCCAGAATCAATTTCTCTGATCAGGGCTTGGGCTTGTATATAAAGCTGATGACTGTACAAGAAAGTGAAGCCAAACTAGGCCCAGTGTTTCTCTCAAACAGACTGGACGAGTGTATTTTGTGACTCATTTTAGCATTTCTTTCACCTGGCTTTTATTCTGAAATTTGATAACAAACTAACAAACTAGTTCCAGAGTTTTTATAGTTTGGCATTTTTAAATAAGTATAGTTTTACTGTTAGTTTTAGTCTCCTCAGTTAATATTAATATATAACTAAAATATTTTATGATATCTAATACCCCCCGGCTAGCTCCAGCTCTTCCTATCTCATGTTTCCCCGCAAACTGGCTGGACACGTAGCTAATGTTGTGCTCATGAATGTCATTGGGTTGCTGTCCAGAAAGTCTATCGCCCTGCAAACGGCGCTTCTCTAACGTCGCTGACAGCGGTTCTTGTTCTGTGAGCTAGAACACCGCCCAAACCAGAACCTTCAGCAGGTGAAGAGCAGCTCAGAGAGACTTCAGAAGTGAACTAGGACTACTTCCTGCAGTTGCAAGTTACTTGCTGTGGGAGTTGTGTATTAAACCTACACAACTGGCAAAAAGCAATGCCAGCATTTATACTTACGTACGTATTGCTTTACAGTTTTGCAGACAAAACATTTGTTGGCAGTGGAAAGTGTCTGCCCCACCCAATGTCAAACAAATCCACTTAAAAAAAAAAAAATCAAAGATGTTTATAACTACAGAAAGTAGTTCAATTTAGCTGAAAGAAAAGAACAAAACAAATAATATATATATTATACTGTAAGGTGCTTAATAAAGGATAAACCATCTGTATCATTTTCAAACCACATGAAGAAAATACAAAAGAAATGTATAAACCACCATAAAAACTAAAATTAGTCTTTACACACTGTACGACACATCACACCTTTAAGGCTCTTAAAAACCTCTGGAGCTTTGAGGTTAGAAACCCATTAGCTTCCTAATAATATCCCTAGTCTTTAGGGATATTATCTGAAGTCACTGAAGCGTATAAACACAACAACAGACTCAGAGAGGAAGAGAAGATGAGGTCCATCTACAAATGTAACCACCAATTTCAGCGTCCGGTATTTACAGTCGATTTGGAAGCAGACATGTTTCGAACTTCCCGCTGACAGCGCTGTTCTTGGAGAAGGGAGACAATGAACGGGAACGGAGCCAGCGAGTCCCGCGTGACCTTGACTTGTTGCAGGTCGGTGGTGAAGCTATTCTAGGGATTTCATAAACAATACGCTCCCACTTTGCTCGTAATACATGAGCGCACAACAATGCAGGTTTCACTCTCAGCGCTGTAATGGATAAAACACAAGTGTGAGAGCAAAACCACCGCTGCGCGCCGACGACCAGCGCAGTGTGATGCAACAGCCTGCGAACACACTTCAGCAAATGTCACAAAGAAATTAACACACCACATTATCTTTCTGTTCTTCTGACGCTGTGGTCTAGTGATCCCAAAATGGGAAAAAAATTAAATGTGAACAGTTAATTATTCATTCATAAGGATGAAACTACAGGACAGAAAGAAGCTGTAATAACCTTAAAATATTTAGCCTCCAGTTTTTAGCTTAATCTGGCAATTGCAACGCTACAGTCTACCTTTTATGAAAGTTCACACCCATGGCCATATTCAAACTATAAAGATTTCGGTCTCTGGTTAAATATCACCATCACTTTAAAATCCCATGTAGAACACATATCACAAAAATTGAAGACATACATTGGAGTTTTGCTGCTCACCACAGTGGATCATCTGCATGTCTAGCATCCTCCCCTGCCACACCCACCCTCACCATGTCCTCCTTCATTACATCCGTGAATCTTTTCTGTGTTTTTCCTCTTTTCCAACCAGCTGGAAACCTGGTTGGAAATGGTCGGTTTAATTCTAGACTGAACTGGTGGAAACACTCTGATCAGCTGCTAAATCAACTGACCTCTTCTTTGAATGGATGCCAACATCACTTTCTTGTATTCACCTGAAACCTTGCTGCGTTGAAGATTAAGTTGACTGCAGGTTTAAAAGTGTCACCACTGCACAATTAGAAAAAAGTGGCTGCAATTAGCTTTTTAACAAGCTAATTGCTTGTTAAAAAGTTTAGCCACCATGCACAATGCAGCGCCTGCTCCATACATCCCCCTTCAGCTCTGAGGGTGGGAAGGGGGTCATACAATTAGGCCACCACAGCCCAAGGGGGAAATGGCAACAGTCACGTAGGGGGAAATGTGACACAGATTAACCCTTTCAGTAGAACTCCACCCCTATTTCAGGAGCTGGCCTACAAGTTCTTCCTGTGCATCATAAAGGGGAAATGGACAGCCTCGGATTGAGTGTTTATTATTACATAGGAGGCAAGAGGATATGTGTGACGTCACAAGAGTATTGTACAACCGTCTGGGAAGGAGGGACAGGCCAAAAAAAGGTCAGGATACGTGAGGTCTGGGATGGCGGCGTAGGTTTATACTAACTCAGGGTGGTCCGAGATGACTGCAACACACAAAAATGTCAATGAAGATATTTGGGATGCAGGAGACTAAAGAAAGTCAACACACACACACGCACACACTGAGAGGCCTGAGTTGTGAGAAATGTCCTGGACAATGTTCCATTGAAGGGAGGAAGACAATAAAGCCTACAGATGTGCTGCTTCTCTCAGCCTTTTTCTAGGCAGCATACCAGGCTGTCGGAGTAAAATACCAGCACAGAATAGCTCACAGAAAGCCAAACCTACAGTGCAACACCCTGACATTTTGGTGAAATAGCTGAAATCCCCCTAGTGAAAATCCCTACACAGGCGTGATGTGTCCGGCTGTGACAGGGCTGAGCTGGGAGTCTTCCCAGCATTTTTGTGGGTTAAACATGCAGCTTGGCTTCCACTAGAAAGACATACCAGACGTGTGAAGCATTCAGCTCCTTCCTGTCTAGAAGCTTGAGAGATGGTGCTTACAGAAACAGCAGCTTCGACACGGCTTATGCTCACATCCTTTTCAGGCTGCACAGACTTTAACTGGGCTGTCTGATGTCTTAGTTTTAATCCAGAAATCCACAAAAAAAAGAATTAGCTTATTGACAGACAGTCAAAGATAACAGGAGAGCTGTCACTTCCTGCGAGGTTTCCCCCAGGTGTTTCCTATGCACCGTGTCAGCAACATGCCCCTTACGTCACTCTGGACCCTCTTAACCTAACCCTGCCCATGAACCTGAAAGTTGAGGTGACCGTCAGCGGTGATTTAACCAGACCATGACACTGCCAGCAAGGAAGCATAGACAAAGGCAGGCAGGGTACAGGGTTTGTTCTGCTATTCAGATGTGAAAAAGTCACACAGACCCGCAATCCAACAGCAATTCAGCGAAGTGCAGCGTGGTGGGACAGTTGTCTGCGCTCAGTTAACAATGCAGAAACAAGGCACTGAATACAGCCCCCCGGAGAATCGCAGCATTGCCAGCTCTGCCAGACTCAGAGCGACGAAAGAAAAGAGCAGAATTACACAGTTTTGTGAGAAAACGAGGAGAGAAAAAAATGAAGCCGAGTCACGGCTCATTGGCCTCTTCGGCAAACTCAACTCTCAGAGGTGAGCCGCAAACAAGCATGGAAAACAGTGAGAAAACAATGAAAAATGAGTAAAGTGGAATGCAAAATACTGACTGCGCTGTTGGTTTAGCAAAGGTCAGTGAAATAATGTGACAGTTGGTGGTTTAGTGACTGGAGATTAGGTGGGTAATACAACAAATTCTGCAACAGAGTCGGGTTAGTAGGTCGTCTGACGCCAGTAAATGTGACAGGAGTCAGAGAAAAAGCACAACTTTTAAACATTTCTACACTTTTCTTCATTATCAAAGCTAAACCAGTGATAGCGGTCAGTACATTAATGCCGATGGCAGGAAAACAGAGACCATGATTAGAGATGAGCTGAAAAGAAAGGATTGAGTATTAAAGTCAATTTTTAAGCTGTGCATCTGCAAGCTGCTTTGCAACCCACCACTGCCCCAGCTCCTATTTCATGATATATGTGATTTAGGCTACGTCTACACTAATCTGGTCGTCTAAAAACGCTCCGCATCCACACTATCATTTTCAATCGTTTCCGAACAGTTGTTCATCCACACTGAAACGACTGAAAACGCTTGCGTTGCTGTATTGCACATGCGTGAAACGTAAGACGATTCGACCTGTCTCATTTCTGTCTGCCGTTTATTTACTTTCCAGCTCTTTGAAACTTTGTTTTTTAAATGGACTAACAATGAGGTGGAGTGTTGCTGCAAGTAACACAAAAGTACAAAGTTGCAAAAGCGAGTGAGAATTAAAGAATTTGAAGAAAAGCTATCTGGAGCATGTACAAACTGATATTAATCTTTAACAATAATTGCAGGTTAGTCAACCAGAAAATGAACCAACTGATCTACACAAAGCCAAAAAAAATTACAAATCCTCACTTTAAGGATTTGAGAGTGTGTTTCTTCAGTCACAGCAGTTTTGTTGGAGTGCAAAAAGGAAAACTCCGTCTTCTCCTTTTGCTCCTCGATGGACTTTTAAGTTTTATTACTGCTGGAAGATATTTAAGAGATTTACGTTGTGAATCAGAGCTAGGTGTCATAACCGAAGACTCAGCAACATCCTCACACACATCGTCTCCCCAGCGTTTTGCCCTTTATGCTGAACCTGCTTTCAATATTTCAGCAAACTGACGTACTTCCTGAACCGTCCCCAGACCCTGTTCTGGTCCAGGCGTGACCAGAAGTCTACCCCCGCACACATGGGAAGGCAAGGGAGGACGGAAAGGGAAGAAAAGGGGAGAGTATGAGGCAGGGAGTGAGAGGGATGGAGCAAATCAAAAACAGATGCTTGTACACGTGTGATTCAGCATTGCAAATCTGAGCCGAGTCGAAGCCCAGCGAATTCCTCCTGCGTCTACTTTTCACACTGTCGGGGTAACAGCTTCGTATTTTCGTTGGATGTGCAGTCACTTTTCATTCCTTGGGTAGCGACAAACAGCCACAGCTGCACTGTGAAATTCCCACTACAGTCGATAACATTATCCTATGTAGCTGTGAGCTGATGTTCACACACCTGGAAGCCACCCAGCCAGGGAGGCTTTCCATGCAGCCCGGTCATCAGGGGAGCCATTATAGAGACATGACATTAAACAGAGAAAGCTCTCCAGTCACATCTTTCTATCTGTCCTATTAAACCTCAGTTAAAATCTCTGTGAAGCTTATTTTATGTGTAAAGAATTCAGTGATAAAAAATCCCTAATATGGGTTATCATGTCTGGTTTCTGTGAGTCTGCTGACAAATGACGCAGAGCCATAAGCTCACAGCCAAACCCAGAGGACAGCTCCTCACATGCTGCTGCTTTCCACTGGAGGGCAAGTTTAAAAAAAAAAAAAATAGCATATCAAAAACACAGCTGACGCACGACAGGCCACAAGATCGAAGCAGGTCAACCGCCACACGCTGAGGACATTAGGTATTTCTGATTGTCTGTCATTAAGAGATCAATTTTGGATGGCAAAGCAGATTTTTATCATCCAAACCTTTTGTCAAAAGTGCAAACAGAACCATCACATTCAAAAGTGCTTTATCTGATTTAAACGAATCACTGGAAAGCAAAACAACCTTATTGCAGACTTTGTGTATTCAAATCAAAGTGGCTGTTTAGCATTCATTAAACTAATTTTCCAGCTGCTAAGTGAACTCCAGAAACATTTCTCCTTTTGCTACTTTTCTCCTCCACAAAGCCCCAGAAACTGTTTTTTCTTTTTAAATCTAATTAAGTCTTTCCATTTAGAATTGCTCAATCCATGAACCCCAGCAAAGTTGATCTAAAAATGTGAGCTGTTGTCCACATTTTAAACAAACTGAATCATCCTTTCTCAAGATTTTTACTTTTCAGTCTGTCCAGTTCTTTCTTTATTTTTTAAATATATTGTTGGGGCAGAAAAACTGGAAGAAAGACCAGTGGGATTATATACAGCAAATCAGAGTGGATTCATACCCATGCCTCTACATTTCTCTTTTGGTATATAGGTCGCCTTCTCAACCTGGTAAGCTAAACCAGCACCCAGCTAGTTGGTTTTAAATACATTTGATTTCTGAGCACATCTTAGAAAACAGCTTAAACTGGCTGCTTAGCTTAAAGTTAGGTAACAGTTAACCAGATCCAGTTATTACAAAAGGTCCACAAAGTTTAGCATTTCAGCATTTAATTAGGACATTTAATTTGCTTAATTTGTCCAGATGCTGCCATGTAGGAACTTCATTTAGCTGTCGCGTAACTGCTATTTCTTGAACTGAGCAGATGTCGAACTTTGAATAACCCAAAATAAGACAACCCACTAACTGGCGATAGTTGTGTTAAGCTGTGAGCTTCCAAATTGAAATTAAATGGATTTGGTCTGTTTCTTCTGACAAAAGCGGCATGTTTTTAGGCTAACTGGCTGCTAGGCACACTTTCGTACTTTGAGCTTAAACAGACACCCAAAAGTGATGCTAATCCTCTCATCTTACTCCTGGACGGAAAGCAAACGAGACCATTAATTCCTTTAATGTGAAGTGAAAGCAATAAAAAAAGAGAGAAAGAGACAGATGAGAAAAGAGAGGAAGAAAAAGCCACGCCGCTGTCCTCACAAATTACGCCGGCCTGTGCTGCAGTACATCCGACAGCTGGAATTCACAGTGTGATTAATCCAACAGGAACGTTATCCAGATTATTTATATTAACTCAAAGTTATAGTCCATTTCAAACAGCGCTGAGTCACACTGAAGCCCAGGAAGAGCTGAAGGTGAGTAGATGAAACTAGTGCATATTTCTCTATTGCTAGTGACACAGGTTACATAAGTTTTCACTGTTTCCCTTAATTTTTTTGGATGTTTCCCGTCATGTTTTTTCTCTTTGCCAACAGTTGAACAAACACATGATGCGGACTGTCTCTGGGCAAATTGGATCCCTTCTCCTGCATATCAGGGGAAAAGTTGATTTTCTCTTGAAAATTGTTCGAGACATCTGATATCTGCAGACATAAAGAATTAGCATCAGATGTTCCATAATCCAATCTGTTGGGAAAAACAAATGCCAAGTTGTGAGAGGTTCTGTTGACCCACACTGTGAAGTAAGACCAAAGGCTGGGATTATCAGCATAAAAAGCTGCTCAGTGTCTGTGTGATCCTGTGCTTACTGGCCCAGCTCTTGTTTTCCATCTCTCCTGGCCCGCATTAGTCATTGCTTTTGCCGCGGGTTGCGCAAGGAATACTAATCTCAATTTACTACAACTCATCCATCATTTAGTTGCCACAGTGCTGATTCAACGTCTGCGGCGCAGCACGGTCAACCTGCGGAAACACCGGGCGGCTGATCTGAAAGCGAATCGAGAGGAACTGAGCAGCTGTGAGGTCGGGCTATTAGATTTCATTGCACTTGATAAACTGTCCGTGCTCTTGGTCTCTCCTGGCCGTGCAAGCGGCTCTGGGCCTTTGTAATCTCTCGGGACAGATCAGCACAGCACTCGGTATGCGGCGCCCTGCTTTTCACGGCTCTTTGTGTGCACAGTGTGTGAAACGTCTTGCTTTTCATTAAAATGAAATGAGGGGGACAGACGAGCGGCCTCCTTCGACACAAAAGGCACAAAAGGGGTGACATCATCTCTGCATCACAAATAGGTTTTACCAGGGATTCAATTCCATTTACACAAATCATCAATTAACTTTCAGGATTTAGACGCAGAAATAGTCTAACTTAGGTATGCAAGAGGGGTTGGCAACCTTTACTATCAAAGGAGAATTTGGGCCACATTGTAGCCAAAAAACAAGAATCAAAAACGAGAATCAAACGCATATTTATCCTTTTTAATATATACTATTGAGGTCTGTACCATCAGGTGGCTTTGACGTGCAATTCAGTTGGTGAAATATTCACTTTCTCCTTTGACTCAATGTGTGACGAGCAAGAGGCAGGTCTGACTGCGAAACCACACCCTCAGTGTCACCAGCTAATAGGCAGGTGATTGACAAATTACCCTCCTCTCTTTCTTTCCTTACTAAATATAAAGTCTTGAGCAGTCAGTCAAGTTCAAAAGAGACCCATTCAGCTGCTGTGTGACCTTTTCTTTTTCACAGGTCGTCATTAGCTGCCTGACAGCGACACATCCAATCACAGAGTAACAGAGCATCCCTCCGGCTTATCCACCACGGCACCAACACTGCGTCAAGTTCAAGGACTGTGTGCTCGTATTTGGCTTATCTCCACCTCTCACAGTAACACTGCTATCCAACTCCCAGTGTGAGAAGGCATCATCAGTTTTAATTTGCCCATCTTTATATTCATCGAATGGTCTGAACTGGTGAAAGAGATCTAACATAAAGAGACCTCCATCGGAACTTTAAATTTAAAACCAAAGCTTTTAATACCACAAGGAAAACAAAATTAAGCTCCCTCTGTAATAATAAAACAACTTTGAGCTTTTCTTCAATAAAGCAAAAAAGGTGATCTCAGGTCAAGCACTGCAAAAGCAGTCCGTCTCCTGAGCTCTGTCTTACAGATGTGTTTATCTGCTGCTTTTGTGTTTGCAGAGACATATTTCTCCTTTAATAATCCACCTTCCTGCGGCTGCTCTCCTGATGCTTTGGAGCATGCAAGAGCTCTTCATCTGGTCTCATTTTAAAAAGATAAAAGCCTCTCCAGCTAATAGCGCTGCACATTCTCAACAGGAGGGCAGCAACGATGCAATTATAAAGCCATATTTCCCTGTGTATCATCAGATCTGTTTTTGATGACACCATTTGGATATTAAGCCTGCAGGTGTGTCACCTCGATGTTGAGTTTTTGAGCGGGCAAAATGTGCTGACTTAATCCACTGTCATTTTCATTACCTGCAACACGCAGAGCTGCTGCCCTTAACAAGACGGTGAAAAAAAGCTGAAAGCAAACATCACTGAGCTTTCTCGACATGTGAATCAAGCGCATAGACTTAAAATTAGAACAGCAGAACCAACTTACATTAATGCTGGGGAAGCTGGCAGAAAAGGATCTAATGTACGACTCTCACAGGGAAGTCATTAAACTGAACTTCATGTTTCCACATGAGCATAAATATACAATAAGATACACAAGAGACGATGTAAATTAATAATAAACTAAGGTTGTGTTAGGAAATGGAACTGACGGGGAGCAGGTGGTTATCAGTGAAGTTTTTTTGTTTTTTTTTCTTTTACAATTATGGCGCGTTCCCCACCCTCGATTGGCCGGGAGTCACCATTCTGGGAGGAGCACTCTTGGCTGAGCACAAAGGCCACTGACACAGATTCAAGATGGAAGCGGGTCAGTCGGAAATAGAGCAGAAGCAACAAGACCATGCCGGAGAAATCCCTTCCAGCAGCTGGAGAAGTAGAAACACAAGCTTGCAAAACACAAAGATGATCCGTCACAGTCGTGAACCGAGACGCCTGGATTCATCGTGACACAGAGCATTTAAGATGATTCTGATACCATTAAGAATTTAAAAAACCTTGCAATTATAAAGATTTATTAATTCATGACAGAGCAGCAAGAGCAGACCCAGATATTTTAAAATCAGGGTGTTGAAAGGGTCTTTTACACACGAATCAGTATGCACCAGGAATATCAATCAAACACCAGCTGAAGAAGCAGAGCTGGTGATACATTAAAGGCCATTGGTGAAAATTACTTTCATTTAACTTGCTGACTTATTTCTCAATTAGCCATCTGTTCTCTAAAATGACAAAGGAACTGTGATCATTTACTGTATAAATAAGCTGTTATAATTGAGCACAACTCAACACGACATCTTCAAACGCATCAAATCTGGGACATAAAGCAAAGGCTTATGACAGCTAAGATCAAGGACTGACTAAAACCTAATGAGCAAAGCTCTACATGGGCTAACACCAACCTAACATGCATGTCTTCAGACTGTGTGAGGAAGAGAAACTAGACAGGCATGTGGAGAACAAGCAAACTCCAGCTCCAGCTCCCTTTTTAAAATAAATTGCATAAAAGCAGTGAAGCTTTAGTGCACTGGATGTAAATTTGCATGCAGTTACTACACTGTGGAGTCTTCATTATACTTAGAATCAAATCCAAATCACTGAGAACTTGTTGCTCAGACTATAAAAGGATCTGCTAAACAATGTTTTATTATTTACTAAAATCTCTACTAAACCGAGGCAGTTAATTCTAAAAGACTGTGACATCCTCTCTCCCCTTATCCCGTCATCTGACTGTGTCACACATTCATCTGTTCACTCGTTTTCTCACAGACGCTATGAGACTCAGAAGCAGGGAGCGCCACAGGTCACTGGCCTTGGATTCCCCGCCTGCCGGGGCTCTCTGCTCTGCTGTGACTCAAAGCAAGCCCCTCATCACGACAGCAGCCTTGTCTCAGCTCGCCGCCCCCAGCTGTTGACATGGGAGGGGAAGAAGGATCATCTGGACTCTTTGCCCTGGGCCATTTTGACGCAGAGAAAAGAGTCTGTTTCTCAGCGGAAGCAAGAATCTTGCTGGACAATGGTCATATTTTTCTGAAGGACTGGAAGCTCACTGGAACGGACGTGCCAAAAAACCCGCCAAATCGCAAAACAGCCATTAATGAAACATCCTTTTAGCTTTCGGTAAACTTCTTAAGACTAAAGGATGTGTTAACTGTAAGAGTCCTAATGTTAATTTTTCCTAAAAGTTCAACTAATGTCTGACATTTAGAAAGTCTAGTTAAATAATCACCAAAATATTTGCGATTATAATTTCTGCCATCGTCACGCAGTCGTAATGTGTGAGAAATACTGGGATCAAATTTCTTTTGTGAAAAGAATAAAGGAACACTCATGTGTTTGACTCTCAGCTCTCTCAGTCTGTGACGTCAGACTAACACATCAGTGAGGAGAAAACAGCTCAAACGTTGCTCATTGCCAGTAACATGCCAGAGTAAACACAAACAGAGGGCCTCGTGCTGCAGTGCAATCCTCACAGACCGGTCCAGATGTGTAGAACATCGCTGGCTGCAGTCTCACATCTGTCCTGAGAGTGAAGGCAACATTTGTCAAAGAGATTTTAATTCTTCATATTATTTGATGAAATCAAAACTATGTGATATTTGTGTCTGATAGGACTTTCAGATGTGTCATGTTGGGTGATTATAAACACATAAATGTGTGATTAAGAACATTCACAGCTTTACGCCTTCACCAGTGTAGGTGCCAGGTATAAACAAACAACAGCATCTGAAAACTGTGTGTGAGATAACAGCTGTACAGGCTGTAATGGTCTCCATCTTTTCATCTGTCACTTTGCCTCATGCAGTCCAGAAATAAAGAGGGAGGCTATCATCAAGGTTGAGATGGTTTGGACATGTGCAGAGGAAATATAGTGGACAAAGGATGTTGGATATGGAGCTGCCAGGCAGAGGGAAAGGAGGAAAACTTGGATGATGTGAAGGAGGGCATGCAGAGGGTCATTGTGACAGAGGAAGATATTAGTGAGAGTGAGTTGGAGACAGATGATTCTCACTGATTCACCCTTTAAGAGAGATGCTGAAAGAAAAAGAAAGCTGCACCAAGTTTGCATGATATGTTTTTCTTATTCTAAACTGGCAATTTTTGTGATTTGTGATTTCCACATCACGTTGGCATTTAAACCTGTTTAAATAACAGATTTAAACACAAAAATTGAAGTTTGATCCATCATTCGTCCAATCAATCCGCTGCCTTAAATGTCCAAACCATTTCACCCTCGCTTCTCTAACTTTGTCTTGTAAAATGTACAAAAGCAACCTGTTTTGGTCTTTGAAACTAATTACCCACCTCATAGCATCTTCAACAAAGAAAGAAAGAACAAACTGGTCTCCTCATGTCGGTAGTCCACAAACCAGAACATTCTGTGACAGTGGTTACGTACATCTTTTGTATACAGTCTATGTATGCATTTCAGGTTAGGCTACTTTTCTTGCAAGTGTGAAAACAGCACATTAAAGTGGAAGAAGAAGAACCTGACTGTCTGCAGTTTTTGCTCCACTAGCTAATCCATTAATAAGTCATCCAACCTTGAGCTGGGAAACCGAGAAGGCAGCCAAGTGTCAGAGATAATACTTCAAAACTTATTTCCTGCATGATTTTACACGTGTGGGAGGCAGGAATGAATCACGCAAGTCCCAAATGTAAAAAAGACCCGATTTCCCTGCTGCTTCCTCCCAGTCATCCACCTCCAGGGTTGTTACATAACACAGCATACTGTAGCTCCGCTTTTAGCTCCACAAAAGAGCCATTTGAATGGTGTCTGAAAACACTGTTACAGGCTTCAGCGCCTGCGAGAACATACGTTTACTTTACTTCTTTCAGCATCTCTTCTAGTCATTTAAACATCCTGGGCAGCAGATAAAAGACTCTCCACGCACTGTAAACTGGAGGACGGCTCACTTATGAGAACATCTCTCTGCAGCAGGAAAGGAAAATCTGAAAACATGTGCAGCATAAAAAGGGGAGGAGGTACATTTTCACTCCATATCGGCAGATAGGAGATAACTTTATCCACCCATTCATGACCCAGTGAGGCTTCTCCGAGCTCTGAATAATGAGGACGGTGGCTGTTTAACATGCAGCTTGTCTCGCTGTGGCCTCGCCGCACTGCTTTGCATATGAAACGAGGAGGGAGAAGGTCGTGATGTGCCTTCCTCCGGCTCCAGATGGGAGTCATTAAGGTGCTGCTGCCAAGTCGGGAAGTCTTTGATTTGGAAGCAGAGATTTTATCTCAGGGAGCAAACAGTAAAGTTCAGTGAAGTATATTCACTGTAGTAGACTTTTAAGGTACTTTAAATGAGAATTTCCATTTCAGAAGGAAGTGCTGCACATTTATCAGAGAGATTTTGCAATAAGCTTTTAAATCACAGCATACTCTATGGCAAAGAATCCCCGTTATTACAGCTGAGGCCCATAACAATAAAATGTATTTATTTATTTAAGCAGATTAGATAGGATTACACAAAAGTTGAAGAAGTTAGTCTGTGCAACTATTTGGTTTTTAACTACCCATCCTCTTTTTGCACCTTTTTCTATAGTCTGACTTCACATTTTTGAAAATCTAGCACAAAAGAAAATCAGATCACATCATGTTCCTGCATCATGTCCCACATAGCCTTGTTACATACGAGCAACAGAAATTCAACAAGTTGCATTCATTAAAAAATCTGCAAGAGACAAACTAACTCTGCAGGATTAAAATATACCCAGTACCTAACTTTTGACTGCATTTGCCTGATTTCAACTTGCACTGTTTTTACTTTGATGCACTGGTACTTCATCTCTGAGTATGTCTAAGTATCTTTCAGCACTGCACTGGAGGGGGAAATGACCCTGATTCCCCTCCCCATCTGACCGGCTCTTGACTCTGTTGGAAGCACAGGACCAGGTTTAGATGTGGGTGTAGAAAATTCCTTACTTATTTATGTAACCTTTGGAGGACCCCTGTCAGGGGCTTTGGCATAGTCTGTGTGGAAACCTTCAGTTTCCTCTGATCCAGGGATCCCCTACACAATCAGACAGTCTATTCGATCATTTACCTGATTGCTGTAGTGAACGTTTGCTGCTTTTCCTTCTCTTATAAGAAAATTAAACTATTTCAGACCAGTAATCAGCTAATCGGAACATAAATGGGAAGGAGCTCATTCATTATGGAAATCAGTACAGATGATGCCAGGCTCTTGATTAATTCTCGAAAGCTTCGCAGTATTTCCCCTAAAAACATTTAATTGCTTCAGGGGCGGGATAATGATATCTTAGATGTCAAATGGATGCTAATGAATTGAAAACTGGCGCTGTGAGCTCAGATATCAGGAGCTTCAGAGTCAGCCCATGTGACAACTCATGTGGCTGCGTTGCTCATCGTTATCATCGTGCTTACTGTAAGAAACGATGCTGGAAAAAATGCGCACAGTCTGAATGACGCTCCAAACTGGGATTGTAATCTAGCATGTACCAAATAAAAGTGCTGATCACTGTGACAAACCAGCGTGGCGCATTTTAATCTGAGAAAACACATGTTAAGATTTAGGGGGGGAAACACCAGTAAATATGGATAGAATTAATGCGTTCAACAGTTCAAGGAGACATTTAGGATACTGAGTTCTCTGCTCTCACCTAAACCGGGGGGAATCTTTAATGCAGTCCTCAAAATCCACCGTCATCTTGGACTGGATTGGAGTTTTCCACGAGGTTAAAACACGGATTTCATCTCCTGGGAGGATTAAAGTAGAGATGCAAGTTAGTCCACAGCGATCCTGTCTGCGTCTCCTGCTCCTGCAGCAGACCGTAGCTCGCTGACTCGCTCAGTCCTGCTCTGCTGATCCTGAGCCGCTTCACTCAGTACTAAACCCGTTGATGCCTTCAGTGGCTCCTCACAAACTCGGATTTTAGAGCTTCAAGGTGCTGAAAAACACAGTCACGCGGTTTTCATATAGAACGAGTGCTTTAATTTAAACTTGGGGTACTACTTAAATATAAAATATTATTATTATTATTATTATTATTATTATTATTATTATTATCAAATATAATAATAATAAGAATAATTAGTAAAATTAGTAGTTGTAGAAGCGGAGGGAATGTTTCAACCAACATTGAAAGGAGGAAGGGCAATGATTTGTTCTTATCTCCTAATTTTGATTTGCTTACATACAACTGGCAACAAAAAAATGAACAAAAAAATATCTTTTCTTCAGTTTCAGTTGTTTTCAGTGGCAGAAATAGGCTTCCATAAATTGCTAATTGTGGAAATTATAAGTCATCATTCTCATGCAAGTCATATCTGGTAACCACTATGCATATTTATTGAATTATATTTATATTATTATCTTAAATTCAGAAAGTCACATGAATCCAAACAGATAAATGTAGCAGATTCAAAAGTGAAATATTTGCTGATAGAAGAAATTTAAAAAATTAAAATAAAGAAATTCAAATGTAATCACATGGTGCAGCACTAGAGGAAATGCACAGTACTTTCCACCACTGTGAATAGTTGCAGCTTTTAATTATTTTTCAGATTTTCTGTAATCTAAAAATAAAATTCTATGTAAATGAGAACTTATAGCTACAGAGGTGAGACTGACTCAGCATCACCGATCTACAGCATCATATTCATGTAACAATGAATTCTTTTACTTGGTCTTCTCACTTTAGGTAACATAAAGTCCTGTAGTGCAAAATTCTTTATTAGGTTTTAGTAGCAATATTTGCTGCTAAGCTCAGTTTTCACAAAAATTCAGTATCAGTTCAATTGCAAACTGTTGATGCAGTAAAATATCTACACAGAACTGTTTTCCATGAAAGAAGAAGCCTCAAGGCTATTAGGTCTGAACACCATGCAATAGCTCTGAAGTTCATCATATCACAGTCAGAGGTTTATAGTAGATAGTAACAACACTGTTAATTTAAGGAAGTAGCATTACCAAAATGTAGGTACAAATTTTTATGTAACGCAAAATAATGGTTTCATGACTGAAAAAAATAACCACCAGAGTTTTGTAGAGAATAACAGATTGTCTAAGGAGATGTACCCAATTTCCAAGTATATGTTTTTCTTTTCTTTCTTTCTTTCTTTCTTTCTTTCTTTCTTTCTTTCTTTCTTTCTTTCAATATCAAAATGTAAATGTTACAGTAAATTTGAAGTTTTGACAGCTGTACAATATTGTTTCAACAGCAATTCGTAACAGCTTTACTATGTTCGGTGTAACTTGAAAGCAACATCGCTGACGTCACATTCCAACTTGAATTGAATGAACTAGACAACAATACACCGGCCAAAAAGATTGCAACATTTTCATTATATTTATATTAAAATTTAACAAAAAAGGAAAAACGGGAAAAAAAGAAACATTGAAATATGTAGGTAACTGTAGTACCTAATAACAATGATAATGTTCATCTTAATCCAGTTCTTAAATTTCCACAAAATCCCAAATGTTGGGATACTTTTAAACACTATCTAACAAAACTAGCTTAAATAAAGCAAAATAGAACATGAGAAAACAAAATAGCTTAAAAAAATTAAAACAATTACAAAAAAGAAAGGAGTTAATTTTTTAAAAACAATCTTTAATTAAATAATTACAAATATAAAGTAAAATGTATTCAAACAGGAGTTCAGTAATTCAAATCTAAAGAAAATATGATAAAGATAAACATAAGTTAAAAATACATAATAATAATAATAATAATAATAATGATGATGATGATAATAATGATGGTAATAAAGAGCTCAGTAAGTAAAAAATATAAATAACATAAACTAAAAATAAAAAACATACATAGTGAAGTAAAATAGATCATTAAATAATAAAGGAAAATAAAACAGAACATATCTGCGTTACTAACTGTAGTGCAGAAAAAGTGCACAGCAAATGTTAGATGACATTACAGTGGATATTACAGTGCAATGGAATGTAAAGTCTTGTGGCCAGTGCAATAAATAAAAATAAAAGAAGATTTTTTAAAAACTGATAGTCCTGTGTTATATGTATATTCATCAGAGAATTGGGATGAAAGTATTTTTATATTCTCTGGTGAGCAGATGGTGAATAAGCAAACGCCCACAGTAGGTTTGGTTATAATTTCTCTTAACTTCCACACTTTTGATGAATTATGGTTTGTTTTCATATCAACTAATCATATTTTGTCAAAGCTGCAAAATCTATATCATGTAAATTCAAAAGAGCACTTTACAATGGCCTTTAATCCTGTATCCCACAACTTCGTTTTTCCCATGCAGCTCTTAAATGACTCTCTGTTAAGTACTTCCACTTCCTAAGCAAGCCTATTATAAATGCACAGGAAATGGGAAAGCTTGGAGAAAGAGCGCCTGTTTGGGATTTCTCTGCAGGTTTTCACTAAGCACCATTGTTCCTCCTATCCTGGCTTTAAAAAGGCTGCCGCTCAGGCCATGAATGGAGATGATCTCACTCTTGGGAAGAAATGGCATCATCTTTTAGCAGGAATGACAGAGACATCAGCCTTTGAAAAATATTTAATACTTTCATTGGCTGGTCTTCAAGCACTTTGGTTCAGAATGAAATACTACTGTATGCATTGCCATGAACTTCAGAACAGACATTTATATTCTCCATATAAAGAATCCTACTGCTTTTGGCAGTCCACTGCCTATTCATGTGTTATAATCATGACATTACCATTTTTATTGATTGAGTAAATCACATGCATGAAGCCCCCGCCCCCCACCCCCAAACAAAGAATATATATATATATATATATACATATATATATGATGGTCCTTGACTTTCCAGCTAGAAGCATGTGTTTCCATTTATCTTGTGGAAAATCTGCTCTATAAAAACTATGTAAAGATGTAACAATAGTCACATTCCCCACACTGACTGGTGACTCTTTGACTTTTTGTTTAGTAAGACAAGTAATTAATTGAATGAACTTTTACCTCAAATTTTTCTCATCATTGGACTGGTACCACAGTTTTAAAGATATTCGTGGTCATCTCAACAGGTGATCCAGGTGATATCTATAAAAATATGTATTTTTTTTGCCCCCCCCCTTTTTTTTTCTTTGCCCTTCATCACTATTCCTCTTCCCCGCTGTCTTTGTTTCCCTCCCTCCCCCCGTCATGTCTGTCCCGTCTGTAACAACTGAAAATAAAATAAAATAAATAAATTTAAAAAATAGATTAAAAAAACTAGTTTGTCCAATATTTTAAAAAATAGATATCTAAAAGGACATTTAGCTGCACGTCACATAGCAGGAACATGCATTTAGCCATGTAGACATAGTCAAGATGACCTGCTGAGGTCTGAACTGAGCATCAGAATGGGGAAGAAAGGTGATTTGAGTGCCTTTGAACATGGCATTGTTGTTGTTTCTTTTGCCTTGTAAATTTTGAATTTTTACTTTTTATGTAAAGCTTACTTCGTCCATCATGCTTATGAATATGATTATTGATTTTATCTTCTACTTCAGCTTGAGTAAAGAAGATTTCATGGTTCACGAAAGTCCTCATCAACTTTGTCTCAGTTTTCTCAGTCTTTGCCTTACCCCCGAGCTCCTTTTACTAATCTGAGATCAAAGCACTCCCCTCCTTCTGAAGCTGTTGAGTCAGCAGTTGGCTGATCCCAAAATGCAGACTGCTGGAGAAACTTAACAGCAAACTTGGTAGCACACATATTTTCTAGACTGTTCTGGGTTTTATTATAACATCACACGATCTTGGTAGGTGATGCATATGAGCACAGGCTTTCCTTTGAAAAAGTGTGATGAAGTAATAAGTACAAATTTAGGAAAATATGCTTATTAAAGTTCTGTACTAGCTGGATGAGAGGATATCCCTATTAAATGTTATTAAATATTAAGTAATAGCAGCAGGTGCTTAGCCTCAGCTCAGTTTCCTTAAGGTCAAACACAGAAAACAAACTGAGCACGTATGAGGGATTTTGTATGGGAATCAAAAATGCACCTAGATGGTAGCAGTTGGTTGGTTTCTCTCTTAGTGCCACCATGAAGTTCAGATTTTGTTAAGGTTCATCACTGAAATTAATTAAAATGTTCACGCTGCACCATTATTAGATTCAATTTTAAATTTGTTGTGTATTTTACAATAGCTTATACAATAAATTAAATAATGAACATTATGATGACCATGATAACTCAGACTCTAAGTTTTTATATTTACATTTTTTAAAGCTTTTTCATGTTTAGTACATATACTTTTGTGCAACCAAGTGCAACCACAATTGTGTGTTGCACTCGAGGCTAAGTTATCTTCTTTGGTTTCTTAGTGTTTTAGCTCATTAGCTAGGTAGTATGAGTAAATGTACACCACTAAAGAATGTATTTATTTATTTATTTTGTTGTCCATTGGTGAAATATTTGATTAGGTACCCAAAAATTTCAACTTACTGAGAAGTAACTCAAAAATTAAAGATACATGGCAAGTTAAAATTTTGACATAAACTAGCAGAGATTTTGAGATTTTCAGTACCTTTTTTAAGTAGTAGAAACAAACATCCATACATCTACTACCATCATCAAGACAAACTTATTTAGATTATCTATAGAATACTAACCTACATTGGACATTAATTGTGACTACCTGCTAAATATTAACATGCTAGGACGTTTATGTTAGCAAACCATGTTTTCTAAGATATAACCTTGTATTGAAACAGTGGTTGGGAGACTGTTTTCTATATCTTTACACTAAAGCTCAATACCTATCAGTACTTAATTCTAATTTTAGATATTAAACAACTTAGACATCTTCTTATGGTGCAACCTCAAAATCAAAGGCTAATTTCGCATATGCTAATTAACAAATTTATCCTCACTCACTGAACTTTAGCAATGAGCACAGTGATATTATCTTAAATATTTATATATTGTTTTAGTTAGCATGCTAACTTGGTCAGAAGCTGTCCTGAATTAAAAATGAATTCATATTAAAGGGGAAAAAACGAATAGAAATCAGTAAAAGTGATAATGGCATGGTCTTCAGAACTGACAGTTTGCTAACCAAGCACGCTAACATTAGCTGACTTAGCACACCACTGTTTTTATATAAATATAGTGACTTCAGGTTCCAAAGAAACTCTAACATAGTGACTGTGCAGAAATGTTGCTTATGTCCCTGTTTTATATAGAGTTGAAGAATTTGTCATCATATTTTCTCATCATTATTTCTTTGTGCAATGCACCAGTACCACTGGCATCAAAGTATGCCAAGAGCATGATGCTACTGCCACCATGTCTGACAGCTGGTAAAGTGTCCTTAGGTTTGAAACCTCCAACATTATTCCTCCAAGCATGCTTCTTGTCTGGGCCAGATAGCTCAGTCTTGTTCTCACTGTAAAGCTTTACTACGGAAAGTACTTGGCACAAATTTAGTTGTCCTTAAAGGTGTTGATTTTGGCCTAACTTTTTGGTCAGACCTTGGCAAAGTGGTGACACATCTCGATGTTAGGATCTGCATGTGGCAGGGCGTGGTCTGTGGCGCCACTGTGGGGAGGCTGACACACCTGAGCGGCATCAACAATTACGCCTCACCTGCATTTAAGAAGATTGAACACGGAGTCCTGTTGCTGTTGTTGTTGTTGGTGTGTGACTGACAGCTGAAAAACTGTGGCCAAGTACTGTTGAAACAGCAACCAAACCGATCTGAATAAGCTATAATCTTATGAAACCTTCATAACCCAAAAAACAAGAGCAATAAAACCTCTAAAACCTTTAAAATAGGGCAAAGGCACCAAATTTTGCCCCGCAGTTGTCCAAGCTATTTTCATCAGACGTGACTCTCTTCATGTTTTTTTCTGTCCCACTGAAACTACATGGTTCTAACCATTATTTTCCACAGGTCTTGTTAGCCCCAGATAAAATGAGCAGGGACAACACCAGGATGCCCGCAGCGGTGAGCTTTCAATGGCTGTACCTTTATATTTTAATTAGAGTTATGAAAGTGGTATTGACCTTAATCTAAGATAAGTGCATTTTCCAAAATGTCAAACTCTTCTTTTATGATTTGGATGATGAGATTTATGGGCAGATTACAAGCCATCATATCAGTAGTAGACTCTTCATGTTTCATCTCCCGTTGCCAACTCTGTGTGGCATGTACCAGGAGCAGGGATGAGTCCTGCCTCTGTGCAGGGAGGCAGGGAGCCGTCGGCTCCCATTTTTGCTTCCATCGCAGACTCGCTCTTTGCAGACATAAGCACCACTGCGGCATCTCCAGGAGAGACATGTGGGTCTCTGGGATGCTGACCTACTTTTTCTCCCCTTTTTTGGTCTGCTGGAGAGAGTCTCTCTGCTGAGCACACAGCTTGTAACACTACAGATGAGACATGTACAAATGCCGCATGGATGTTTTGTATTATGCATGCATATCTTCTCAGCGCACTTACTTAAATTTTTAAATTCATTTTAATCTTGCACTAGAAATGCTGTGCTCATACTAATTGCGTACTGGCATGATGTATAATACAGTATTTGTGTGTTACTGTCATCTGGCTTCTTTATCCAGCGTAAAAAGAAAGAGGTTAAAACTGAAATTTTGCAGTTTGATATTTTAGGCAAAATGTCGACATTTTCTTCAAATTAGACATAAAGATTGATAGTATGCTTACATTTGTATGTTGAAAAAAAGCCAGAAAATATGATAAAAAAAAAATCAGTGGCTGCCCCTGAAATATTACCCAGAGAGCCAATCAGCAGCTGAATTGTAAAACATGTTATTGTGGTGGTGAGTTCTGCTGTATTTTTGACCTTTCCGTAAGTCATCGTATGTATTGTGAATTATCGTGGCATTTTTTTAGTGTTGTCATCAGATGAGCACAGACATAGATTGTGTTAACGCTCAGGATCGAGCTTTTAATAAAGCTGTGAGACTAAAACCTTGGAGGAAAATACAACCCTCTTAAGTCTCATTTAACGCAATGTCAGCAAAACCTTTTAGGCATGTTTTTATCTGACTTGACAGGTGATTTCATATATACAGTTGTTATGTCCCAGTGAGCACTGAACTTACAGGGAAGGCAGATATGTGACATATGACCTTTGTGAGTTTGAGGTGCTCTTTGCCAGAAGCTGTTTACAGTCACTCTGAGATCACTGCTGACTTATTTAACAGTCCTGCCAATGCACATTAACCCGGGAACTTGACATCTCATCCCGAGTGCTTCTCTCTGTCACCTCTAGCTGTGAGACACCTCCCTGCATGTGTTCAAATCCATCGCTGTTGTTCAGGTAAAATACCACGGAAGATATTCTGAATTTTCTTTATATTTAGACTGTTCTCTATTAAGTTCACGATGACCTATAAATGTGGATCATTTACAACCCACTCAAGAATTATATTACAAATTTGTGGACACGAACAGGACAAAGCCAAAGATTCGTCTACGACACTCTTCAATGCAGCACATTGGGCAAATATAGATACTAAATATGAATAGATATAAAATACAATGAAGTCCAACAATGTTCAAGATAAACCCTGATTACATTGTGATGTTTCTGTACTTAAAGGCCACTTTAAATTTAGTCTTATTCCTATTCACGGCATGGTCTACAGCTTTTGTTGGGTCATTTTGAGCTTTCTGTTGGGACTGCTTAGTTCATAGTTCTAGTTTCTCTAGACTCTGTTTAGATTTAACTTCATGCTACTTCTGTAAACCAGTTGTAGGGGGATGCGAATTAGTCACTTGATTCGTTGATGTTTCTTAACATACTCCAGAGAACATTAAAAATGAACTAAAGCTATCACAAGACCGATTAAAAAAATCGGTAAGACTCTCTACATAAAAAGATGTTTATGAATTGTTTTAAAGTGGACATGAAAAACTACATTACTAATCTCTGACTCTCTTCCACAGCATGTCTTTATCCTGTCTTCCTTCTCTCACCCCAACTGGTCAGGCAGATGGCCCCGCCCCTCTCTGAGCCTGGTTCTGCCGGAGGTTTCTTCCTGTCAAAAAGGAGTTTTTCCTTCCCACTGTCGCAAAAGTGCTTGCTCATTAGGGGTCATATGATTTTTGGGTTATTCTCTGTATGTATTATTGTAGGGTCTACCTTACAATACAAAGTGCCTTGAGGTGACTTTTGTTGTGATTTGGCGCTATATAAACAAAACTGAATTGAACTGAATGTACTAATGACTAATTTACACCACGGAGCTCAGCTCTCAAAAACTGATATGGATGTGATACTGTTCATGTTGCTGGATTTAGGAAATAAGTGCTTAAAATTAAAGTTTTAAGAACATGTTTAGCTCCATCTTCTGTCAGGACAGAACATGACATCGTGGGTTGGTTGTGGTCAGTAGACTTATATTAGTTTATGTTAGCTGACTAGTAACAGAAAATAAGGACACTAAAACTAAAAATCACTCTAAGGGGATCACTTTTGTATTCAATTCAATTCAATTTTATTTATATAGTGCCAAATCACAACAACAGTCACCTCAATGCGCTTTATATTGTACAGTAGATCCTACAATAATAGATACAGAGAAAAACCCACCAATTATATGACCACCAATGAGCAAGCACTTTGGCAACAGTGGGAAGGAAAAACTCCCTTTTAACAGGAAGAAACCTCCGGCTCAGGCAGAACCATCTGCTGTGACCAGTTGGGGTGATATAACCAAAGTTGAAATGGGGTGGTACATTCCTGTAATACCAATATATATCATAAGATGGTGCAGTGAGTCAAAGTAACCTTTATTTAACCACATACATGATTAAGAGCAGTTTGGGTATAGGTTCAAAATTAAATATTAGAAGTTAAAAGAACAGCAGCAAACACCTGGAAACAGTTAAATACACCCACTGGTAAAACACTGCCTTCTGCTGGTGAAGGTTTGAGTGGCGTTTTGCAGAGGGCGATTACAAAAAGTACCTTTAAGATCATAGCATACTCAAAAACAGAGTTTCAGTGAGTAATTAGACGATTTGACCTTGGTTCTATTGCATGTTAATTGTCTTAGGGTAAGCCTAATTGCTTAAGGAATCGCAGGCTTTACAGTGCAAAGCCCTTTAGTTCTGCAGCTTTTCATCTACTGCAGTCTGTTGTTCCTGTCAGTGATTCCCCGTGAGGGAGAGAGTGACAGGATATCATTACAAAAGGAGAAGGTGAGTGTTGGGTCAGGGATGGAACTTTAAACAAAGGAAAATACTCTTCAGGAAGTCTGTTTCACTGAGTCAGCTGGACTTAAGTCAGGTATTCCGAGCAATCCACATCATCACCACAAAGTATGAGGCCATCAGGGACTGGGTCATCCAGAGTCACACGGGTCAAACACTGTCATATACGTCATCTCAGCAGAAAAGCTGACCTCTTTAGAAAAAATAATTATTGCACTAGAGCTTGGGTCACTAGGTAGCCATTTCATGTTTTCCCTGTGCCCATATGGTTCCTCTTCAGGTCTTCCTGTTTCCTACCACAATACGAAGACATGCAAATCATGTTAATAAGATGTGCACATGCACAGTTATGTCTCTCTACGTTGGTCCTATGATGGGCCAACAATCTGTCCCTACACCTTACTTCACCCCAAAGCCAGCTGAGAGGCAACTTGGTCATCTGATCATAGAATCAACAGTCTTATTTTAAATCCAGAGGTGAACATTTTTTCTTGTGCTAGACTTGTGTAGAATCATTGAATTAAAGCTAAAAGTCTTGATTGCTGAGATCCACTGTGGTGCTCTACAGAGGCAGTATTACAGAAATTATGTTATTAAAAGCCTCAAAGCCTAGCCGCTGTTTTAAAGTGTCCTTTTGATTTTGAATTGCTGTATGCCACTAAACTTTCTTCAACTTATCAGCATAAAATCAGAAATCCTATTGTTCAATCCCACAAACCGTATTAATATCACTGAGAGTTCTCTTGGCCCCTTGTCTACTAATGCAAAGCTCATTGCCAAAAACACAGGAGTTCAATTTGGTTAACTTTGAACCACAATAAATACATTAATAAAACCAATGTTTTCAAACTCAAAACTAGAGAAAGTCATTCCAACATTTATTTTCTCAAGACCTAATTATAGCAGCTCCCTCGTCTTTGGCATGAATGAAAAATCTCTCTCTCCTCCATCTGGTTCAGAAAGCAGCAGCTCAGCTGCAAACTGATTTTTGGAGACAGTGTCACATTTAGGCCCTTCTGGCAAAAGTCAAGACCATGTTTTTGCTATCAGAGACCCTTCACTTTTAAACAAACTGCCCGAGGAGATTAGGCTTGGAAATTAAATAAACTCCTTTAAATCACCTCTTAAAAGACACTTTTAAAGACTTGCTTTGATGTGGTTCCACATGTTTTACTTGGGAAGGGGATGAAGCAGCATGAAGCTCAGATAATGGATGAAGTGGACAGTTTTCAGTGATTTCAACAGTAGGTTTCAAGTTTCAGGTTCTGTTTTAAGTAGCAAATTTTAAAACAACAGACGTTAGACCAAATTGCTTTATAGGTACACTCTCATGCAAACTAAAATGAGGAACAATAAATCCTTAAAATCTATTTAAAACTTCACACATTTCCAGGAATAAAGAAGTTCTTAATCTATAAAGAAGATTTAGAACCCTACAAGGTTGACCCTACAGTAATACATACAGGGAACAACCTAAAAATCATATGACCCCCTATGAGCAAGCACTTTGGCGACAGTGGGAAGTAAAAACTCCCTTTTAACAGGAAGAAACCTCCAGCAGAACCAGGCTCAGGGAGGGGTGGGGCCATCTGCCACGACCTGTTGGGGTGAGAAAAGGATGACAGGACTAAAGACATGCTGGCTTATCACAGCACACAGCTGCAACATGTACACAATGGTCTACAAAACATAATTAAATAGCACCATACCTCTGCTCAGGTGGTCAGTGCCTCACCTCGCAAGAGCTGTAGTGGGTTGTGACATCTCCTCCAGACCTCAAAAAGCGGAAACTGCATTTGTAGGTCATGACATCACTTCCAACCAGCTGCATAAGTTTGTGGATTTATCACCAAATACCTACGGTAGGTAGTGGCATCATCTCAAGACAAAGTGCTGTGTCAGTTTGGGCATCATCTCCAGACAGAGGCCACTGCTGCAAGAGATTGTGGCATTTCCCTCTAACAGAGACAGCTACTGTGGTGGGTCATTGCATCACCTCCAAACACCAGTAGGTTGTAGTATTATCACCAAATAGCTGTGGCAGGTTGGGCATCAATTCTGGACAGAGGCAGCTGCAGCAACAGATCATGGCATCGCCCCAAACAGCACTAGCTGGTCATGACATCTCCCCAAAACAGAGACAGCTGCTGCGGGAGTTTGTGGTATCACTGCAAACAGCCAATGCAGGTCTTGGCATCATCCTCAAACCACAGCATGCACCAAAAATGATTGAGGGCTGTCCTCTAAGTGCCACAGTCAGCTGCCGCTGCCACGTTTTGACCCCATCTTTGCTCCTGCAAAGCTCTGTGTAAGACAAACACACAACCATGGTGGTCCCTCAAGGCAGTCAAATAGAAGGTTCTCCAAGTCTCTAACTACATTTCCATGGTCTGAATTGAGTTGCTGTGCAAAATAAAGGAGGTCAAATATCTCCGGGTCTTGTTCACAAGTAAAGTGACATTGATGTGTGGATAAGTGCAGCGTCAGCAGTAAAGCGGAAGGCAAAGCTTTCCAGCTGCCGTCCTTGTTCCAACACTCATATAGTCACGAGCTTTGGGAGAAAGAATGCAGACACCAAGCGCCAAAATAAGCTTCCTCTTCAGGGTGGCCCTAAGAGACTCTATGACGAGCAGAGTTATTTCTCCTTTTTGCTGAACACTGTCAGTTCATGCCTCTTGGTTGCTTTCCATTGGAACTTGATCCTTCCAAATGGTCAGATACCTGAGGGTAGACCCAGAAGATAATGAAGAAATACTACATCTCCAAGGATGTCTTAGCCTAGATATTTAGAATAAAATGTATGAATATGGATTTGATGTTATGAGAGCTTTAGAGGCGCTGCTAGTTGGATTTTGTTACCTTTTAAGAAAACTGTTTCATGAATAATGCATGTAGCTGCTCCCCAACGAGCCAAAGGTGCTTATCTAAGTAAGGTTATACAAACAAACAAAATGAGTGCTTTTCTGTGTACATTTTGTCTAACACACCTCATGACATCTCGGTCAGTATATTTTGCCCATTTCATCAGTTCTGCTCAGCAAACACGCCTGAACAATGTTTTTGTTTTTCCCTGCTCGTTGTTTTGGGGGGGAAAGTAGGGCAAGAAATGCTGCAGGCTCATATAAGTCCCCGGCCTTTGAACACACACACTCACACACACACGGATCAAACGAACACGGATACATGAGCTCTAATAACTTCACTCTGATATCGTCACAGTGGAATGAAGTAAAGGGATGGCTAAGCAGGTTATGTTAGTGGAATGATTTATTTTTTTTCTTCCATCTCTGTGACTGTTTTCACGTATTCTGCTCTGAGGACATCAAAGGATGGATTTAATATCAAATGACCACATGGGTGTGAGTGTGTCTGCAAGATTTTGAGGAGACAGGGAGGCTGGTGTTGCTAGGTGATGGCTTGGCGCTACTGAGGGAGGCGGGATGAGACATGATCAGAGGAAATTCTTGCTATTGAAGTCTGAGCCTCTGACTCTCCAACACCTCTGCTGGCTGAGGTCCACCTGACTGATGTGCCCATGAGGTGCTCTTAAGAGCAGACAAGATGCACTTTATTTATCCAAAAGTCAGGTAATTCCTTTGTCACAGTAGTTAAAAATGAACCATAATATGAATTTAAATACAAACTTTGAGTAATAATAAATGCAAGAAAGGAAAAAAAAGCACAATTTATGTAATAGCTTACTAAATGTAGTGAAAACAGAATAGCAAATATAAAATGAAATTAAAATTGTGCTTTTTTTTCCAGGTCAATTAAGAAAAAAAAACTAAACCTCGGATGTGTTGAATGATTTAAATTTACATACATTAGCTTTAAAACAGCCCGTGAGTTCAGGTCTAAGACAAGTGGTTTCAGGTAATCAATCGAAGCCAGCTTTCCTCTGATTGGCTGTTCCTTGCAAACAGAAGGTTGGTACAGAAAGTGGGTGGAGCCTCTTTTTTCACAGTGAGAGCTGCGTGCCTTAAATGGGATCCACTCTTAGTGACGTCCCGCAAATCTAAGAGTAGGTTTAAAAGAAAAAAAGGACTAATGGCATTCATAAGTGCAAACTCACATACATCTATCATAAGACATAACAGTTCAAACACTGAGCTGCTATGTCTGCTCCCAGATTGACACTTTGATGTGAATTTCAGATATTTTAGACTCCCAGAGACTGGCTTCAAAGTTTTTCAGTTCACAGAGTTGTTGCGTCAGACACATGAAACCTGCAGACACCACCACTGAAGGAGTCATGGAGATTACTTGTACACCCACTGACCTCATATTTGCAATAAACAATATATGACAGGAAATAAGGAAAAGCATAATATTTTGTCTTAAATCATTAAACCATTGGCTTTTGCTTGACATCGTGAGTCAAGCTCGACCATTGGGGACTAATTTATTTATTTAATTAGAGATTCACAGTGACCAGAAGAATCCCACTGACCTTTAATATCCCATGATTTCTCCTTCAGCACCATGATTAAGTGAACTGTCAGGACCACTACATAAAGGTTACCCTCTCAGTGAATTGTAAAAATCTTGGGATGTCATGTAACTTCATAACCACAAGGGGGCATTGTTGCCTCACTGCTGCTGTAAAACTGGTTTCCTTTGAGCTTAAAAGCTGGTGAAAGAAAAGTGAGGAAATATTTTATTTTTAGCATAACTGTGGGTTACATATTAATCCATGGGTGTGTTTGTAGAGTTACAGCTCTGTCTGGTATTTAACTCGGACTGATTATGTCTTTAGAGAAGACACAGAGGCAAAGAGCTGATATCTGTTGAATTTTTTTGTAAACTTTACCTCAAAAGGTTTGCACAGTTTTTCTGTGGTTATGAAGTGCCCTGTAAAATATTTGCCCTCTTCCTGATTTCTTAGGGGATTTTTTTCACACATTTGTCACACTTCCATGTGCAGATCATCAAACAAAAGCTACCTGGCTGTATCTAAAAAAGTAATTTTCTCCTAAATCTAATAATTTGTCGCCACTCTTGTAACAAGAACTGCCGTCCTGAAGCCATGAAGCAACCCCAGACCATCACACTACACATGTTTGACTGTTGCTATGACATTTTTATTAAATCATGTGTTAGTGTTAACTTTTCAGTCCACAGAATATTTTCCTATGTCTTGGGAATCATCAGGATGTTTTTTGGCATACGATGAGCCTTTATGCTCTTTTTGATCAGCAGTAATTTTCACTACTCTCCTATGGATGCCATTTTTGTTCAGCAGCTTTCTTATTGTTGAATAATGAACTTTGACCTTAAATGAGGTGAGCGAGGTCTGCAGTTCTTTAGTTGTTGTTCCGGTTTCTTTTATGACCTCATGGACAAGTAATTTTGGAAGGTCGGCCGCTCATGAGAAGGTTCACTGCCGCTCCAAGTTTTCTCCATTTGTGGATAATGGCTACTGTGGTTTGCTGGGGTCACAAACTTGGGGCATCGTTGTCTACCACACAAGAGCTATAAGCAAATATTATTTGCCCCACTCATAATTTAGAACAATCTAAAAAACATTAACATAATATTTCTCCAACAGAGAGTTAGATTTTTGTCATTGCTCAATGTTATATGGTAATTGTATCGTCTTGATGCATTCTCAATCATCCAGGAAAGTAAATCTCCAAAAAGTTGATTCTGTTCATCTGGACGTAGGGTTTTGTGGGAGAAACGTTTCGTCACTCATCCAAGTGACTTCTTCAGTCTCAGCTGACTGCAGGTTTCGCCAAATCTTATAACCAGTGAGAATTTGCATAATTAAGATTAAGGAACTGACCCCCCAGCCCATTGCTCCTTCAGTGGGCTGGTTTCAGTCATTATGCAAATGTACTGTTTATAAGATTGGGGAAACCTGCAGTCAGCTGAGACTGAAGAAGTCACTTGGATGAGTGACGAAACGTTTCTCCCACAAAACGCGACGTCCAGATGAACAGAATCAACTTTTTGGAGATTTGGTAAATTTCCAAATGGAAAAATACGTTTTCAATAATGTTGAAAAACAAAACCAAAAAACAACAGATAATGAAAAACATTTATTGAAAGTTTGGTGGTTTTAAAAAACTGTATAGAAAACAGCTTCCCTGAAAGTTGAACCGCCTGGGCTGTACCAAAACTGTAGCCTCTTGCGCTTGAACTGTATCTCAGCAAATACAATGCTGCCACCTTGTGGTCACTTGTAGCACCTGGGTCTTTAATGGCGATATCCACACTCTGGATCCAGACTCTTCTAGATTTTGAGAAACGTCTTCAGGACCTAAAGCTGTCTGATCGATGTAATGTTACGACTGAGGCTCTTTCTTCATTTCACAGCGTTAAGCTGCATTTGTGGTAACCCATGACTGAAGAAGATAATAGCTTCAAACAGGATTCTAGTGCTTGTTTTTGTTTCTTCACATGTGAGGTATCAATTCATTTCTTCAAGGGGGCACAATTAGGACCTAACTGTAACATCTACTCTTTACTTGTAGCAGTTTATAAAAAGATGAAATTAATATTGAGCAGAATTGATTTCAGCTCATTGGTGCAACCCTCCACAAAAATCCGAGTTTTCTACGTGGCAATTTGGGAAAATGAATTGCCCACCCCTGCTCTAGATCATAGACTGGTGCAGTTTTGCTATTTAAACTATGACATATCCCATGATCCAGCTACTCAGAGTTTGTCGTAGAGCTAGAGATAAATTATACAGATTTGAACATTAAATTGTGACACTTAGAGAGGGTATAAAGCGGATATGGTCTTGAAGCATTCATGTGGTTATTTCTTGTACTTGGAAAATTACGAGGGGTCACAAATACAGTATTCATAGTATGAATTTTACACGACCTCATTACTGTACTAAAAGCTGATTCTGATCAGGTGAGACGGAGCGACTTTTCTTCTTTCACTTGTCAGCAATGCAGAGTTTAGGCTGCACGTTTCCTCCTCCCCTTCTTTCTTCTCTTTATCTCTGAAACATACATTCACATGCGTTATACAAGCAAATGTGAAAATGTGAGTCTTCGCATCTCAGCATCACAGCACCACAGCACTGACAGTTGTTTACTTACTGACTGAAGTATGGCTGCTTTCACTCTGATTATGAGCTTTATCAGTTGGGACTGGAGGCTTTGATGCCCTCAGCAGATATTTTGGTACATGCTGAAAAATAAGAAACATTTACAGAGTTCAAGAACAGCTTCATGGGAAGATTAATTTATGATGTGGCAACTTATAATTACATGAATGCATTTTTTTTTTTTTTTGCCAAATCCATCTTTGAAAAAAACAGCACAGTCTGACATCCTCCTCTCTGATGCATGAATGTTTAAAACAATGTCTTAATTGAAGTCATGCACCATGAAATGTTTTATAGCACATTAATTCTTTTTAATATTTTATTTTTATTTTTGCATATGAAAATGTGCAAAAGAGGGATAGTGGATATACTGGACAAAGGATGTTGACTATGGAGCAGCCAGGAAAGAGATGAAGGGGAAGATCACGAAGAAGCTTCATGGATGTAGTGACAGCAGACATGCAGATGATCTGCTGTGAAGATGCCAAAGCGGCGCAGCTGAGAAGAAGAGACAAAATAAAAATGTAGAGAAAAAATGGAGGCAATCCCACGCAGTAAACAGTCAGGCCAGCTGGGAGTCGAATCGTGGACTCGCTGCCGAGGGCGATCGAGTTACCCAAGCAGAATAATCTTTGGTATTTTGTATTGTTTTCAGTTTGTTTTATGGTTTTAAGATATGTGACAAAAAAGATATGGAAACATTTAAGCTCAATTTCAGCTCCACATGTTTTTCCTCTACTTGAGTTCAAGGATCACAGTGCACAAACTTATTTATGATGTCCTGAGCTTCAGTTCATCCTTTGTCTAAAAAAGCGGTTTCAGCTCCTCCCCCTTTAAGGCCAACCTCTCTTTAAGCCAGATTTCTTGTGATTGGCTGTCAACAGAAGGTTTTGACAGCAGGGTGACAGGGGCTTTTTCAGAACATGTAGAGCAGCCTGAAGCCAGAGCTTCTGGGGCTCAGCTGACTTAACTAGCTTGACTTGGGGAACCTACTTACTAGTTACTTTTGGGAAAACCCACAAATAGTGTCACGCAAAAGTTAGTGAGAGGAGGAAAAGTGCACCCGATAGCTGACATATTTACTCTCCTCTAAGCCCATTCAAAGTTGAATCATAGTCCTCAGCCTGCCCACAGACGACGACAATGAGCTTGTTCTCCATGTCTGATTGCTGGAATCCTGTTTTCAGCCTTTATTTGTTGAATTCATACTGAATTATGTCGCTGCAATGACTACATCTACTTTTTTCTTGGTTTTTTTATATTACTTTTTGCTTGTTGATATTGCAGAGACTAAATCCTACACCAATACCAGGTCTCAGTTTTTCTAAAACTGAGTAAGTGCATCAGCAATAAAAATTAATTGGCAGTATTTAGAAGTACTGTAGCATATAACATGAGGCTGGGAATTACCAAGGAGGGCAGCAAGAACATCAGCAGGTGCATGGGAGGATGTGATCAAAGGTTTCCAGTCAGAGGGTAAGGCAAGCAGGACTTTTATAGATACGTGCAAATTTGTGATTATTTCTATAAAAAGGTTCAAGGCCTCAGCCCAAAAGAGTTGCAATTCATCACACAGATATCCACTGATGCATATACTTCTGGGTCTACTAAACCTACAAGGAAACTGTACCATAGCATCACATCACTGAACAACTACACTGCAAACTGTGAAACAATGATGTGAGAAAGACGTAAATGGTAAATGGCTTATACAGCGCCTTTCTACTCTAAGCTGGCAGCAAGCAAAAACAAAGGAAAACATTAAACTGCACGTACAGTTGTGAACTGCACTGCTAAACTGTGCCTTACAGTACTCTTGCACATTTTTTTATTTTCTTTTGCAAGTCAGGGGCTGCCAAAGTAATTTCGTTTTGTTTTTTCAAAACAAATTGTCAGTACAAATTCTGAATCTGCATCTCCATACCCTGAAACAGTTAACATATTCTATACATCTCCACAAAAGCACATCTTTCCATTTAAATATGCAGAAGTTTTCCCCCTTCTCCTTTTAGAATGCATAATCTTGCATTGACTCGTGCTTCAAATGACGACCTGTTGTTCGGTTTCTTAATTTGTTTTGGTTTTTTGGTTTTTTTGCATTGCAGAAAAAGCAATTTGCAGGACTCTGAAGCTTGAACTTTTGGGATATAAGGCATATTCGTACATACTATTGTAAATGAGTATCCAGTATTCCAACAATATCTATATTTAAAAATGTTTTTTAAAGGAACAAAATAAGGAAAAGAATGACAGTTTCTTACTCTAAACTTTTTTTTTTGTTTAGATAGGACCAGCAGCAGCTGCCCTGTTCTTCACCAACAGGCCTACTATAGACGTGTGTGCAGATGCTTGACAGGTGGAAACATCTTCATGCACCAACATTAGTGGCATATCTTCAGGAAAAAAAACAGTGAGCAGAGTAGAAAGTGTGGTTAAACACCGCTGCGCTGCTCATACAGTAACAAGTATGCACTGCACGATTGTTAACATCAGAGAAACCACGATCGAGGTCTTCTCTTCCTGAGTGTCTAACACCTGGTAACTTAAGTTAAGTAAGTGTCCTTTGCTCTTACTTTTATTTTGGAGTCCTTCAACTTTACAACAAACCATCCACAAACACACAAAGAAAAACTAAAACATCACATTAAACAGGGTCTAGGTGCTAGATTTGTGTGCATCAGTACATCCTGTTTTAAGGGTCACATGCTTCAGATATGTCCTTATTTAAAGTGCACTGTTATTAAATAATTGTGATGAACTGTTTGTGAGACAATAGTCCTAATGAAGACTTCAATTATCTGAATCTTTTCTTCAGTGTTTATAGGATGAATGTCGTTCTCTTCACTGTAATAGTGACAGAAAATGTGCTTCCTTTGTGCTGGAAGCCAAACTCTAGTGGACAATGGAAACGAAATATATTCAGCTCACTTTAAAAGATGCCTATGTCTTTACTTTTTTAGAAAAAGGATTCTTATCTTTGCAATACATGATATTTACAATTTAGCTTGTAATTTGCATTAAGCCTCAATCACACAGGTCTAGGAACCAGTTGGTGACCCTTGGCAACCGGTTCCTCCTGTTGCCAGGGAAAATATGCATTCCCTGATTAGCTGGTGAATGGTTGCTGGAGGTTGCTGGGTAAAACTGGCTGCAAAGAGAGTGCTGCAGCAAAAAATGAAAAATTGTGAGAAACGTTTGACCTCAAAGAAAAATTGTGTTTTTCCCAATTCATCAATAACAACAACAGTTCTTTGAATAGAAGCAGTCTGCGTAATACTGAACCCACCCAGGAGGTTTGTGGTCCATAGCTTGGCCTGCTGCCGCCTCTGTTCTGGATTCTTGCGCTGCGTCGCCGTTCGGTGGAGCTGCTGGGCCGATTTGTGGAGGAGGGCCGAAGACGACTGCTGGTAGAGGGAATTTCTTCCACTTCAGCCAGGAGATCTGTAAGTTCTCCATCACTGATCTCCTCCTCTGTCAGGGAGCTTTCTGTACAGCAACAAGTTCACAGAAATAAATGTGCTTTTAAAAAAAAGGAAACACTGAACGCTGAAACACTTTAACTTTGTTAAGAAAAGTGTTATATAAATAAAGTATTTATATACTTTATTTATACTTAAATAAAGTAAGTACACCCATGTGATAATGCCATCATGTGATAATGCCTGAGTTTTTGGTGCTTTACATTGTACTTACAACAGGTGTCTTACCTGCTGTTTCTGTGTATGACTGGTCGCTGTTTTTTTTGGCAGGAATGATACATCGTTTAGCCACAGTTCAGTTGTGTGTATGCAATCTGCTAATGGCCAAAGCAATTGCAAGGGGTTTTTGGTGCAGCACCGTATACATTTTTGGGATTAATTTCACTTATCAACAGCTTAAACCTCCAGCAACAAGCAAGCTGGGTAATTTTCTCCTGGTGACTGGTGCTTCCTGAGAGTACCGGTCCAGATCTGATTTCAAACTGACAGCTATTGATATTAACAGGATCATAAACATAATGTACTGATGTACATTTTTGCCCTCTTGAGAGGAAAAACTAACATTTCTTATTACTGACACTGACCTTTGCTGCTCTTCTCTTCTGTTGCTGATTTTGTTTGCTATTGATAGGGCTGTGCGACATGACCAATGCACAAAACCATATTTTTATGGCCCTAGCAGGGTCTCCAACAGAGATTGCCCTTGTGTGGGTGTGTCCCGCCATCTCTCCTGCCTCAGGTGCCACTTTTTTTGTACAGCTGACTCCCATCAGCAATTAGAAGTACTTAAAGCCAGAGAAAGGTGAGCTCTAGTGTCAGAAACCCATGTTGGGTTGCAGCTAGTGAGCTGTGCGTGTTTGGTGACTAATCCTTTTTTACTTACTTTTCAGTTTACTGACCAACACCTGAGTTTTGGTTTGTTTCTTTAAATGGTGATAGCAGCTTGACCATCTCTTTTAATTCAGTTATTAATAGAAGCATTAAAAAACCTCTTTAATTTAACCATTCTGCCTCTCTCCTTCATCCCCTGGACCTTTTTAGGGGAACGCAACACATACATTTATAAATATATGTTGTAATGGCCGCTATCTCGTTATCTTCTTGAGTCTTTATTAAATGGCGTGCCGCTGGGAAAAGCCTGCTCTGACATTTGAGTTTTATTTTGAGCACAAAATAAACGACAGAGTGAAAAGATAAGTGTTTTAATATTGTTAGTCGATATATTTCATCACATCGCACAGGCCTAGTTATTGGTTTAAACTTAGTAAAATGTCATGTAAGTGCATATAAGGAACATAACATTTTTAATGGCTCATTATTCTAGCCGTGAACCTTTAACTACACACTTTTACCTGTAACATGAGCAGTCACTGCACACTCGGGACAAACCCAGTCACCTTCAGGTCTCGTGTTTAACGTTGGTCTCAAGCAGTGCATATGATAACTGGAAAGAAAAAAATGTAGTTCTGTACATATGAGCACCAGCTGGGACACATGCAAAACATGAGTGGCGCTATTCAAAAAGCATCACAGGGTGGAATCACGACAAATCAAAACATGTGAAATCATACCCTGAATCACAGAGTATGCACACCAGAAGCCGGTGCCTCCGGTCTCCACGACCACATTCCTCACAGATAACCGCAGCACTGCTCCCCTCCTCTTCATCACCACCATCTTCATTTTTTCGTACGCTCACTTTGATCTGGGGAAGCACAAATACCTCAGCCCACTGTTCACATATATAATGCTGGATTTCCATATGCCACCTCCATCAAACCTTTTTTTGAACGTCGTCTCCAGGGCTCCGTCTCTGGTAGATTAAGGTAAAACTGATGCGATCCACTGGGCAAGTGTTAGCTGTCTGAAAATCAATAGAAAGAAAAGAAATCTGTGAACACAGCAGTGTCTTAAAATTTCATTCACATATGTTTGTAACTACTCACTATCACTTTGGAAAAAGTGAAAACAGTGGAAAAAACACAATTCTCAACACATTACATTACTTATATTTGGCCAACAGCATAGAACTTCATTTACAACAATTTGCAAAAATTATTTTATCAATAAAAAAAATAAATCAAATCTAAAATTCTCACCTTTAAATTGTTAAAATGATTAACCGCATTAACATTATGTTCAGTCTGTGTCAGAAGAAGCCTTTTTGTTTATATTGTTTTTATGCTGTGCATGCACCCTTTTACCCAAGCGAAATTTCCTATTTTCCATCAAATGAGCTGGTATGGCTCTTAAAGAATGTTAAACAACATTTACGACTTTAAAGTATCTGTGAAAGGTGAGGGGAGTTTACCTGGGACCACTGGAGAATACATTCAAGGCAAAAGACGTGCTGGCAGTTCTCCAGAGAGCCCACAGTCTGCTTCTCAAAGGGATTCAGGCAAATGTAGCATTTCACTGAATCACACATCAAATCTTCGCTTTCTGCACCAGCTGTATTCAACACAGGGGATCTATCCATCTGTTTGTATCAGTTGAAACCTTTACTATCAATATGACTGATGTCCGCAATACCTTACTGCTTACACACCGTTAAAACGGAACAGTTATAACCAAACTCCATTTCAGTGGTTTCTTACAAAGAGTCACTGATCGACCACAACAGCAGGTCAGCTAGCATTAGCCGCTACTATCATTTCCTGCTGCCGCGTTAATATAAATATATATCAAAATATGTGTAGCCTCATTATTAAGTGATTCGTTCTTTACTTAACTTGTGTGACAGGACATCAATTATATTTAGCCCGTAAAATTAAATCTGTAGCTTCTTTACTACTGAACTATTTTCATGTTCCCCGCTACCCGTGAAAACATCCGGTCCTTTTCTTTCAGAATAAGAGCGGTTAATCGCGCTTGGTCTCTTTCACTTCCTGTAGTAAAGAGATAGTTATCTTAGAAACCAACTTTTACAAAATAAAAAAAATAGTAATTGAAAAACCGGAATGATCAGTGAATGCCCCTCTGAAGTTTGAAACATTAGTAGAAAATATTGTGTTATATTCTGAATCCCTACTGATTCAGCTGACCCTGCAGAAACATACAGCATGCTCAATCCCGCCTATAAGAGTAATAATAATAATAATGATAATAATAAAACAACAACAACAACAACAACAATAATAATAATAATAATAATAATAATAATAATAATAATAATACACTTTATTCGAAAGTGCTTTTCAGAACACTCAAGGACAATGTACACAGCAGAATAATAAAAGCAACATAAAAACAAGCAGTTTACACAATCATAAAAGCATAAGACATAAAACAAATTTAAAATAGCAGTGTGGGGAGGATATGTGGGATAAGCTATTTTGAACAAGTGAGTTTTGAGTCTGGACTTAAGGAGAGAGAAGGAAGTAATATTTCTTAAATCAGGAGGTAGGGAATTCCAGAGTCAAGGAGCAGAGCAGCTGAAGGCCCTGCTCCCCATGGTGGCAAGACGGGCAAGACGGGGAGAGGGGACAGATAGAGAAAGAGAAGAAGAAGATCTGAGACACCGAGATGGGATGGTGATCTGAACCAGATCAGAGTTATGGAGGGGAGAGATGATGAATAGTACCATCTACATTAGTCAAAGAGGTCTGCAGTATGCATCAGTGGGCAAGATACTGAACCCTGAGTTGCCTCTGATACATCTCCCAATGTTTTAAACTGACAGAAAAATAAAACTGTATTTTGGAAGTCATTATTTTTCAAGACAGAAACGTGGGACTACCTTGCACTCTCTTTACTGTGTTTTGACAACTGACTCAAATCAGTCATTGGGCTATGAGTCCTTAAGGTCATGGAAAGGAGAGCTTTTGCTTTACAGTGTGTTGGCTTTGTGTTTGTGTCTGTTCATGCCTACTCAGTGAAGAGGAGCTTTGGGCCATTTCACCTTCTGACTAGCTTTCATTTTGTGACTAACTTCTAGGGTTTTCATCTGTGCTCTTTGGTGGGTATAGTGGCTTGGCTGTCTCTTTCAGTTTAATAATAACAAAAAGAAACTATATTTCAGTCTGAATTTTTCCTAATTATAGTCTGCAGTATGTATCAGTGGGCAAGATTATGAACCTCAAGTTGCCCCCGATACATTTGTGTGACTGAGGGTATCAGAATGTTGGAAAATTAGCTTAGGCATAAAACTGGGTTCTCAATTAGAGTACAAAAGTACTATATAATTATCCAGTAATGGGTAAAGCTGGATCCCTGAAGTGTGTGAACAGTTAGTTTTTAATATTTCACCCACTTATGGTGACTGCAGACAAAAATGTGTGCTTCACACAAAGAGATGATATGAATAGCAGCACTTATACCATATATTCACTTCCTTAAAAAAACCCAAAACAACAGGCTCTATCACTTTTTGCACCCTGTTGTGATACAGACAGTCTGCAATCATCTGAAATGAAAAACAAGATAAACTTGCAACATAAAGATGCAAAGATGTCATTCTTACTACAGGGCACACTGCAGATTACTCAAACCTTGTTAATGAGAGCTTTCAGTTTACAGTTTGCAAGAATGATTTAAATCACGTTTTCCTTTACCATCATGAGTCACTGGGTGTATAATGATGCAGTTTCATTTAGTCAGTTTCACCTATTTAACACTGAAACTACTACACAGGCTAGAATGGATGTGTGTAGAATGGTTTGATTTGTCAGAAACGTCCATTCCAAAGGTTGTACAAATAAGTAAAATTTAAAAAACATTTTTATCTGCATGGCAAGCCTTCAGGTACAATATGAGAGAAAGTGAAAGATGTTTGTGTGTTTTGCAATATTAAAAGAAAAACCACAACACCAATATGGCAACTCTCAAAGAATGTAAAAACTCCATCCAGCCTGATGGAAATGTTGTCAAATTGTGGGGGAAGACTGAACAGCAAATTTCCATTCACTGCAACACTTTGTATATTTTTATAGTATGTAAATGATGCTTTTGGACTGACGCGAAAATGTTCTGCTTGTTTTACACATGCAGTACTAAGCTAACACATTAAAAATACAATCAAAAATAACCACAAGCTGTTAAGCTGTATACATTTACACTGACGAGGGTGGGTGATAAAAGTACACTGTAGACCGTCATGCTTTGGTTTCCTGTGCCTGTCTCTTTGAAACAGGAAACTACACTGTCTGAGCAAAAACCAGCATGTTACATACCCTCTGTAGTCAGAGAGAAGCAGCACAAACAGGAGGTTTCATCGCGTTTTTGGTCTGCATTTTCTGCATGTGGATATCAAACGGAGTCCATAAACGACTTGGTGAGCAATTTTATATATTAATGATAATATTCCACATATATACATAATTTTAGTAATTTATCTATCAAAAAAAGACTTTAGAAAATGTTTCACAAAACCTGCCGAGATTGTAAAAAAAATCTCTGTTCTCTTAAACTTTACAGCAGAAAAGTAAAAATTATTAAACATCTAAGAACACTTTGTCATCGTTTATTATTGAAGATGATTTACTTTATTGGTTTAATTTGTGGACGGTGACTTTCTGCCTTGTTATGCTTCACTTTTGTTAATTTCTTGAATAAGTTAAGTATAAAATCCTAAATTACTCTTTGTTTTAATAAACCAGATGAAAGCGTTTTCTGGAGCAACAACAACGTGTTAAAAGCAGAATCTACTTTAAATGTTTCTGATCAGCTTGTGTTTGCTGTTGTGTGGAACTGAAAGTGGAAAAACTCTGAATGGAAATGTGTGTGTGTTTGTGTTGCAGGAGACAAACTGTGATGCTTCATTTTTGAGAACCATCCTACGCTTCTTTTGATATGACCAAGAAAAATACCAACCTGCCATGATGAATGTGACAAACGATGACTGCAACATCCAAACGCAAGAGTACGAGTATCATCTATTCCCGGCCGTCTACATCCTCGCCTTGCTTGTGGGTTTGCCGGGTAACCTGGCAGCCCTTTTCGTCTTCACCTTTAAGATCACTCACCGCACGGCCTTCAGTATCTACATCAGCAACCTGGCGGTGGCGGACATCATCATCCTTTGCGTTCTTCCCTTTCGGATCCACTACCACATAAACAGGAACAACTGGCAGTTCGGGGACTTCACCTGCCGCCTCACAGGGACTCTCTACTACGCCAACATTTACATGAGTATCTGCTTCATGACATGTATCTGCGTGGACCGCTATATGGCCACGGTGCACCCGCACAATTACCTGAGGATGCGGAGCCCCTGGTGCGCTCTGATTGCGAGCGTGGTGCTCTGGTGCGCTGTCGGAGTGGCCATCCTGGTCTTCATACTCATGGGGCCTCTGAAAACCAACTCAGACAATTCTCAAAACCTCAGTTGTTTTGAAAATTTCGCCAAGATAGAATGGGACACTCGTCTGGGGCCATACAGCATACTGGGCCTCGTCTTTGGCTCCTTGGTGCCCACCATAATCATCCTAGTGTGTTACCCGCTGGCCGTGAAGCGCATTTCCCTGATCCGAACTAGAACAGCCCAAAAAGCTGTGAGGGTCATCTACACCATTCTAGTTATCATGCTGCTCTGCTTCCTGCCTAACCACATTGTGTACTTGCTGCACCTCCTTTACCGCTGGGAGATGATCCAAAACTGCTCCTTTGGCAGAGCCATCTACAACGCCCGGCGGATCACCATGGCGCTCATCACCCTCAACACATGTCTTGACCCTGTGCTCTACTATGTCACCACCAGCCACTGCCACTGGGAGCGATTAAAGATGACATGGCTGTGGGGAGCGGTGAGCCGGAGGAGGGGGGTTTATACCATCGCAGTGAACTGAGGACGGGGGCAACAACACACTTACTGTAAATACAGCTGTAAATAAATAAGACTCTATATAAGTGTCATTATCACTGGACATGTAACTGGAGGACTGCAAAGACTTTTCGATAAAAGTGTTTATTTGTGCATCAAAATAAAGGGATAAAACAGAATTCAAATGGTCTTTTTTTCCTCAAACTGAGTCAATAATACGAAAAAAGCCTCTGTGTGTTACATGTATAAAGGCAGCAGCTCTTTTGTTGAAGTTTACATGTAGACATTTCAGTTTCTCTGCACTTGCATGGAGATTTTAACTAAAAATGAGCTTCTTCTAGTGTGAATGTCCTTTGAGGCTAAAAGTTGCTTCAGCAGATTCCAGATGGAAGACCCTTTTTCAGCAGGGATGAGAGGAAGCTCCCCAGGTCCTCATCCTGACGAAAGATAAGAAAACAAACCAAACATTTTAGGGAAATAAGAAAGTTAGCATCATGTTTGTGCTTGGCACAAATTAGATTTAAGGAAGTAGCTCAGGGGTTTCCAAACTTTTAACCTCATCGGGGTTTTCCAGCCTCATATAGGGCCTGGCTATACATGAAAGTATGATTGGTCTGCGTACAGTTAAGCACAAATAGCCTGAAATACAGGGAATGCACATACTTCTATCAGGTAACACGATGCTTTGCAAATCAATAAATAAAAGCCCCAAATATTTGAAATAAAATTCTCATGATTTTCTTTTGAAGAAGGCCAAAACCTCGTTCACAGATGGAAACCTTACTTATAGGTCCTTAACATTAGAGAATAACACCTGCCACAGATTTAAAAAAAAGATGAAAATAGCAATTAAAAACATAAATTGTTTCTTACTCTGGTCCATCTTATTATGACTAACTCGTGCTAAGCTCCACTGATAAATTACAGTGAATTTGCTCTGTAGCTAATGATTCTTGTTTGTTAACAATTAATCTTCAATTATATTTTATAATAATTAGATTGTTAATTAGACCAAATGAAAAGAAAAATGCTCATCAAAATGTCCTAAACACCAGAGTTGTTCAGTTTTAATAGACATTACAGACTGAAAAGAAAACCATGACATTTGAGAAGCTGAAACAAAAACATGGTAAAACATATTATTTTACAAACTATTTAATATATTTACCATTCAAATGATCTAGTATATGTGTATTTATCCTTTAAACGTCTTAATTTTAGTCAACCTCTGAAGCACACCTCATTGGATTTCATTTCATGGATTAGTAACAACATTCCTACAATCAACTTCGAAAAGACCACATTTTAAAAAACACTCCAAAGGGAATCTAACCAATAATTACATTTTGGATCTTACATTAATACACTGTCGACACATCTTCCACTTGTTTTTTAGAGGGTGGTATCTTCATAGGAATTATTTGGCTTCAAACCTCCCCTGCACGGTTTGATACTTCATCTTTACTGTGTTTTCATAGAATGTGCAAATAAGTCAAATTAAACATAAAATAATATTAAAACAGTAATTTTATAATAATTTTACTGTTAGTCACTCAGGCTTTATTTATATAACACTTTTAAAATAAAATGCAATTTAGAGCACTTCACAAGCAACTGATTCATCGTCTATAACTAAGTAAGCGGAGGTTACCACTACAACTCACCCGGTTGAGTTGGTAACCCATTGTACTGAAGACTAGAACCCTTACTGCAGATACCTGGAATTGAGTCTACATGTCTTATGTGCCATTTCTCTTCCATTTGTCTACTTTTTTCTCCGGTTTTGTCCTGTCCTGTCAAAATGAAGGCTAAAATTCCCCAAATCTCCCCCTCCAAGACCTCCTGCACATGATCTTTTGCAATTCATAAATAACATTAATTGTTCAGCGCAAGTCTTATTACACCCATACTTTTCCTGTCATCAAAAGGATCCTTCAGCCTTCTTCCTTGAGGTTCTCTAAAGTTCTCAATTACACCTCAACTACTAATCAAAGAGATTCGATATGTTAAGTCTTCAAAAACTGTAAAAATAAAAACTTTCTTAGTTGAACCTGTGCAACACCACTTGAAGTTGCAAGACATAAAAGATATAAGAAAGAGGCATAAAATGCACAGTAGAATATTTTGTTTTTTTTACCCGCTGCTCTTTGCACGGAACGCACAAAACCACAGAAACCTCTTTTCTTCTTTCCACTGTGACGGAGTTTAACAGGCTGGTTTCCCCACCTTCTACTTTCCCCTTATTCTCACTTTCAAAGCCCCTACTCTCATACTGTCCACCTACGCGACTGTTTTCACTCCCCCTGGCTGAACTGCTCACCATCAGGCCTGTGTAGGCACATCTTAACAGAAGAACTGTCATCTCCTGAGCACTGCGGTCCCAATTTTACTTGAGTCCATCACTGATAAGGATCTAGGACAGTAAACCATGATATTTACATTAACCTTTATCAATCTTCTTGCACTCATTGCGGTCACAATGGATCCCTTGTTTCACGTGCCAAAATAAATCACATCTTGCAAATACAGTTGGCCTCGTTCTTGATATGAGCTGTCGGACTGCACTGTAACTCTTTGAATATTTCTGCTGCATGCATTAGTGTGACCCAGCTTTAATTCACTTGTACACCTTTAAAAAAATATTTACAAAATTCACAGTTCACCAACTTGAAAAACTGGAAAAATCCAGATAAAGTTACTAGAATTTAAAATTCCTTAGGAGCTGTACAAGACTATTGGGGGGAAAAAAAGCAGGAAATAAATTATACCAGAAGCAAAGAAAACGTCCCTCACAGAGCTCAGTGACTTCAGATCAGGAAGATTAATGCCAGATTTAGACCAGATCCTTTAGGTGTGTTTTGGTGGTATTTCATAGCGAACCGTTAGCCTCCACAGCCCCACACATACAAACTAACACACACACACATGGTGTTCGACAACAACTAAATCCAACCTTGACTTGCTTCTAATTTTATCAGATGAAATCCAAACACACACTTTTAGTTCTACCACATCACATTTGTTGGAATAAACTTGTGTAAACTTCCCCGAGTGCAGTGAGTCACCAGTTCTATTTAACAGGAAGAGTAAAGTTTAATATCAAACACCTCCGAAACTACTGAGTCTTTAACACTTGCAAAGGTTAACATTTGAGACCAATCTCATCCTAAAACCCTGAGTGTGACATTTACGTGCTCACTCTTTGGACCAGAAGACATCGTGATTTAGAAATGACTTGTAAACACATTTGTTTTGCATCTCCCTTTCTTTTTCTAGCAGTCTTTCTACTTATTGTTTTATTTTAATTTATTTATTTTCTCTAAATGATTTTTATTTCTTTCAAAGAAAAAAAATAAAATAAAGCGAGTTTACATTAACGTTTAAGAGGAAACTGGAAACTCACAGGTTGAGGATGAAGTTAATGTACAGTCATGATTCATTTAAGAAGAAGGTGCAAAAAGGCATGACCGGAAAAACTCTATTCAACTGCAGCATCAAGAACAGAAATATGACATTTATATTTGTTTTTTGTATTAATTTCAGTGAAGGTACTTTCCATGGCACGATACCCCACCAGAGGTGCAGAAAGGAAACCTTGTTGCCACTTTCCACTGCACTTTGTGACACTTACTTTTGCTTTTCTTTTGGATAGGGCGACTATATTATGTACTGAGCTACAGAAAGCTATCAGTCTAATCATCTTTAGCTGATTTTAGTCTGTGTTAGGTTTGTTTATTGGTAAATTACTACATGTTAATGGAAAAAAAGAAATTATAAACAAGGTTACAACTAAATATAATGTTACCCACAACGAGAATATTTACAGGTCAGAGCAGGTCATCCAAGCCTTTATGTCTTCAAGATCTGCTGTTGTTTAATCTGTAGTTTAAAGTTTGGAGTTGGCTGAAGTAAAATTGTAAATATTTATTATGCTTGAGTTCTGCACATCTAATTCTGTAAGACAATAAGAAGACTGGAATTACCAAAACTTTACAACTACGTCTAATCCACAGAGCTGGAGGATGCTCAAGTTGTTTTTCAAATATCACACGCAACTTCTTTCATTTCCTTAAAATGTGTGTCAGTGCAGCGATGATTTTAGCCACCATTAAGACCACATTTATATTTGTTAACCTATAAAGAAATAGACCTTAACACTACAACTCTCGGGGACTGTCATTTTTACCCCATCCTGCAACTACAGGAGCAGCAAGAAGTTATTTCTTGAAGAAGTTGGTAATTTCTATCTATTTTTTGTAATTAGAAGTAATATATTTAAGACTATGTTTTAGGGGTTTTACTAATGATTTTGATTATTTCACTACAGACTGCAAAGTTACACTGACCAACCTTGTGTTGTTGATGGATTACCTCAGATGTTCCCCAGACTGAAGTCTGGTTCATTTTCAGCATCTTTTTCCTGCCATGTCATCTCTGCTCATTGGGAATCTCACATGAACTTTTATTGAGGGGAAAAAAATCCCCCAGCCTCACTATGCTAATGTGTTTATATATCCTAACCAAAGCTCTGTAGCTAGCCACCAGGTAGCACACCATTATATATTAGTGTCTTCATTTAAGTCCAAAGTGATACCAGAGCTGTGCGTTTTAGTTTTTTAGAAATCCCTCAGTCAGAACATTGCGTATCATCTCGCCTTGAGGCGACTTTTGTTGTGATTTGGCGCTATATAAATAAAATTGAATTGAATTGAATAGATTGAAACAATCGAGCTAACACCCTGCCAACTTCTAACTCTGTTACTTTGTAAATCCTCTTTTTCATGGATGCCTGGATGATAACTTTGTTGTAACACCTGGAAGAGCAGCCGCTCTGATCATTTTACTGAAGATTAAAGAATCTGGACCGTTTTTAACTCTCAGTGATGCCACAGTGTTTGTTTGAATCTGGGAACTGAAGAAGAGTTTGGACCCAGAAAGAGCTAATGACGTCAGACTTAAGAGGTGGATTAGCTAAGACAGCTGGATAAAGGAAAGATTTTTTAAGTAAAGGCTCAATTATAACCTGTTAATAAAGATCAAGCGATCATATATAATCTTCCGACATATTAAGTCAGTATAACTTTTTTAATTGCAATATGAGCCCCTATTTGGACCTCTTTAAAATGTTTAGTACCTCCTCTCAATTTTTAAGTCCAAAAAAAATGGCATAAAATCTCCTGTACACTATATACATTATATCTCATGTTACATGTCTATCTTCTGTTTTCCAGCATCCTGTTGTTCCTTCACAGAATTTCATTGGAAAATTATTTCATATCTCAAAACAGTGATTCAATAACTAGATGATTAGGGGAACTACCAGGCTTCGACTGCATAGGCAGTCCTCTAATGTATCTTTTTACCACCCCACTGTATGTCTATCAGTTCTCTATCTTGTTGCTGTTCAGAGCATTTAAAAGAATAAATAATAACGAAACGCTCCAAAAATAATGTCCATGTTTTCACCTGGTAACTCCAGGAAAGCAGCAGGACTTTGGTGTTGGAGTCTTCGGCAGAGGAGGAGACTTTGATGACGATAGACTCCACGATGACTGTGCCATCAGGGAGGTGCTGGATGGTGTAGCCTTTTAACACACTGAGGCAAAGAAAAGCAAAATGATCTAATTTGATAATTATACTGAGAGAAATCAAGCAGACTTTAGAACAAGCAGATAATAAGGCCGACACATTCGCATTAATCATTAGCTAGTGGCAGACTAGTGACCTCACTCTCACCTCTTAAGGTGCGTGTAGATTCTGTGGAGCGTGTCGGCGTCGCTGTGTGGATCCTGGAGCTGCACGTGGCAGGTGAACCGTAACTGATGCTCATTGAGGCCCAGCTCCTTCAGGGCCTGCTCTGATGATACCAGCTTCAGACTCTGTGTAGTGAAAGCCACAAGGGGGTAATTATCATTATACAGTAAATAATAACTGAGCAACTGCACGCCACAAATGAAAGGGATACAGCTGCCAGTTTATTAGGTACATAGATCTAAAGTTAAACCACACAACGTGATGCAACGTTACTGAAATATATCAAAGCAAGTTCTAAAATAACTAGACACAAAATTGAGTCCTCTTAAAGGTAGATCTTGATCTTCATGTATATTTTGGCGTTTCAAAAAAATTAGAATCTAAAAACATGTTATAAACCATGAAGCTTACGTTTTCCTTCATGATGAGCGTTCCGTGCATGGTGCGAGGTTTTTTGGGATCAGGCAGCGGCCCTACAGCACAGCAAATAAGATACATCATTGTATAAACTGCTACTTGTGGTCAAAATGAACAAAACAGTGAACAACAATACAAGTCCTGCAACAAAGGCTGTCAGTAGGGTGAAGTTCAAGAAAAGTGAGCAAACCTATATTAACCTCTTTGAACTAGAGAGGTGGTCTGCTGAGGAAGTTTCATAGGTTAGTGAGGTAAACTGAGGGTAAAGGGTGTCACAAAGGTAGTTTTAACATAGATCACCATGGTAACTTATGCTGAACATGTAGACTGGTCTGGAGAAGGTTCAGCGTTTCAGTTAGAAGCTGTCTGGAAGCGCCACATGAATTCACAAGTTTAATGATTTCCTGCCAGCATTCTGCCTCTTCATTATTCTTTTATTTGAGGTTCCAGGGCTGACTTTTTCTACTTTACGTTTTTTATTGTCCGTCACCCATTCCTCTGACACATGTCTGACAGATGCAGGCGGAGCTCAATCTGTCAATTCTGTGTAGAATTAGAGCAAAACGGTGCATCGAAGGCCCCTTTTCCATGTGATCTTTTGTGCAGAAAGCCTGGGTTAACACAAAAGGTTGCTAGCCAGTGTTGCAACTGGGGTTTCAGGTATCATCAAGCCAGCAAACACAAAGAAAGCCTGGTTACGTTGAACTTGATTTATAGTACACCTCTCTGGAGGCCAGGCACTATTGCTTATAAAACCAGTGCCATTTTGAAAGGTTTACCAAGGAGGGTGCTTTCACTGAAGAGGCACCTTCTATAACTAGAATGAATGTGGCATTTGTTTGACTTCCTTTATAGTGAATCAAATTGTGTTAAATTGTAGTTTAATGTAAAGAATGTTTATAGCATTTAATGTATTTATTTATTTTTACTGATGAAGTAAAATTGTTAATATTTGCTTCAGTTGAGCAGTAACCTCACTCTGTATTAGTGGTAAGATGAGTTATCTTAATAGAAAATCCTCCCGAGTGTCCACAGTTAGCTCTGTGGACACTCGGGAGGATTTTCTATTTTTGTATTAGGTTGTTCATTTTGGCCTCACAGTTTGAAGTGGTTACTCACAACACTTGGGGATATTTTTATTCCAGGTGGACATTAGAAAGAACAGCCCAAGGCTTATGGGGCAAATAATTCAACATCTAATTGGAATTAGATGTTGAATCTTTTAATATGACAAGTTGTTTTCAAATCTCATGAGCTACAACAAACAGATTGGCCACCATTAATCCCACATTTCACATTTTAGAAAATGAGTACAATGACCATCTGTTTCTTTTTTAATATGTACAGACATACTTTTAGTTTTTGTGCATTTATATATTTTACTCTTGCAGAAGTACTCATATTTTTTTTAATGAATGACCATTTATGACCGTAAGTCTTTTACCTCGTTATCACGGTATACTTCTGATCAGGAACTGAAGATTTACACTTACTAACTCCAAAAGAGAAAATGCACTAAAGTCTAAAATACCAGGAACTGGGACAAAATTCAGCAGTTCTTGGAAATCTTAAAAACTAGGTGACAGTTATACAGTCATAAAGCTGCTGCTGTTGTAATGTCCCCACTTACTTAAATGACATTTGCCATTACCACAGCTAATGTGGGTCACAATTCTGAATGGAGGTGGCACAAAAGGTGAACAACTGTCTTCTGCCAACCAATCTCAGGACAAATAAAGCTAAATCTGAAGTGAAACTAAGTAGGCACATTGCACCTAAACCATTATTACCACAGAAAACAAGTTACCTCCAAGAGCCATCTCCCTCTTCAGTAGGTTTAGTGAGATATCAACGGGAACGCTAGGGTTTGTGGTCACAGTCGTTGTCTCTCCATTAGCGGGCATGTAACAGTCGATACCTGTCATTAAAAGAAGGGAAGCATTAAATGTGAGCATGTTTAACTGATTTTAAGCTTTACTGATGAGCGGACGGTCTGCACTCACTGAACTCCTGCTCGATCTTCCCCTTTAGGAACTCCATTTTTACCGCTTCTCCGTGCACGAGCAGCATGTTGCGAGGCTCTGCCATGCGAATGAGCTGCATGATTCCTTTGGCGTCTGCATGTGCACTGAACGACATGTACTCAACCTGCAGCTTCACATCCAACTGTAAGAATCACAGAGAGATTTAGAGGCAATGTAGAGCGTTGGCTATGCTGATCAGAGACCTTACAGGATATTAAAGAAGACATTATTGCCTTCAGGTGGTGCAACTAAGCTTAGTTTAAAAAGTAGGGCTAGTTTCACAAAAATATTTAAAAGAGGTCTAACCCAACAGAACAATCTTTCTAATGCAACTTAGTTTCTTAGGCTAATCTAACTTAGCTTACTCAAAAGCAATAAAGAATGGCTCATTTAACCTAAAAAAGACACATTTTACTTCCATGCTAACTTTAGGAATGGTAATAATGAGTGACATTTATCTATAAGCAACAGTCAATAACAAAACAATAAAAACAAAACTTTTGTGGAAAATGTTATAGGTGTATCGTCCTTGTAACAGTGGAATTCTTCTAAATGATTGACAGTTTCTGCAAAGATAAACAGATAATCAGTAAGATACTGCCACCTCGGCAATCATTTTTTTCACCTTTAAAAAATAAAATCTTATTTATGACTATGCAGTTTTCTGTAATGGATGAATTTAGGTATCTATCTGAAGTCTGACTATTTTGTTAAACTAAACTATAGTCAGTCAAGGTCTGCTGTTGTAAAACCAGATACATGACACATTACCAAAAAACTTATTGATAATAACCATAACAATTAAAAACTAAAAATATATCACATTATTGTTGTTTTTTGGTATCGTTTTCTAAAGGTCGAACGTTACTCTCATACTAGAGTAAATTATTTTCCAAGAAAAGCGAGAAAACACACATTATTAAAAAAATTGCCATTAAAGAACAAAAAAAAAAACCCCAAAAACAAAACCCCGTCATTAACAGGAAATATTTTGTCCCCTAATAACTGTGTAATGATGTGACAGGGCTCATATGTAACACAGCAGGCTTCATCAGTCTATTAAAGTGATGGTGATCTGTTACTCAGGTCAAGGTCACTTAAAAGTTTATGTGGTTTAAACCTTAGAGCTCAGTACATATACTATGCACATGATAGTGCTGTGCCATATAATATTCTCTGCAATAATACCAGTATAAACCTTTATGGGATATAAAAGTGTCATATTGTTACGCGTTTACATTATCTGAGAAAATCTCACAGATGTCTGACATCTGTATCAGCCCCGTGTCCACTTCCAAGGACAATTTAGTAAAAAGGGAGCTACTTCAGCGATCTTTAACAAAGCACAGGGGTTTGTGGAATACGTAAGGAAAGTCTTCCTGCCAAAAGCGAAAACAACAAACTTCTTTCACCCAAATAAACGTTATCGTTATAAAAGCTACCGTGGATTTTATGAAGGAACACGAGGAAGAGATGCTAGCAGGTGGTGATGAACAGCACCGAAGTAAACAAATGACTCAGCCAAGCAAGAACAAACAGTGGATGGAAATTACTGATGCGGTTACATGGAGCCTCGATCCAAAAAAACATCGACCCAAGTTACGACACCCAGGGTAAAAAATAATTTTCAATTTCAGTTTTATTATGTTGCCATGTTACACTTTTCCACTGAAAACACTACTACTGCTTTGTGCTTTCATTTGACTTACGGTGTGTCTGTCTATATACTGCTGCACCACTCTATAATGCTGCTGCTGGCACCTTGTGGCAATATCTTCACACTTTGAATCAGGTAGTCTATCATCAGTGACAGGCGCTAAATGGAAAAGGAGGATGGAAAATGCCCTTCATTTTTTATTTATTTAAATACTGCCACCTGCAAGCTGCACTCAAACAAATGTTTTTCTCTTTGAAAGTGGTATTGCATATTTCCTTCAAATATTGCGATACACTTTTGAGGCTATATCGCCCAACCCTAAGATACGGCACAGACAAACATGAGTGTGGCCCAGTAAAACTGTCTTTTCATGCTACTGTTGAAGGTTTTGTGAGAAAAACAACTGAAATGAAAGACAGACGTGCAGACAACAGCATTAGCCACTACACTCACATGTAGTGCGAAGTGGTCAGAAAATATAATTGTGTGCATGCTTGAAAGGGACCATAACAAGCTTCAGATGTTTTTTTCCCCCAACATACATACATACATATATATATATATATATATTTATCAATAGGCCAGAAAGAACAGGTACATGTAGAAGCCTTTTTGTGTAAGGTAAAACTGACCAATTGCCTTAAATATATGCAGACTAGCGGTGGTTATGTTTACAGCTACTGGCCAGAGGCCCATTTTGAGCCTTTAGTGGTTCTGTTAGACAGAGACAAGATAGCAAGTCCGGTTTTTAATCTTTAAGCTAAACTAACATCTTCCCAGCTGTAAATGACTATTTAAGTGGTAATACTTGCTCATCTAAACTCTCCTCAATATAATGGAAAATTTGGAATCACTCATTTTAAGATCTTTGCTACAACCGAGTTCACAGAAAAATGAGACTGGATGGAACGACTGAGGAGGATGTGAATAAACGATGTGACTTTATCTGCTCACCCCCTAATTTTTTTTTCCATCTTGAGAATATAAAGTAAGTCTTACCGTTGCTCTGCCTTCCATCTCCAGTTTTCTTTGCCCATTTAGGATTTTGTGACCGATTGTTCCCTGTACACAGTAGCCAGGCATGATAACCTAAAAAAAAACAACACAAAAGCACACCTTTTAGGTTTTAAGTGTTACAGATTTCAAAAACGCTGTCCACTTCCTTACAATACTCACCATGTTCTTCTCATTGCCAGCCCATTTCTTGAATATCTGCAAAGACTGACCTGCATGCAACATACCCGGTGTTGCAAACACCACCTGAAAGTGTCCACATTATTTTACTTCACTGCACTTTGACCTCTTCAGTGAGAAACTTCGCATACTTTTGATGTACAATGGGACTCACCATAGGACCGGGATTATCGGCGTAGGAGCGATCAAAAGCCTTGATGTGCTTAAATTCAAACATGTTTCTCTGTACAAAGGTTTTTCGAATCTTCTGATTGGTCCACGTTATGAAAAGCTTGTAGTAATGATTGGCTTTCTCTGTCAGTCCAGTGGAGAAGTAGATTGGGGCCTTCAGGTTCATTCTCTCCCTGTGTGGTGAGAGGGGGCAATTAGAGCGTCTGTCCAAAGAGCCAGTGAAGAAGTTAATGTGCCACATTTATTCTATCAAGCTTAATAAATTGAATACAGCTACTTTAGGGAGCTGTCCAGACAAATATCAGCCCTTTTTGTATTGTAATCATGTGCAATTACTCTACACTGAAAGGACTTTTTATTTAATTGGAATGTCAACAATTATGTGCTAGAAAAATTGCCTTTATCTGATATCATTCAGCCAGAGAACAGACCGCGATTATCTTCACGCATCACTGTCTTTGCTCTCTTCTTTCTAGCTTTCACAGAGACTTCCTCCCTTTTTAATAGAACCCATACAGCAAACAGAGATAAAAGGCACACTTGCTAATGCTTCTGAAGAGTCTTTTAAAACAGATCTGTACCAAAATGTTTCCAGCAGGATGCAGAGTTCTTGTGCTCGACCGAGGGCGAAAACTGGAATAAGAACCTGGAAGGTTGGGAAGAAAAAAAAGATCTTAGAAAATATATAATACTAAGATGAAGAAAACCCGACTACTCGTAAAAAATGCAATATTCAATAAACTTTAACCGTTACCTTTCCTCCTCTTTCTATGCTTTCATGAACTTTCTTCAGAAAGTCCCGCTCTCTGCACCTCTTTGAGTCACGGATGGTGGTGGCGTATGTAGACTCAGAGATGAGGATGTCTGGGCGACACTTATCGATCCACGCGGCACTGTGAATTTACAACACCAGCATTATGAAACTGTCACAGTCAAAAGCTTGGAAAAACCTAAGAATTAAAAGATGTTTTAATTATAATTTTCTATTTTTTAATTAGGGAATAAAACTAAAGACATCAAAACAAATAAATGAACAAATGTGGATTTATACAGTCGGCGCTAGAGGTTTAAACAAAGTGTGTATTTAATGTATGTGTAGAAAAAGTTAAGGCAATGGACTTAAAAATTCTCTCTAATGGCCAGCTATACAACCCAGACATTCAATGTCCAGGAAAACTTTCTTTTCTTGTTACTGCTGAATGTCTTGTAAGCTAACCAACTGAAACAAAAAGCGAGACATGCAGACAACAACATCACCCACTCATCTATGCTATTATCTTGTGGTCAGATTATGTAATCATATGCATGTCTAATAGTGACGTTGGTGCTTTCCTCCCTTATATATGTAGTTATTAGGCCACAAAGATACATGCACAGTTGTTTTTTAGGTGAAGGTAACAGACATTTGAATCATTTTGAGCTTTTTTGTACTGCTGCTTATGCTAAACTAAGACCTTCCTGGCTCCAGGTTGATATTTAAGTAGTACTGATTTGGTCATTTAAACATCCTTGAAGACAGTGGAAAGTCTGGAGCTACATCTTTCATAATCTATGCAACCCAATCCTAAAGATTACATTGCTTTATACCCCTTTTGACTACAGCGGGGCTTACACTTTACAAAATAAACAAGCTGTACTCAGTAAGACTTTAAGCTAACATAGAAAGGTCATAGATCAAGTGAGCAGTAAGTATGTGTGACTGCAATACATTGGTACAGATATATGCCCTTTAGTGCTGAGTAACAGACTAAAATAGTAAACTTTCGTTGACCAAAACTGAAGCATAAACATCTTGGACAGTCTGTCCCAAACAGGAAGCCATAATATTTCAAGTTCAATCAAAATGCCGTGGCAGCCGTGCCATTTTTAAATATGTCACCAACAGTGTCCCTCACTCGCCTGTAACTAAAATCTGACATTGGGACCCATTCGACCGAAGTCATGATTCTGACTCAGCTAATGCCTATTTCTTGTATTTCTTAGTCCAGGCAGTACTTCTCTTCTAATTAGTCTCCCTCAGTAGTATATACACAGCGTCCTCCCTGCAGCTTATGTGGAGATCTGTCGCTGACTGAACTTTGGGAAGCATTGATGTGCCTTCTGATCTGAGCTGCTATTAATTGGTGAAGTCTGAGCCCCTAATGAACATTTTCTGCAGCAGAGGTGACTCTTAAGTCTGTCTCTCCTAAGGCAGTCCTCACAAGAAACCGTTTCATCTGGGTGTTTGATGTTTAAAAGTTGTTTATATTTTCTGGTCTCACTCACCTTCATGTCTTAAATACTTAAAAGTGACTTTCTGTTCACTTTACTTGTTTGATTAAGGGTTGCTTTTAATACCTGCAGCGGTCAAATAGGGCTATTTACCCACTCACCCCTCTGTTGGGGATCCCTTTCCATGAATGACTGCATCAATGCAGCATACTGTGCAAGTGATCAGCTTGTGGCACTTAAGCTCATCTGCATGAATAAGGTATTTCTCAGCTTCCTTTCTCAAGTCATGTAAGTTGGCTGGCCAATCAAGGACAGTAATGTCATGATTAGCAAACCTTTTAGTAGTAGTTTTGGCACTGTGGTCAGTTGCTAAGTGCTGCTGCAAAAGGAAATCTGCTTCTAATAATACATTTACCCTTTAAATAAGCTCAGTGAGATCCCAGCTTTGATTTTTTTTTTAACACTGTTTAGAACAAACAGACCGGCCTCTATTGAATATTGAAATTTATTACTGAAAACCTCCCCATATAGTTGAATAGTTTAGTACAACTAACACGTTCTTTAATAGTTTTTATGTTTTCAGTTGCTGTGTTGACCCCTAAAAGGGTGTAGTCAAAAGAAGAAAAGGATTCAAGCTTAAAAAAGAAACAGAATTAATAAAAAGCCATGGGATTCCAAAATTACAGCTTATTTTTCAACTTCTGATCATTTTTTTGATCCAGAAGTTATTTTATTTCGCATCGCTTGTGAAAAAAGCAATTTAACGGATGTACAAGCCATTAATGGAGGGTCAACCTCAACACGCAAATTGTCAGAAGAATAAAATTACTGAATGAAAGCAAGAAAGAAATACTGCATCTTAGGCTTTTGCGCAGATCAGAGTTAGGATTTTAGGAACGACTCAAAATAAGATTTTAAGAAATTCAAAATGGGCACTGGCAGTCTTAAATTTGTAAATGTATGATCTATTTTTTAAAAGAGTTAAATAACTAAAAGAAAAACCTCAAACAAGTAGGTTCACTTACCCTAAATGCCTGTCCGGTGTCATGTTATAGTCACCCTAAAATAAAAAGAAATTATTCTCAGATTGCACTTGATAAATTCACCTACTGTGACAGAGTGCACACTTGTTTACACTCACAGTGTAGACCACAGACTCTGATCCCACTTTGATGTGAACCATAGCAGCTCCCAGGACATGGCCTGCATAGTACGCCTTGATCTCCAGCTCATCATCCACCTGCCACCAGCACAAAACAGCTTGAATTGCCATCAAAAGAGAAGAAGCAGCTGGCGCAGAAGCAACTATTAGACATGTGTGCGTGTGTGGTCAAAAATGATGTCAGCACTGCACCTGGACAGTCTGGTGCAGGTTCAAAGGAATCACTTTCTTCATGCAGTCCTTGATCATCTGCGAAGTGAAGAAGTTGGTTTCTCCCTTTTTGTCAACGGTGATCTTCCGGAAATCTTCCAGTAAAATGGGGCAAATGGCTTTGGTGGGATGGGTCATGTAGATGGGTCCATCATAGCCCACCATCTCACTCATGTAGGGCAGAGCACCACAGTGGTCCAAGTGGAAATGGCTGAAAAACGTAGAAAGGTGTACTATGTTCCACACATGGTTGAGATTATTTAAAAAAAGGTGCAATATGAAGAACATAACAAATAAGACAACAAACCTGATGATCAAACAGTCCAAGAAATCTGTCAGACGCCCGTTCTGTGTTATATAAGAAAAGTCTGGGAAACGTCTCTGCAATGATAAAACAATCTGTTATAGGACTGTTACTGAATGGAAATCATCTTCTTTCAAAGGTAGAAAACAGTGCATTTAAAAAGGAGAGTCTCTTTCTTAGAAGGACTGTTTCATAATAGCTGTGTTTAAAATGCATTCCAAGTCAGAATGTACAGAAATACCAGCAGTTTGCACAGAGAAGCCCAGCCCACCTCTGCCAGCTTGGTCATACCTTTACTGCCAATGTAAGCGTTGAATAACAGAGTCCCACGTCACTCAGTGTCTGGGTATTGTGAACTGTCATTTAGTGCGCAGACACAAACGATAGTCACTGTGCGTTCCCTGACTCAAAGCTGCAAGGAAGCAACCCTCTCATCCATTGGGGAAAACCTCAACGTACAGGTAGGGAACACAAGCTGTCTGCTCTCACCTACTGTAGGGCAACTCAAGAGGTTCCATTGCCTGAGCTACTCGCTGAGGTGAGTCCAACTATATCAAGTTTGAATCTCTCATCCTCACACACCAACTCAGGCTCCTTCTCCACCCAAAAAGTGATGTTCCATATACCACAAGCTAGTTTTGGAAACCAGGGATCGTCAGACCTCAGACCACCGTCTGATCCACCAACCCCCTATGGCCCCTCTTTGTCCTTTTATTGCAAAAAAATTGATGGTAAGGACTAAAGACAGTCCAAGACAGTAACAACTGTGTTATACTGCTAACACATCATCGGTTCTTCGAAAACATCCCGCTGACAGCAGGCTAACACAAAAATACGAAGAACCCAAAGTTATGTTCAAGCTGAGTGAATGCAGACGCAGGCCCAGCAGGTAGAGCCTGATCTTCAACATGTAACGAAAGCATTGATGAGCAGTCAGACTCTTCTCTCTATCTTCTTAAGTAGAATCACTGTGGTGACCCCCTTTAAGCCTCTTTGGGCTGATTTTCAATTTTACTTTGTGTTATTGTTGATTTTAAATAAGAAATATCATTAGTGTCCTCATTAGGATAGGTGTTTGTGTCAGTGTGTGGGACTAATCCTAATGAAAATCTTAACTTCTTCAGACCTGCCTCCTGTCTTTTTGTCAGCAGATCTCACTACAGTCTTGTAAACCTTCCCAGTGTAAAACAGCCTAGTTGGTGTTAACTTTTGCTGTCATATTTGAAACACTTCTGTTTCACTTTAGAGTCTTTTATTTTGCCAAAGTCTCATGTAGGGTTTTGATTTGGGATTCTTGTCAGTATGCTATGTGCAGGGTGCTTATAACTACCAATAAGATAAAGGAAACCAATAAGGGTAAAAAAGAAAAAGAAAAAAGCTTTTGCTATAACAAATGCATTATGTCACTCACATCATCGTTGTAGCCCATGTGCATCCCACAGTCCAGCATTATGTTTTTGCCTCCGATGGAGACGAGGATGCAGCTCCTGCCCACATCCTGTCCAGCACCTTGGAAAGGCAGGACAGAAGATAAAAGTTCAGAATTACACTCCTTTAGTAATGGTAGTAAACACACAAGTGCGCAGCGGTAGGATTTAAAGGCTAAGTAGCATCACCAAATACAAACAAATCCCGAAGTGGTTTCTTTTCATAGCAAGGCAAATACTTATATAGATCTTAAAAGTTTTCCAGCTCATGTACAATATGAATGTTGACGGAACTGAGGCGCTAGCTAGCTAGCATCTGTACTCACCGAGTGGCGTTACTTTTATTTCAGGCATGCTTTCTCATTGGGCAGCCTTTTTTTTTATATACACAGGTAAATGACACCAAGGTTACCTAAACGTCCAGGCTCTGTCAGCTGAAAATAACTTCTGAATTATATAGGAAAGTTTATTGTGTGTAGCTTTAAAACATGCAGCTAATATTATGCACTGACTTTATTTTTTAGCAGCGTTGGGCTAACACGCAAGACTTCCGGCCAGTGCTTTCACAATAAAACCCCCTTGCTACGAAAGCCTGCAGAAAACACAGGTGGAAAGGTTTTGAAGACTATTTCCATATCTCATTTTGATAATCTATACTTCCTTTCAAGCAAACCTTGAAAACAAATTCAACTATCTATATTCCTTCAAAAATACTATGTCTTCCACTTTTAATTATACTGAACTGATAGATGTGTGAATAGATTTTCAGCATAAGGAATATGACACCTCTAAAAATGATTAACCAAGAAAAAGTGGCATCACGTAGTCTGGATAGCACTAAGAATGAAAGGGGAGGTTTACAACATGCTAATAAGACCTGCTATGGTTTGGAAACTGAAACGGGGTCACAGGATAACTGGCCACAGTGATATTTAAAGTCCTCTCATCCTGCCTTGCCTCTTCTTACTCTTTGCTTACTTATTATGCTTCACTGCCTACACACCAGCTACCATTTCATGTGACATTTCAGGTAGCAATTCACCCGTCTGGAGCTCTTTTTGACCTAATTTCAGCACTGCCTACAGAGATTTCAGGTGCATTCATTTATAAAAGTTCATTTCTGGCATACAAAGGCTATGCTGTTTGTCACTTTTTATTTTTCACACATCAGTGACGTTTATGCAACAAAACTATTTGTTTAAGTGCGGCGGGATCATGGTTTGGGTTATAATAACTTCTTTCAACAAGTCTAATAAGCAATCAAGGTACAAATTTCCCTTGCTTTTATTTTGAAGATAAAGTCGCCAATTTAGAGCCTGCGCAGTAGAACCAGATAAGAACAGACAGGATCTGTCGCTTCACAGTGTCGAGAAAAAGAAATGCGTAATTTTCCTTTCAATTTTAACTTTTCTTGTAGGTGACGAGTTCACTTCTTGATCGTTTACCACAGGGCTTACATTTTTACACAGTTCCGGTTTGTTTGTAGCCCCGAAATACATTTTTTCATTCATTTTTTACGTGCCTGTTTGTGTCATTTGCACTTCCTGGTAGAAACCATGGCAGGCTCAGAAGACCAGAAGTTCTCCCTCCAGGAGGTCCTAGACACTTTTAAGTTGTGTCTGTCGGAAAATAAAGAAGTCTATCTAGAACAGTACGTCGCTGGATGGCGTGGGCTTGTAAAGTAAGTGGTTTGGTGGTCCAAATATTCTCTGTGTGTTCTTACATCAGTGTAGAAGTAAAGTAAGGCGAGCAGATCACAGCAAGGTAAATGTAGGACAGAGAGCGTTTACTATAAGCTAAGATCAAGTCTTGAGATTTATATCTGATCCAGCTGACTCTTCATCTATTTAAAAAAAAAAAAAAAAAAAAAAGTAAGTAACTTTCGTATGTTTAATGAATAAAAAAGTGTCACCTTCATGCCATGAAAACTTTCCAGGTTACAGACCCTCAAAGAACATAGGGATAGGCTAAAATTTTCTTTTTAATTAATTATTTTATGAGTCCTTGCAGCTTCATAATTACAGGAGATATCCACAGATTTGAAAAACACATTAAAGCTCTGTTCAAAAACAAATAAATTGTATAACCTGAAATCAAACCCCCCTTTTGTTCAATTCTGTTTTCTGATTCCAACTTTGTGCCTCAGTATCATGTCTCCTTTCCCTCAGCCCTAACTGCTTGCACCAGATGGCTGCCCCTGACTGAGCCTGGTTCTCCCTTTTAACAGGTTTCTTCCTGTTACAAGGAAATGTTCTTTCCCACTGCTGCCAAAATGCTTGTTCATAGGGGGTTGTCTGATTGTTGGGGTTTCTCTGTATTATTGTAGGATTACTGTACCTTATAGTTTTAGGCACTTTAAGGTGATTTTTTTTGTGATTTAAATAAATAAAATTGGATTGTATTGAAAGTTATATTGTAGTTTCAATTGCAAAACTACAACAGTCAAATGTCTGTGAAACAAGGGTAATCACAGGCTGAGATAGGTGGCTGATCAAAACAGGTTATAGCATATGAAAGGGTCTACTTTACCTACAGACTGATTCCAGAATCATATTCCTGGTAATAGTGTGCCTTCTTGGCTAGGGCTAGGTCTCTTTGGAAAAAGAGATTTTATTCTCGGTGGACTTTCTGGTTTTTAAAAAAAAAAAAAAAAAAATCATCAATAAAATGTGATGACAGAAGCAGGCCGACAAGTATTTGCAAAGCTGGTAATGCTAGCATGAGTGTTCCCCTTTAAAAGCTCCATGTTTTTCTTATATAAGAGCAATTAAAAGATCCAATAGAAAAAAGAAACAAATACCAGAGCTGTATAGTGAGAGTTTTGACGGAGAGTATAGTTTGGACTCTTTTCAATTAGGAAAAAATGAAAGTAAAGGAATCAAAGGCAACACAATAGCATTACGAAACAGGCTGAGGCACAATAACTGCATCTTGATAATATTTTAGAAATGACTGGAATTTGTAATTATAATTGAAATTCAAATTGCAGCGGCTTTCATAAATGTTGCATTTTTATTGTAAAAAGTATGAAATATTTTTGCAGCAGGAACAGCATAAAAGGGAAAGAGTTGAGCTTCAGCTCTGGTCTGTGAGTGAATTCTTGGAATTTCTCATGTGAACTGAACCGATTATAATTTGCAGGCATTTAGAATTTACTGCCGTAATAGTAGACCAAAAGGACACCCAGGTGTTAACTGAGTGTGTTTTTACTCCTTGTAATAGGTTTCTGAACAGCTTGGGAAGTGTCTTTGGCTTCATTTCTAAGGATGCTGTCAGCAAGATCCAGATCCTTGTGAATTATATGAATGGTGAGAACGCTTCTCACTATGCTACTGTGCAGTCGATGGTAAAATACGAACTGGACAATAATCTCGTGGATGTGAACAAGAAAGGAAGCCACCCAGAGTCTGGCTGTCGTACTCTGCTGAGGCTCCACCGCGCTCTGAGATGGCTGGAGCTCTTCCTGGATCGCCTGCGCACCAGCACAGAAGACAGTAAAACATCTGCCCTGTGTGCAGAGGCCTACAACGAGTCCCTCGCCCAGCACCATCCGTGGATGATCCGTAAGGCTGCGGGCATGGCCTTCCTCGTGCTTCCTGGCCGCCAAACCTTTTTCGAAGTAATGAATGTTGGCCCACCTGAGCAGGTTGTGGCCAAGCTGGGGGAGGCCCTACCTCTCATCTCTGAGGTGTACCAGATCACAGAGGACCTATATGCTCAACATAACATGCTTGATTTATCTTAGAAGCAAGAAGTGCTAATATCTGACACGTCATACTTTATATAATTAAATATTTGTAACTTGTCCTTGGTGAAAGGCTGCTGAACAAGATGCTTCTGCTGCTTGGTGAAGGATTGTCATAATTAGCTGTAATACCACTAAGATTAATTTTGAAACTACTGTATACATGTTTTAACATAAAATTCTGTACATTTTCCTCCAAGTAATGGACCTTTGAATGTATTTTTATTAACTCATCTTTTGCTTTTAAATCAACAGTTCCCAGTCTAGGGTCAGCAATCATTTACAGTATATTAATTAATATTAATATATTGTTTGTAGTTAACTCAGATTTTGAAGATTTTACATTTTTAGACAGAAATATATAATTTAAAAAGCTGCACCTTTTAAATTTTTGACCATCCACCCATCAATCTTTCTGAGTAAATGAGCCCAGCCATCTCTCAGAGGAAGGTTAAACATGTAGGATAAGATCCTGTTGGTTTAATTCTTATAATATTTAACAGAATAAAATCCTTCTTCTAAAATAACCAATCTTAAATAATAAAAATCAGTTTATTATTTCTTTTTAAATCCTTAAGGACTTTTTGACTTGGTTTTTAATTTAGTTTAAAATTGCAATTAGATCTTTATACGGTATTTGAAAAAGAAACTGATCCTGAATTTACCTTAAATCCCTTCATTAGTTAGAATTTTTTTTTTTAAGTAAAGCTGCTGGAGAAACACTCTTAGACAATAAATTAATAAAAGTTAAAATCTAAAAGAGTTTTTAGACAGAATTTCAATTTTCAATTCTCTCCCAACAGTCAAGATTTAGAAAACAACACGGCAAAATAACTACTTCTATTAAAGCGTAAATGACAATACTGATACAAAGAACTACAAACAATACAAAACAATGTCTTTTTCTTCAATTCTAAAAGGCTTTTCATACAGTTTACAATACCACCTTAATAAATGGACTACACAACACTGCTTTACCTGGGAATGCTGTAAGTTGATTTTTAAGTTACTTGTAAGCACACATTGTGTCGCTTCGTCTGGTCTGCCCTCCCTTGTCTCCTATTATTCAAGGAGTTCCCCAGGGCTCCATATTAGGACCACTATATATAACTTTTCCATTAATTTCCGTTAATTTATTAAATGCTGCGTTCTGTTTTTATTCAGTCATCTATTGTTATAAATTATTTACTGTTATCATTTACTGTTTAACTCCTTCAGTAGTACAGACCCTGGAATTTCTGCACTCATTCTTTGATGTTCTCATTTGATCTCATTGTGACTGTTCTAACCTCAGTAACACTTTTTACTTTGATTTAAAAAAGAAAATCTGAATTAATGAAATAAAAGGAAATATTGATCTGCTTGAAGTTTTCGGATGGAGGATGTTCAAATTACAGTTTTCCATTGTGGTCATGTTTGGGAATAGCTGCTCTGGATTGTTTTGTTTTTTTTTAAATTAATTTAAAAATATGAAGGGAACTACAGTGGGTCCCTGAAGTCTTGGGCTCCCGTTTAAAGCTGCTGTTTTTGCAACAACATTTATTCAAAGGAAATAAACCAAGTTTGCATTTTGGATTTGAGATTTCAGCATTAAGAAGTAATGAAGAAACAATGAAATGACAAATTAATTAGAAGTGAACAAATGTTTGGCTCTCAGATATGAAAACAGGCTGAAGAGATTTAATATCTTAAGAGGATTAACAGAAAAGTTATTTACTGGCATGATGATGATATTTTGTAATGCTTAAAAGACCAAACATTTAATTGGGGAAACATGACACAAAGTAATAATGAATAATAGTGAGGTATACCAATTATGAAAATTGTATGGAATAAAGTAAACTGTTACGTCAGTTTTTCAGCTGCCATGCAGTATTTAATCCAGTGTTAAAATGTTGAACCTTCTGTTGCTGGTAATCATTATTAATGACCTTTCTATTTAGATATATTACAAAATATTCCATAAATATGGGATGATGATATATTACAAATGCAAATGGACAAACATACTTAATTGGGAAACAGCATGTTGTAAATCATTGATTAAAAAGGTTTAACTCTGTACATTGTTGTTTTCCATAAATTCATATCACTTCAGTGTTTTACTACACATCTGATTTAGGTTTTTTCTTGTTAAATGAAGATTTGTATTTTTGTTACATGCAAATGTTTATTTATGTCCACATGAACAAATGTTTTGCATTATGAATTGATTTATGATTAATGTACAAATATTATGATAGAATATAGCATTGTATTTGGAACAAGCATGTTCTGTATTCTGTGTTATTATTCACTCAAACATGTAATAAACATTGCAGGTGAAAAAAGACAGATGTTCCCGTTTGGCCGTGAAGGATGTACTTAAGGTTTCTTATTTTGTGAATTAAACTTTGTCATGTGATTTTTTTTTTGATTTTAGAAAATAAGTCATTGTAAGTGCAGCCATCTCACTGTCCTTAAACAGCATCTTGAAGGTGACAGAAATGAACACATATCATTACTATGAGACTAAATACACTCACCGGCCACTTTGTTGGGTACACCTGTTCATCTACACATTAATGCAAATGTTTACTCAACCAATCACATGGCAGCAACTAAATGCATTTATGCATATAGACAAGATGATCAGCTATAATTCAATCTGAGCATCAGAATGGGGATGAAAGGTGATTTAAGTGACTTTGAATATGACATGATTGTTGGTGCCATATGGGTTGATTTGAGTATTACAGAAACTGCTGATCTGCTGGGATTTTCCCACACCACAGAGAATGGTCTGGAAAAGAGAAAATTGATTGATGATTAAGGCTAAGGATATTTTTCCTACATTATTTTATTTTAGGTAGTTTTGTGAGAACACATTATTGTTTCAGTTAGTTTTGGTTTTGATTATAGTGAACACTTTTTCAAACCTAATTTTAGCTTTTAGCTCACTAAACAATAAAATAAGCTTGCCACCTTCTGTTTGCATTAATGTATGAAGCTGCAGTTGCATGTTTCCAACAGCAGGGGACTCCCACTCTCCAACCACAGGTTGTCAAGGCAACCAGAGTGTCATGGCAACGTTGCTGACGCTTGAGAAAGGACTTAATACCCAAACTGGGAAGTAAAGCGCACAAACGCTAATTTAACTTGTTGACCGGCTACGGAAGCGTACATTTATACGTTTAACCAGTGCGATAGTTTTTAAAAGCTGTGCTCATAGCCTTTAGAACAATATAAACTTTCTTTACTCTTTTTTGTAAAGCACTTACGCCGAAACACAGCTGGAAATCTTCAAAGCAGCGGATCTTCGATGCATCTAACAAGGCCAAAATCCTCTAAGGGGCGAAGCAGACCTGCTGTAGACAGCTCACTGTATCCAGGGGAGGCGAACAGCATCCACAGGGAGCCGGGGTCTCCTGAGTTCCGCAGGCCGGACAGAAACCTTCGCTCCCGGTCTCAGCCCGTCATGTTGCAAGCTAACCACCTGAGCCAAGAGGAAGTTTTGCACATGCTGCAGCGTACTCCTGCTGCTCCGCCACAGTCCTTAAACAAGTACAAAGTCCTTCCGTCAATAGAGAAGAGAAGGCAGTCAGAGGTGAGCCTGCACAAAGACGTGTACAACCTTAACCTAGCAAAGGATGGTGATGATGTGACCAAGGTCTGCAACCCCAGTGATTCAACGGCAGAAGCTGGCAGTGGCAGTTTGCTTCTTGCTGTAAGAGCTCCATGCGGAAGGAGGTTTCAGCAGCCCTTTGACCCCACACACACTCTGCTAACAGTGAAAGCCAGTGCAGAGGCCAGGTTTGGAACCAGGTATGAAGATGCTTGCATTGAGACCATGGAGGTGCCACGCAGGACCTTTAGAGACCTGCGTATGACTCTGGCACAGTGTGCCATTCCTAACAGATCCGTGCTGTGCATCTCTCAGAAAACTGACACTATGGGGGGACAGGAGTAATATGTGTTCTTTGAGGTCTGTAACTGTGCATTTTGTAGCTTCACTTGGATATCTGAACTTCACTGTGCAAAGTTTAAAAGGCTTCTTTCGCACCAATCTGTAGCCTCTAAGATTTTTAATGCCAAACTTCGTCCAATATGCACCTTACTCAAGTAAAATTAAACTTCTCGTGCTCAGGATCTGTGTAGCAGAAGAGATGTTTTTCTGCATTGTGTTCATGAACCTGCACGGAGTTGTGATTCTTCAGAGTACTTTGAGATTATATACATTTCAGGATGTATAAATAAATGTTTCATAACTCTGGAAGCTCAATGAGCAAATGGGGTTATATATTTGGAAAATAAAATATTCACAACGACGTTGATTCTCAAAAATGATTTAGGTGGTCTTTACGCATGTAAAAGCTCAGTTTTGCAATCTACATTTAATAAATTTTAGTATAGCTCCTTTCAATTTGTTTTCCCAAAGTGTTCATTAAAACTAACTTATCATAATCAAGTTTTATTATTAAATGGAGGAAAGTAATCTTTTGAATCATTTGATTAAATTTAAATTAATAAAATGTATCCTTTTTCCAGGCAGTTCATGGCATGGGCAAGCAAGTATAACATCTTCCAAAAAAATAAGTTTAATGACAAAGTAAAATGGTAGAAGTTTTACATTCATGTCTGCAGTATATACCGTTTATATTTAGAGTTCAGGGTGCCTCACATCCCACTAAATGATATTTACTAGTTTAATTGCTTCAGTAAGATTTTGCAAGCTGGAATTGTACAGCCTGCTCCTGAAGGCATCATCAAAACCTTATTACTCAGGTGTACTCATTAAAATGTAAGCTATTAGAACCACGCCAAGGAACTTGGGAGTTTTTCACCAGAGAACTTTTGAATCCATTTAAATTGCTTGTGTGTTTGACTTCACAGAAATGGTAGTCAACACCAAAGTGAGTCAATTAGTCTGCTTAACTGAAAATACAGTTTTAAATTTTAAATAAAATTATGCTCAAATGTGTTTCAACAAACTCATAATACCATTTGTGCCAACTCTGGAAAATTTATTGAAACAATCACACAGTAAAGTTAAAGGGGGAAAAAGCTATCAGGTCTCTCCCTCTGTCTCTCTTTTTATTAACTTATTTTTTAAACTTTAAGTCATCTTCTCAGCAGGCTTTAACAAGATTTTTTTTTTTTAAATCCACAAAAAGAAAAAAAAAAAAAAACCTCAGCAACATCCTCACATGAAATTATGACTCCCGCTACAGTAAGACAGGCATTTTAAACTTTTAAAATGCTTTAAGCCACTCAAGGATAATTGATCAAACTCAAGTCATGCAAACATCTATACTAACTACATTAATATTTCACTGCACAAATAAATGAAAGAACACTGCAATCCAACACTCCTGTATGCTTTAAGGTGACGTCAGTGAACAAAGGCAAACAAAATCAAAGTGCAAACTTTGTTTGGCACAGTTAACACACGCATGCATCTGTAAACAATAAAAGTGCAAACAATAAATCCTTGGGGGAAGGGGGGTCATTAACATTTTAGGCAACATGTCTGGTTGTTGCAACTTCAGCTTATCAGGTTCTCCATTTCCTCCAGATTGGAGGTGTCAAGTTTGATGATTTTCCTGTCTGTAGGTGAAAGGAAAAAAAGAGGATGCGTCATTAGGATCTGGATTCTCTCAATTGTATCAAGCTCGAGTAAAAAAATGGAACATACCGAAATGCATCTCAATCTGTTTTATAATGTCCATGCTGTGCTCGCTGTCCACCATATTAACAGCAAATCCACGTCGGCCAAAACGGCCGGTACGGCCAATGCGGTGAAGGTATGTATCATTGTCAGCATTCCCGTCCAGATCAACTGGGAGTTCGAAGTTCACCACCAAAGACACCTGTTCCACATCAATACCTGCAATCCATGTAAGCAAAATAGTAAGTGCTGGATAGGGCTGTTCGATATAACGATATATATCGGATGACGATATAAAAAAGCCTATTGTTTCATTTTACGCTATTGTTTGTTTTGTGGTTTCGCAAAATAAACTGTTTACGGCAATATTTTTTCATCATTTTGATGGTCATTGTAGTGACTATATTAATTTCTTAAAGTTCTCTCTTTCGCTTATATTTTATATAACCACACTACGGACGGACAAGCGCCTGTTTTTATGCACTGTCGGTCGTTAGCAACAACGATGGTAAAACCTTCGCTTGTCCGCTTGTTTATTTTTTTTTTTGTTTTTATTTTTATTTTTTATTTTTTTTTTTGGCCTGTCCCGTTTGGCTCTTTTGCCCTCAGAATTGTTGTCTAAAGGCAAAGAAAGATGCCCACGTTTATTTTCCACATAAACCTTTCACAATAAAGCTCAAGATCCTGTTGAGACTTAAAAAAAAAAAAAAAACCCTGAATCATGTGAAAGAGTATGCAGAGTATTTATGGATGAGAAGCAAAAAAGAGCCGTCAGGTGCTAAAAAATAAACCTTAGACTTAAACATTAGAACAGGCTTTTCTCCGCAGCACGCTATGTAATAAATACTCAAAGAAAACAGCGGCCGGTGCAACTTATGTCTAAAAATGCATCCTTTAATAAATCTGTTTTTTTAAAACACTCGACTCCAGGTACACGACGCCCAGCTGGAAACACTTTCCGCAAGTCAAGTTGCCCGAGATTCACAGAAAATGTTAAATCTTTGTGATTTATATCGTTATCGGGACGATAGATGTCTTATATCGGGATATGAGATTTTGGTCATATCGCACAGCCCTAGTGCTGATGGACATGGACTTCAGGGATCAACAGTGGTTAAAGTGATCTACACTGGCTCACTGATTAAAAAAAAAAAAAAAAAAAAAAAAGGTTTTAGACAATTTCCCCACTGATGGATTAAATAATAAACATTTTAATAAACCGAATCTGCCTCACTTTAAAATAGACGTGTCCACCTCTAGCTCTACATTAATGGGTGCACACTTACCACCATTGGTATCAATCATTGGCAATCAACTCTCACTTAATAGCCTTCTTACCTCTTGAGCACACATTCGTGGTCACAAGCACTTTCTCTTTGCCGCTCCTGAAGCGTTCAATGACAGCAGCTCGCTGCTCCACTGTCATTTCACCACTTAGCAATGCCACCTGATGGCCCTCTTTGGTCAGACTTTCTGTCAGCCAGGCAGCCATCTTTCGGGTCTAAAGAAAGAGGGTAAGAAAAGAAGTTATAACCACTCATACTTACAATTTAGACACTAAGGGTTTGGGGTTTTTTGGGTGGGTGGGGTGGTGGTGGTGTGTGTGTGTGTGTGTGTGTGTGTGTGTGTGTGTGTGTGTGTGTGTGTGTGTGTGTGTGGGGGGGGGGGGGGGGGGGGGGGTGTTGATGAACAGTGCTGACCAAAAGTGTTGTGCTTGTGTCACATTTCTCCCCTCAATTTTAATAGCACTCTAGTTTTCACACAGTCATACTTACTTTCTACATCTCATTCACTGACATATACCAACATTTGCACCACTCAACAGGTCATTTTTAATACGGACAAGCAGGGAGAGGCACAGGTGGGTCCTCTACATCCCATTTTTCTACACCCTGCCTGGTGCCAGGTTTGGCTGGCCCTGGGGATAGGTTGACTGAATCCCGGGATCACTGTTGGCTTTTTTGCTTTTTACCCCTTAGCTTTAATAGCTCATCGCTCCTTCAGCCAGGTGAGTTAAAACTGATCATTTATTAAGTGAAAAGGTCACACGAGTCTGCTTTTTCTAAGCTCCAGCTTCCTACCTAGAGCTACAAGCAACCACAGCCTGAAAAAAAGGATATTTCCTCTGTCAACAAAAACACCGTGTCTTGCAGCCAAATAAACTCGGGGCTCATCATGCACTATTACTCTACTACTAGTACTGGTGTCTTCAGCTACACTTTATCCGTAGATTAAAATTTAGGATACTAACTTACTGACATAAAACCCTTCTTTTTGTGAGCTCTCTCCTTCTCACGAGTTACAGTGCTTTCAGTGCCAAATTAAAACCATTAAATCATAGTTTTTGTTAAGCAGCTTTGAAAACACCTGACTTACCTTGCAAAAGATCATGGCCTGTGCAATGGTAAGGGCCCCGTATAGATTGCAGAGTGCCGTGAACTTGTCCTCCTTCTCTTTGCAGTTCACATAGAACTGTTTGATGGTATCCAGAGTCTCCTCCTCACGCTTTAGCCGGATTATATTAGGTTCAGAAACAATTTGCTCTGCAAACCTCCACACAGAGTCCTCAAATGTTGCAGAGAAAAAGAGCATCTGACAGTTCATCGGCAGCTGTCTGCATAAGTGTGGAGACAAAGTGTGACAAAAAACACTTGTTTAAACAAACAACAAAGAATGTTAAGTCATTAGACCTCTCTTTTCAGTTTATTGTTGTGTGTACATTGGTATATTGAGACGGAGGAATGTTAATGTGGCTTTTGATATAACTGATTAACAAGTGTTCCCTGTAGTACATTTTTACATTAAAAGAAACATAAGGTTCCTGAGATAAACCAGACTGATCTTAGTGGAAAGCAGAGCAGCACGTTGAAGCTGGTACTGCAGGGTTCAAAACTGTGCAAACTATTAAATGTAATACAGAGATGGCATGTGTGAATAAAATATATTAATCAACAAAGAAAAGGCTGATGATGCCAGCAGTAAAAAATAAATTAATAAAAATGACAAAGTTGTAGTTCATGGTGGAGCTGCAGCCTCTCCTCTCGCACTCACAAAAACACATGCAGCAAATCTGAGGCCAGTGACAAAGGGGATTTCCAGAGTCGAACAGAAGGGTTCACTGTGACTACAATTAGAATCAAAAGAGGACTGTGGTGGAAAATTTTACATTTGTGCTTCCATAACATAACACGATTAAAAGAAATTATTTTTTGTATGCTGGTCTTTAAGAGTTCCTTCCTGTGAGAACAAAGTCTTCATGTTGCTTGGCTCACATCTAAAAATGTTAGCTTGCCCTTTTTGCTGTGAATCATACTTTATATATGTATGCATGCATGTATATATTATTATCAATCTCCACTTTGATGGGCCACCTGCTCAACAAGTTTAAATATGAAGCGATCTTTTCACTGACACTCAAGCAAAAAATGCTGTTTAAGAAAAAGTTAAAACGACAGGATTGTATGCAGATATAAATATAGCGGATATCATGTTAACTTGGCTGCCAGCTTACATCGTCTCTGCTCGCTCTTTAATGAGTTTTAAATGATGTGAAGTCCTCTCCATGACCCCTTTTAAACTCATCCCTGCATGCTTCAGGTTATCACACAGACACAGAGGGAAAACTGCTGTCAGCTCTCGCAAAGCATTTTGTGACATCAGATTTAAAGACTGCGTTTTTATTCTAATTTGTTCTTTATTAGCTTTGTCGCCGCAAGAAGGAAATCAAAGGTGTATGGGAGGAGGTGAAAAGACTCCTCTACTCACACAGGTGGTTCAATAAACAATACTTATTTACAGATGTTCTCATTGCGATTTTAGGAACAAGCACTGATGCTGTAGACTAGAACGATATTTCTTCTCGTCCACCTTCACTATTATCTTGGTAATAATGCTGGCTCTTTGCAGACTGCCATGTGTGTTTAAGAGGAGAAGCTTCAAATACAACAGGATCATCTTCATTCCCGCTGTGTTATGAAACTTTGTTGAGAAAAGCACAAGTTGCCTAAGCCGAATCCTTTTTCCCACATCTCTCTCCCACAAGTAAAATCCACGTGCATGTATATTTAAGTACAAATGTGAGTGGAACGCCTGCACTGTGGCATCAACCAGTGCTGTCTTCTTACTGTGTTTTCAACACCAACAACAGGTTCTGTAGTTCAGAGGTATATCTTTTATTTTTAAAACTGGCAACTGAATAAATTTTTAGTGAAGATTCGTGCCACTTTGGTGGAAATAAAGTTACTGGCCACAATAAGCCAGAAGCAGGCTAATCTACCTACCTGATGTGCTTTTGTTGGTTAAGCTGAACCTACTATGACTGATAAAATGAACTATGACATTATAGATTATGGCACCAAATACTAAGCAATTAAAAACCTGCTTCAGGTGAACTGTACTGCATGCCATATTTACCAGCCAGTGTTTGTTATTGTAAAACTCTGGAAATAAAAATATGAACATAAAGACCGAAAGGAGTGCACCTGTGGATTCGAATGCTCTGGTCCCGGTGGCCCTGGGTGGCGATCATCACATCAGCCTCATCCAGCACAAACATAGTGATCTTTTTGGGGTCAATGAGCTTGTACTTGGTGCACCAGTCGTGGACTGTGCCCGGTGTACCAATGACAATCTGCTGTTGCAACTTGGCTCCTCGCTCCACTGAACACAATGCAGAGAGTCACGCAGTGAACACAGACTGGTGACTAGAAATCTTTTCTTCAGAAGAGAGTACAAACACTATCACATTCTTACTTCTATTTCCCCGAATGGCATATGCCAGCTTCACATCTGGACAAAATTTCCCCATTTGCTCAATGACTTGACCAGTCTGCAATGCGAGCTCGTACGTCGGTGCGATGCAAAGGCACTAAAAGAAATTTTTTTTGACCTAGTGAATACATTTCAGGGTCTGATAAAAGGATACCAGCTGTCTCAAGAGATTGAAAATGCTGTGATACTCTGAGGATGTTCTGCTTACCTGAGTCCACTTATTGTCAGGGTTTACATGGCTGAGCATGGCCAGAGAAAATGCAGCAGTTTTACCTGTGCCAGACTGCGACTGTGCAATCAGATTCTGAGGTCTGAAAGCAGAAAAAAGTAGACATGAAGAAATGAATAAATCACAGAAAAACCCGATGTGCTGAAGATTTGAAAGGGTTTTTAAAATTTTGACTGCTTAGATTTTTTTTTTTTTTATCATTACAACAGGACAAAAGTCCATTTAAAAAAAAAAAAAAAAGAAAGAAAAAAAATCACAAACTAAAGTTTTATTAAGTAAAAACCAAAACATACCCCATGTCCTCAAGCCTCACCTGCTGAAGCCAGGGTTCCAACACACAAAAAAATGTGCATAAACATGTTTATTTATTCCCACCATTGTTTCAATTATTTGTTGTCAGCAGATTAGACTTGTGACCCTTTCATCGCGTAACAGCTGACAACAAGCTGACTAAACAACAACAAGCTGTTATAGGCTTACAAAATAATGCCTGCTAATGTTGGGCTTGAGTGTCCTATAATTTACCATTTCCTTCTGATAAACAGTTGTATTACATTTCCACATCTTATGGGAGATTATTCGCAAAGTGTCCCAGTCCAACAGCGCTGAATTCGTCAAAATCGGCTAACAGCATTTATCAGAGGCAAAAAAGCAGTGCTGTCACAATACTAGAATTCAAAGTCAATACCAATACCCAGGAAATTATTCGATACCATTATTTAATGCCACACACAAGATTTTAACCCAATTTTTTTTGAGCCCATCCTGCAACACCATCCTAACATCAGAACCAACAACCACCTTTATATATAAATAAAGTAAAAACAATATAAAAGACTAATAAGGGCAGAAAAGTATGTATGTCCAGTTGACTAGTCACATACCATTATGGTAGCAGGTATAAATTTTGGGCCATTGTACACTATATGCAAAAAAGAAAATTAATGGTTGTTCTTTTATAGATAATTGTGAAGCTTTTATGCAGCCATGACACTAAACAAGTATTTTATTCTTTTTTCTCGACTCGGTCATTTAATTTTCCATGATTTGCTGGTTTGGAAGTCTTAAAAATAGAAGCAAACTTGGGGGGTGAATTGTCAAGCTGTGCCCTTAATGACTTTTTGCATCTGTATGAGCTTCTCAAAGGCACAGATCATCGTTTTGGAACCTCAGCTTCTCTTACATGTTGAGTTCCAGATGTTTCAATCAGGGCTTAGGTTTAGTCTCCCAAAGGCAGCAGAAGTAGATCCAGCCTGTTATTTACTCCATCTGCTCTTGTTTTTAAGAAACATTTTAAACAGTTGTCTTCCATTAATTGTGGCAACAGTTATGTACTTTGTTTTTTTCATGGCCAACTGTATGTATGCATTTTGCTAGACTGTCTGTACAGCATTTGTTAATTTAAGGTTCCTATATGCAAGGATCTGTTAAAGAGTAATTAAATATTAAAATATTAATAAAATAGTGTAACTTTTTGGCACAAGGCACCATTATAAATGAACACAAGTGTGACATCCACACACATCTTTAAGATGAAAAAAGGCAAATGGTTAACATTTTTCTGAAATAACTTAAAATTGCTGTTAAATAAATCTCTTAGAATATTTATCAAGTTAATTGTTTTGGCACAAATTCAAAATTAGTGAATATGAACTCACAGCTGTGCCAGCACAATGGGCAGCTAGCCAACTAGCATTACCCAGCATGTCTTTTGGTGGTGTAATTTTCTAAGTGAGCAATTATCAGTATTAAAAATAGGTAATTTTTTTAAAAAAAATCACTATGCCCCATGTTTCCCCTGATGAAGTGTGTTATTTTTAAGTTATTAATTGCTGTAATGTAGTAATTTATTTATTTCATATGATTAGAAAAGTGAGAGAAAAATACATTTAACACAGGACCCCACAGGAACCGTTTCTCAGCCCTAAAAGTGGTCAATGCAAAATACACAATAATGTAAACCACTTGAAAAACCACAGTGCACGTTTTTTCTGGCCACTGGAAATTATGACTGTACGCCCTTAACACCATTTGTTGAGATGACAGCAAAGAGATGTCCATTAAAGTGCCATTATTATCAACCTGATAATTTACTGAGAAAAAAAAAAACTACTATAAATTTTAAAAGAGCACGCTACTGTAACATTTACGAATTTAAAACAGACAGATACTTGGGATTCTCCCCTCAAACAACTTAACTGTTTTCAGTCAATAAATCAAACAGATTTCTCCCTTCGCTACTAAAACAGATGACTAAAAATCTGACTTATTATAGTGTTGCATTTTCTAACTAGTAGTCATTTTCCTTTTCCATTCATTTTCTTCCACTTATCAGGGTCATGGCAGGGCTGGAGCCTATTCAAGCTACCACTGGGCGAGAGGCAGGGTACACCCTGGACAGGTTACCAATATGAGGCAGGGTTAAAACAGCATTAGTCCCATTTTCATTTTGTTTTCAACTGAATTTGCCATTTCGGTTTAGTTTTTATTGTTTTGATGTTCGGATACTTGTCAAAGGCAAGATCTAAGAGGTTCAGAATAGCAAATACAATAAAACAACACTTTGAGAAGGCAGCTTACTCATTATCACTCACGGCCTCATATAATTAACAAGAATCTCCACCAGAGCCTCACCAAGCTCAACAAACTGGACAAAACAAACAAACACTAAAATTAAATGGAATTCCCTTGTATCTTTGAACTTCGTGTAAATCAACAAATACAAATTTGAAACGTAGTTTTTTTTATAAACAGACTTACGGCTGTGCCAACATCATAGGCAAAGCGTTTTCCTGGATCCTTGATGGTCTGTTAAAGCCCATATTGTACACCCCCTTCAGCAACTCAGGCTTCCTATTAAAAATACAAAATAAGGTAATTTTATAAAAGTAACACACAAAGCAAACGAGCATGATGGAAGTTTTCCTTGCAGACTCACAGTCTCAGCTCCTCAAAGGTCTTCACCGAGTACAGTGGAGAGTTGGGGTCCGCCTGCAGGACCTCCACCTGGTTTCTGTTCCTCACCAGTGAGCGGCGGATTAGTTTGTTCAGCAGAGACTGCTCGGCCAGGTTGACTCGCTCCTCTCCCCATCCTCCATTTCCGGCCTTCACGGGCATGATATTCCCTACACAGGTGGCAATACCAGCAACCACCATGACAGCACAATCATAAGTTAGCAGTTAATTTAGTTAGATGTGATTTTAAGGAGGAAAAACGAATAGTTAAGTTACCGTTTATGTCTCCTATCACGTTGCGTGGACCACGAACTCCACTGACTTTTTTGGAAAAGTCAAGCTGGTGAAAAAAACAAAATATGTTTGAAATTTTTTTGGCGCAAATAACGCAGCAGTGACAGCGAAGTCAGCGTTAAGCTAGCTAGTTAGCACGCGTTTTGACCCAACAGTTTGGAAGTTGTTGGGTAACCTTTAAAAGTTACCTGTGAGGATGTAGCCTCCTGAACATCCACTGCAGCTGCCCAAGAGTTTTGGGACATTTTCAGGCAGTTTTTGTGTAGTTTTTTTTCCGAGACGAGCAACCTTTTTTCTTTTTGTGCAAAAGTTTGATGTCAGCATGAGCGATGTGCGTGAGCGCGCCGCTGTCCCGACCTGAACCAACCGCAACCTGCTGCTGGACCACGCGTGTCGCATTCACAAGCGTTGGAAATATTGACTATATTAAAACTTCAGCCCACAGACGCAACTAATCAAAGCAAAAACAAGCTGAGTAGTGGTGCTTTTGCAGCTTTTCGTTTTGAAGCCAATTCTTTGACGTTTCTTTAGGTAAAATGTGTGAGAGAGCTTTTAATCAAGTTCCATCCACAGATAGTTTATAATGTGATAAATATTTCTAGTAACTGCGGCATTTTCATCTTTCTTTTTGTGTGATACAAGAAAGTAATTTTTTCCACAAGTTTGGAGAAACATTTCGTTTGTTTGTTTTGAACTTTTAACGCTTAAATACAAGCCACGATACGTTTACGCACTTTCTGAGTGATACGTGAATGCACCACAATGAACTTACTGACACACCCTTCATAGAAGATGCAACCAATTACTGCGCATCGACAGGTATTTTAAATTTTATCACTTAAACTGCTAAATGCAAAAATACAGCACTTTATAACGTAAACGTGTGTTTACATACGTAATGTTTTAGTGCTAGTTTACTAAATGCGACTATTTTGTAAAGTAACATTCATTATTTTCAAGCTAAGGTTCGTGTTAAAGTTTACAAATAGATGGCAACGCACTACATATTTAAATTTAATTTAAATATTTTCTAAAGATCCATATTTTCTAAAGATCCTTGTTAAATTAATGTTAATTTAATCCGTATAGGCTATTAAGGGCACTTCAAGACACTTAAATTTACATGTTTATATTAAAGGGTTTTTTTCACACCGAAACGACCGTAAAGCAAGTCTGCAGTTACCAATTATATGCACTTTGGTTTACAAATTACTTATGTTTTTGATAAATTGATTTTTCATGAGCCCTACTACAGACTGGCAACCTGTACAGGGTGTACCCCATCACTTGTCCTATGGCAGCTGGGATAGGCTCCCAGGGACTTCCATTCAGCCCCAGTGGATGAATGGAATCAGAAACATCAGGGTGGATACATGTAATTAATGTTGGACAAGAAATGACACCAACCTCTCCCACAGGGGAACTGTAGAAAAGGGGAGAGGCCAAAGTGGTACCCCAAATTTATAGGGTTGCACCAAAGAGGAAGAAGAAAAGGATGAGGAGGGGCTCTAACTGATAATGAAGATAATTACAGGTTTGGAGGTCCTAAAAGTCAAGTATACCAGGAACAGTTTGGGGTTTAGAACACATTTTGTGTAATTATAACAATATGTAATTTATGACCCAGTTACATGTGTGAGATGGACGATTCCTCTAATTCATGAGTCAGTCATTTAAATAATTTTTCAGTGCAAAACTAGAGATGGTTTTATCAGCTTCTCAAGTGTGAGGATTTGCCTATTTTTTTGGTATCTTGTGTCTTTAGAAAGTGGCCAAAATAAGCAACCAACATTTGGGATTTTCTGACATCTTATAGATCAAACGATTAACTGAAGGATTAATCAAGTTGAAAGATGACAGAAGCAGTTTTTATTTTTGCAAAAGAAAAGCTCTGGATTGACGTGGGGTTTTCCTTTACCATTCATGCCATGTGGATGTGAGAAATAGAGAAAGAGAGGTCGAGAAACAGATAGAAAGGAAAGCACGAGGGAAGGGGGGAGGAGGAGGGAGCTTTATTGGCTGCAGGTTAATTCAATTTGGAGGCGGATGTTGAGTTTCAGCCAACCCACACGCACACACGCACACAGACAACGATCTACATGTTTGCAACTATAGTAAAATGATTTTATAATGACATATTAATTGTCATGGTAACCTCAAGCAGAAAACAGATGGATGTAACAGAGTGATCGCAAAACAGAGAGACAGCCAAACGCCCACACTGGGTTAAAAACATTAAGGGCTTTCCAATCGCACCACAGGAGAGATTCTAGGTGATACGAGGGAGACCTGTAACGCTGTATTTCCCACCTCTCTGCTCCTGGTGTTACAGTACATGTCAGGCACTGATCTCATGTTATTAAAGAGGATACCTAACACACTGTCATCGAGGGCTTGAATGAGTGGGTGGTGCTTTGAATGGGGATGGGAAGGGGGATGTTTGGACCCTGTGTCTCAGTCCCTCTCTCTCTTTCTGTCTGTCTCTCTCTGAAACTCCAGCGTCCACACAGTCAAGAAGAGGAGGAGGAGGAGGAGGAGAGAATAAATGAAACAGTTTTTGCAACCACATGTTGCTGATTGAGCCGCTGCAGCAGCTACCCTTTCTTTCTTGTGGCTGCTGCATGTGTAGTTTCCATCACCTGTGGCCACACTCCTATTTCCTCTACGCCACAGAGAGAGAACAAAAAAGGGGCATCTGAGAGAGGTGGAGGAGGAGGATATCTTTCACGACAAGTGGACTTCTGATAGAGAGAAAAAGAGAGAGCGAGAGGGAGCTTACTGCATGCCAAGTTAACGCAAATGAAAGGTAAGATAATGAGAGATAAAAAAAAAGGGGATCTGCATATCAGATATGTTTTCATGCTGCAGAGTGTCTCTCTGATGGCCCACATCTCAAACAAGCCTGTCATTTGTTTTAAATGAAGAAAAAAGGTCAGCCAGTGTGATGATGATTAAAACTGCCAGTGCTGCGTCTCAGTGTAAACAGACTGCGTTTCAACAGGTGGTTTTCCACAGCATCCGCTCTCTGATTCGACACTAATGAGTTCAGAGGACGCTTGCATTGCTGATAGAAAATGTTCAGAGTTGATGGCAAACCCCAGAGCGTGGCTGGAAGATTCATGTGACTGAGTCAATCAGGAGAGAAGCATCCTGGGACTGCCACTTTTTAACACTAATTACTATAAAGTGAGGACCCTAAAGAGACAGATGCTCACTAGGTGCACTGAAGTGAAGCTTTTTAAATTGACTTTTGAAGAATAAGAACCTATTCCATGACAGTAATGCTTTATTTCCAAGTAACTTGTGATTTTATAAATATACGTTGATGTGATTTCTCCTTGTAGTGTTTCTTAGATTGACATTTCAGTAACAGAAAATGAATCTTTTGCAGTCTTGATTTTTCACTTTCTAATCTATAGAGTGACATATATGTATGTATAAAAATATCTATCTATCTATCTATCTATCTATCTATCTATCTATCTATCTATCTATCTATCTATCTATCTATCTATCTATCTATCTATCTATATGTGTGTGTGTGTGTGTGTGTGTGTGTGTGTGTGTGTGTGTGTTTGTGTGTGTGTGTGTGTGTATTCCTTCTCAGTCAGTGGTTTACTGAGCACATGATGGCAGTGTTGAGACAGACGAACACAAATGCATCTCTGACCTTTTCTTCGCAATAAACAACCATGTGGCACCTTAAAACCTAGTTGGACAATTTCAAATACTAATCAAATCTGTTTTGTGATTCTCACGGGCGTCCAATGTAGTCAGAGAGTGTGGATGTTGTGCCTGAAGTTTGAATTTACTTAATTTTTATACGATTTTATGGTTTGTGTGACCAAAAAGTGCAATCAGCCCCTCTATCACAAATGAATGCACACTTGGAGATGTTACTGGTCAGTCTGCAGGCAAGCAAGCAGAGCTGTCTCTATGGATATTGCTTTCGTCACAATGCTTCCCATCAAGCCTGTGCTAAGCTCTGGTCATGCAGCAGATGCAGACCCTTCACAGCACATAACCAAGATTTCTGGTGGAGGAGACACCATTAACGATGAAGCACAGCCCAAAAGAAACACAATTTTATTGAATACTTACCTAAATAATTAGCAGTGCTGTTTTCCTTTGCGAGTATATTTAAAGCACGTGAAATTTCTTTTTTCATGTCTCATAGCACACAATGCAGTTCCCTGTCTTCTCGAGCTACAGCATATCACTGTTGTGTTGCAAAAAATGATGGTGCTTTAATTGTGTTCTGCTGCTGACCTTTTCCTGAAATGTCCTAAACACCTGTGCCAATTTACCTTAGGCGTTGTGTTTTTGCATCCTATCAAGAAAAAAAGAAAAAAGAGAAGCTCCGATCATGTAAAAAATGTGCTGTGCTGAACTGACATCTAGGTAGCCCCTTTCAGATCTAGTTTTTAGTAAGAATCTGTGATATGTTTTAGTGTTACTGCTGGGAAAGCAAGCAATAAAATATAAGATTAGAACAAAGATAAGAATAGAGAGAACACCAAAGCGTTCAAATTTGAGAGATAATACAGAAATATATGTTCTAGCTTCATATTGGTCAAATCTTGGCAGCTACAACCAAATTGAGCTATAGATGTAAGAACTTTTTGAATTATTTAACAAGGCTGCACATGCTAACTAGCGGTATATGCATTTGCTAGTGGCAGCTAGCAGCTAATTGACTTAATTGACTTGTTACTGTTGTAGCAAACAGATGCCAAGTTCCTAAATTCGGTAGCCATTATTGAGCTCACTAGTTTGAGAGAGGCTAGCTACATGTCAATGTGGGAAATTCCATCATGACATTAATAATTCTATTTTTTTTTTTAAAATTTCAACCTTAATACCAATAGTTCAGATTTTAAGTTTCAAATTTTTCTGTTATATTCACATACCACTGGAATATCATTAGCAGTAATGAAATAGTTAATATAGTTAAGTGGATACATGTCTATGTACATATACATATACATACAGAGAGGCAGTGGGTAAGGGTCCAGCAATTTCAGTACAAGTGCAAGGTATTTAGATTTTCAGCAGCTCAGTAGCCAGATGGCTTGCTGGTATAAACTGTCCATCATCATCAGTACAGGAGTATCAAGCAGATCTTGATGCTCCTGTATGAGTCAGTCACATCCATACCTTGCTAGGATTTTCTAGCTTCAAATGACCAAAGGGGAGATTTGAAAATGCTAAGCTTCAATGTCCATCTATTTTATTACTACATTGCACATAGATATATGTACACACTTACATACCTAATTCTCCCCATTTGCAAATGTTTTATGACTGATGAATGTTTTCTTTTCCCACCAGCATCCTAAAACCACCACAATGCCTGGACTCATTAACAAGGAGAACCGGGGCGCTCTGCCACTCAGTGTGTCTGACATCAGTTCCTGTGTCAGGGGTTACACTTTGGCTCTGACAGCTTCTATGACCTATGAAAATATTGAGGATCATGCAATTGAAGGTGAGCGAGACTCATTTGTCACTTCAGTAATTTGATGGCTCACCACTTTCGGCCAATTTAGATTAACCGCATGCTCTTTTAGGCACTTGTAAAATTCATTATTATCGACTGAATAGGAAATGCTTGGTTGGTGTGTCTGGATAAAGCTCTTTCTTATTTTTGTTTTGTGTCTCTCTCTTACTGTCTTTTAGGGATCTTCATTTATCCACTGGAGGAAAATTCTATTGTTGTAGGCTTCGAGGCTATGATATCTAGTCAGATTATAACACTTCAGATCAAAGACAAGGCAAAAATCGACGACTGTTATCTGGATTGCTGCGGCACTTCTAATGGAGCTCTCCAGAGTGGCAGCGGTAAGACCAAGCAGCTCTAATCAATACTGTTATATTAGCAAAAGATCAAATGAGATGAGTGAAAGTTAAAGGTGTTCAAGTTGAGGAAACCACTGAGAAGCATTACTCCAGTCTGCAACTCCCTGCCAGCTTTGTGGAGTGGTTTAGGCTCGTTTATATCTTTGAATTGGTTTCACAGCTGCAGTTATAGGGTGTGTTTTGTTATCTTTCAGAAACCCCACATTTCCTCTTTGGTAATCCCTACCAGATGATGCCAGAGCAGCTAAAAGCCAGATATTTCCCTCGGGAGCTGGTGGAGACCAAAGCAGAGTAGTTATTGGATTCAAGTCATTAGACCTCCAAAAAAAACAAAATAAGATCAAAATATATCAGTCATGTCACCACAAGGGGTAGTACTTAACCTGTCAGGCCCTGTGAAATATGCATGGTACAATATTTGCTTTTGCTCTGGGGGGAGCTTCCTGCAGTCAACAAATGGGCTTCAGGTGCATTAGCATGTATGAGGGGACGCAAAATTTACCATGTAACAGTGGATGTAGCATCCAGCTTTGTACTAAGCATGGGAAGTCAGTTTATGCTCCACCCGGCTGCTTCAAGCTTGATCATTCTTTGCTTAGATAACAGAAAAGATTTCTGGTCTCCCTTTTTTCTCCATTGATAATCAAGTGAAGCAAACTGCGTCATTACTTGAAAAAACAAAACAAAACAAAACAGAGATACTGAAAGTGACTGACATTCAATTTTGAAGTAACCCTAAAGATTTTTCAATGCCCAGCATTAGGATTGTGCTTAAAGTCCTGTGCTTAGGAAAGGTGTACATTGGAGTCAAGAGACGTAAGTGAGATTTTATACATCAATCAATCAGTAGGACTAATTGTTTTAGAAAGAAAAAAGGGATAATTCAAGAAAGTAATTTGTTGTAAGAAAACGGTTGAACAGTTTTGTTTAATATTTTATACATGCAGGATCGTAGTTACTGTGGTTATAGTTTAAAAATCTGCTGTTTCCCCTTCTAACAGGACACATAGTGATGGATGAGGATTTTGAGAGGACCGTGTTAGTAGTTAACCTTGGGATCATCCCTCCCATGGAGACGGTCCACATTTTGGTCAGTACCTCCTCTGAGCTTTCCACTCTGCCAAGTGGGGGCATCAGAGTCTCATCTCCACCTGTGTGTACGCCCCGGGTGCAGAGGTCCATCAACGAGGAACAGGGACTGTCCCCAAACTTCTCCAGAACGTAAGAAAGTTGAAGAACAGCAGAAATCACTGTCTGGTTGGCTTAAGATGGTATATTTCTAAATGGCATCTGGCACTTTAGGCTCTTTAAACTCCAGTTCTCATACTTCTATATGGTTTTAACATATCTATAATTTTCCCACTTTTAGGCGGGACAGACAGACCTCTGCTTCAAGTCCTCATGACCAAACTCCCAACACACCTCAGCTTTGGTTGGCTTTATTGCTGGAGGAGGAGGCCATCAACTCCATGGACTATGAGTTTAATTTCCAGCTTGAGATACGAGCTCCCTATCTCCTCGCAGGTCCGTCAAATTTCTCTCATGAGAATTTCTTGAAAGTGCATCTGTCTGCAGTAAGAAGCAGCACATTAAGACGATTACTGCAGTGAAGTGTGAAAAACACGTGTTTGCAGAGATTTGATCCTGCTATATATTTTCACCGACTCTTCTAAAAGAGGGGGACTTGGCCTAGCATAGACTATACAGAATGCTACACAGCTAGCATGGATTTTTGTTCTAGTACCAGCAATTCTGAAGCTCTTGAATGAGCCTACAAATATTAAAATATCAAGTGGGCACTAATGCTTGACTAAGCTTGTGTCTCACCATAAAGTTCTGAGATATCTAGTTATGACTAACTAGATATCGCTGGTTTTGCTGGTTTCATTGTGTTTTTTTGTTTTCTTTTTTTATTATCCTGGGCTAAACTTAAGTCTCATGAATGAAGCTTCATATTTAATCCACAGATTTGAAATTAGTACATTCTCTTATTATGTACGGTAAGTATTAAAAGAGAACAAATTGACCATTATTATAGGCAGGCAACCAAATTAAGCTCTGGACAGTTCTGGCGGATCTGCTAATCTCAGCCAACATTAGCTGATGGCTCAGCAGGTACCGCTGTGCACATCCATTTGGCAAGTTACATAGCCCTCTATTTAAGCTGCTGTAGTCTGCCTACAGTTGCAGCACATCTGCAGGCCTGCTTTCATGCTCTACCTGACTTAATATGTTTTGCTACTGAAGATGTTCTGTTCTTTAGTGGCTTCAGTTTAGAGGACTAACAACTTGTTATTTGATCTGCTGTGGATGACGCTCTGCGCAGGTGTGGAGAGCCCTTCTCACGCCATCCGAGCTGATGCAGATCCTCTGGCCCGCTCTGCTACCAGCATTGTAATCACTCTGGCAGACAAGTACACTTATGACTACCCGGTCGTAATCCTCATCTACCCAAGCAGTAAGTCTTCAACTTAAAAACAGCCCCACAATTTTGTTCTTCCACCCTCAAGTAAAACAAAACCAAAAAAAAGTTACTTCAGCTCTGTGAGACTTTTACTGCAGCCCATAATAAGATCAGTGAAAAGGTGATTCACTGCCTCACGTTGTGTTTGTGAGTGCCTCTTCAGGAAAAAGGTCTTCTGTTATTAATGTATGACATGCCAGTAGAGCCAGACTCTGCCATGTGGGTGGGTATTGTCAGTTTTCTGGTTCTTGTATTTCCCTCACCGTTGTCTTAACCTGCAGTGTGTGTGTGGGCCGTTTGTCTCCCAGAGGGAGGAACGAGCCCCGCTCAAACTGATCCAATAGGCCTCTTATGAAGGCTTTGTTCACAAACAGACCTGCGGCCAGAGTCGGGCAATTTAATTCATCTCATACGAGTGCTGCAGTTTCAATCACAACATGGACGCTCAGCCAGACCAGAGAGATGGAGGAAATTGAGGTGCAATAGGAAAAGAGGAACAGTTGGGTTTCATCATCAGCTTGGTTGATTAATTGCCTAATTGTGTCAACTTATTGCTGAGTTTCTGAAAGGTTCAACCTTTAAATTTAAGGATTTTAATACTTCATGTATTGGAAATTAATATCTGATTTATGACCAGAGAAAAATGCATATTAACAAAAATCATAAGAAATGAAAAAGTATTTCCAAATGTTATTTTCTATCAATAAACTGAGCTTATCAGCAGCATAAAATGGATGGATGAAAGGATGGGTCTCTCAACCAAGAAAATATCTAATTAATTGAACTTCCTCATGAATTTTAATGTCAGAAGTTTTCTTTAATAACACAAAAGCGCTTTTCTCTCATTGTCTGCAGAAAGCTAGAAAAACATTTTGGGCATTTTAGATATGCTTTAGATAAGCTTTTTCAAGACCTGCAAAGTCTATGCAGAGAAGAAAAATAACAGTTGAAATCCCCAAGATTTGCACAGATGCCTGAGCATCGTTTCTTTTTTTTTTATCTGTCACCTCTCAATCCTAACAGTAACACAATGTGTCTGGTTCAGAGGGAGAGGAACCAAACACATATAGGTGCAAGTTTAAAGAACACAATATAAATAAATATTACCAACCAACCCATCTGAGAATTGGTTAGAATTTCAGCACTTTAAAGGAATAATTTAACCGTGGAAAGACCTCCTACGTATATGAACATATATTAGGAGATTTACAGGTTTTGAAAGAATATACAATGTCTGACCCAGCTATGTGATCATTTCCAGAGGAAGTGTTTATTTAAAGAGTTACAGTTCATCGCTGAAACTGCTCTAGTGAAGGATACTGAAGATCTTTGTGCTTGACCTTGTGCTTGATCTTTGTGGAGCGCATTACCATTGATCACATTTTGCTGCAGAGACAATGAGTCTGCAGGGTTTTGTGCATGCTTCTCAGTATCATATTGTGGTCTTCCATTTTTCCTGCCTACCTAGCAGCTTCATATTCAGCATCCTTTGTTTCATATACTGTATTCACTATCCCTCCTCTGCACATGTCCAAACCATCCTCGACTACCAGGCTTTGTCTCCAAACCGTTCATCCTCAGTTGTCCCTCTGATACACTAATTTGTAATCCTGTCCATGCTGGTGACTCCCAGAGAAAATCTCATCATCTGCAACCCTGCCACCTTCAGCTTAGCCTCGTGTCTTTCTGTTAGTACAACCATCTCCAAACCAACCATCATAGCAGGACTCACTACCATCTTGCAAATCTTTCCTTTCATTCTTCCCTTTCTATCTTTCTGACTCTCGTCTCCACCTGCTCCACCCTGCCTGCAGTCTCATCTTTATCTCTTTCTTCATTGTGCACTGTCTATTGCTTTGGTTGTTCCCCTCCAGGGATTTAAACTCATCTGCCTTCACTGTCTCCACTCCCTGCAGCTTCTCTGTTACAACTATACCTATAAAAACAAGATGATGCAAATGAATTTGTTAAACTACAGACATGTCTTAAGGATATAAAAGCCTGTGTGACCTGTAATTTTCTACTCATAATTTCCCTCTTTTCATTAATAAGCCACTACTCCATGTCATGAACTTTTATTCTTTCTATCGTTTGTATTTGGACCCTGGTCTCTCTGTTAGTTGTTCATTGGAAATCATGTGATTGTTGTGTTGCTTTCTTCAATATTTTGAGACGACTGCTGTTTTGAATTGGTGGTATATAAATAAAACTTAAAGTAGCACTTATCATGTGTAGATTTGCATATAATGATTTTGATACAGGGACAATAAGGATACCTGCAGTAGTACATCTTATTGCTTATTGTGAATGATATCCTGGAGCATTACTCTGTAAGTGGTATTTTATGCTTATAACTCTAGATGGTGGTGGTTTACATTTTAAATGATGTGTTGGGCAATGTTGTTGCCATAAAATATGAAAGGATAGGGCGATAGAAAGTACGAGACACAAAAGGGAAGAATGAGGAAAAAAGTAATAAGGCCAAGACAGTGAAAATCTGTATTTTTAGATTTCCGCACTTTCCTTCCCTTCAGCTTCAGACATTGTCCATCTGCTTCATAATCTTGTCTGAGGCATTTATAGTAATGTCTTTGCCATGACCAACTGTGCCACTTTAGAGCCTCATGTGCCGCATGTGCTCATTGAGAACGGGGACATGACACAGGAGGAGTATGATGAGTATCTTCACAGCCGGAGCGATTTCATCAAGGCCACCAAGAAGGACTCCAGCAATGAGAGGAAAGTGAGTGTCCATGACATGAGCACCACACCTGAACTGATAAGCACAATATCACACTGCTTTCATTTTGAGCATGATATCACAAATATTTCCCTGTGAAAAATATTATTTATTTGGCTATTTGTTGCAATTTAGTGTTGTATAATACAATGATATTACGCACTGCGGTTTCAAAATAGGGTTGAATTGGCTCCTGTGTGGCATAAATACTGAAACTTCCTTTTGTATTATGAAACTTTATTAAAGTTGGCAGGTAAACTATGACAGAGATTTTTTTATTTAAACTGATCTAACGACAGTAAGTGCCTTAAAACCCAGACAGGTAAAGGAAAACCTCTACTGTGTTCTTTTTGTTATATTATACAGTTTGTTTAAAGAAATTTGTGTGATAATCAGCATTGCTGAAAATCACACTATAATTAAATGTATATGTTAAAACATTAAATTTAGTATCTTAAACCAAGCTTAATGCTGAAAAGCTACTACTCCAAAGCTAAGATGGTATTAAATACTACTCAGTTACGCTAGTTAGCCATAACTTTAACCTTTTTGTGAGACCAATCTGCAGGAACAGACTGTGTGCAGTGTGAATAGTGGACCCAAATGCAGACGAACGAGTCTTTATTACAGCTGATTACATGAATGCAAAAGCAAAGCAACACAAACTGTGGCAAGAAATAAGCTAAAACATAAACTGGAAAAGCTAGGAATTACTATAACAACTATGAACATGATTTTGAGCAGGAGGACGAGAGAGACTATGAGACCAAGAAACATAAACATGCCCTGAACAAAACCCTGGAAACCTGACGAGATGTGGTGGGAGGTAACACAGACGACCTGACAAATACTGAAAGAAAACAGACTAAATAGACACAGGAGGGGGTCAGAGTGGAAACACATGGGGAAACAGCTGGCACAAATAATCATAATGACACACCAGGGGAAGTAAAACAAAACACACTGAACATGGAGACACCTGACTCTTCAAAATAAAACAGGAAAACACTGAGACACGTAGACATGACACCACAGGCTTGACAACACAGACAAGAAATACACGAGACTAACAAAGAAGACCTAGGTGAAACATAACTAGTATAAACTCAAAGCAAACGAATAATAATCCTATAACTCTACATTATCTCAAGATATAGCATAAGAACATAAACTGAAAACACTGACATTTTGTCACTCATGATTACTTCCCTGCCCTTAAAACTTGTACACAGTTAGCCGTTCCAACAGGACAACAATCCCAAACGCATAAGAAATGGATAAAGAAGGCTGACATTAAACTTTTAGAATAGCCTTCACAAAGACCAAAGAATATGGTTCTATTAAAAAATTATGGACTATACTTAAATGCCAGGTGTTTGCTAGGAAACCAACCAATTTCAATGAATTCTACCAATTCTGCCAGAAGCTTGTTGATGTCTACCAGAAGCATCTGGTCTAGGTGGAATCTGCTAAGGGACATTTAACCATATTAGTGGCAGTATTTGTATATATTTGAACCTGTGTGTGCACTTTTGACCCTGTGTGGATTATGGAAAATCCCAAATAAATTCAAATAAGTCCATCAAACTCTTGTTTTTTAGAGTCATTAAAGATGAATATTGTACAATTATTCCTTTGCTGGAAAAAGAACAGTTCAACTCCAGCTATGTTGAGCTTTTGCCATCCAGTCAGTTAGGAAGCATCTAACTGATGCTTCATTCTAATATGTAATTAAAGCACTGCTAACTAAATGTTTAAACTAAAACAGATAATATTTTTATGTTAAATAGCAAAAATCTGGGTCCATAGTAAGTAGATAAAAAGGCTCGTCTTTTGAGTGGCTACTTCGGTCGTTGCTGTGCTTTTTTTTGGAAGTCGAATTTCCCAGAGGAACCCACCCGAGGGATTAATAAAGTTCTATCTTATCTTATCTTATCTTATCTTATCTTATCTTATCTTATCTTATCTTAAATAACTGTTAATTGGTAGTACTAAGTGTACCTACACAGTAAACATCTGGTTAAAAGAAACATGCGATTCTTCTTCAGGTTAGAGAGACTTCTCTGGGCTTCAGCTCGTTAGCTCCACTTTCACTGCTGCGCCCCTGGTCATGCATGTGTCCATTCGCGTCTCAGCTATGATGAGGTTGTTAAGTGACCAGCAGAAAACAGGAGGAGGAGGAGAGAGCACTTAGCCATAAAAATGTGTTTCTATGGAAACACTCCAAAGGCTCTGCACAGTCTGCTTTGACTTTTCCAGCACATATACATAGAATAATTGATGTGATTCTTCTACTGACCTGATAACTTGTCACCTTTCTTGCTTCTTCAAACCTTTAATTAAAGCCTGAGCAAAATTGTCAGTCAAACCGAACCCCATTTAATTCATGCTTCTGTTTTGCTGCCTTTATAGGTAGATATAATTCACAAGAGACTCCATAAGGATATCCTCCACAACCCTGTGGTTATGTTGAACTTCTGCCCTGACCTCAAGTCCATTTGCTCTGACTTGAGGAAGGTTCACGGCGAATTCATCTTCCTCATCGACCGCAGCGGCAGCATGAGCGGGGTTAACATCAACCGTGTGAAGGTATTTTAATCTCAATGCGCCATGCGTTGCTATAAAGGTGATCTGCGAGCAAACATTAAGATGCATGCTGATTTACATATAAATTACACACCGTATCACATGCCATCAAGAGTTTTTTCATTAAAAAGTATTACAGTTGATGTCAAACACATCAATATACATTTTCCAAAGAGATTAAATGCAAAGTTAATCAATCACATGTCGTTAAGCGCTTTCAAATAGCTTTTTAAGCTCAAGGTCTTAGTGTTTCTGCTATCTGTGAAGATTGTATGTGCTTAATCAGCTGTAGGAAGGCATGCATTCAAGGATATTGATCGTACAAATCATTCACTATCCGCCCATCTTCCAGTTGCTAGGATTTGAAGTCTAATCGGTCTTCAATAGGCTACCTATAAAGCTAACTCAGGGTCATTCAAGGTGGATATATTTTTTACCATGTTTATTTGGCTGCTTGTGCACTGAATGTGTCCTGCGATGTGATGCTGGCAGGTGTGCATTTGTGACTCATACCCTGGGTTTTATTGAAGGTGTTACTACACAGTCTGGGCTTAAGACCAAGGTGAGCCTGACTGCGATATAATGAATATTTACCAAGAAGTACTGCAGAATAGCTTTTAATACATCTATAAAATTTGAACATTATATTTCTGTTTCTGAACCTGAAGGAATGTTTTATTGGAGATTGTGCAGTCGATGAGGTATTTGTGATATCCACCTGAACAGAGGTTGAGATAAGTGGTATTCTTCTAGAAACGGCTCCTCTCCTGTAGAAAAGGCGGTGATGGACGAAATGATTCTGTATGATGGCTCTCACTCCTCTCAGGCAAAATCTGCCGTGGAGCACTGACAGCTGTGTAGAGCACATGCTTCCATTTAACCACGCATTAAGCAGAGGAGTGTTTTATTTTTTGCTTTTAGAATTTCAGATTTCACATCAGTCTTTGTTCAGGTCAGGAACTAATGCTGCTCTCGGTCTTTTTTTGTAGGATGCCATGGTGGTTAATCTGAAGAGCCTGGTGCCTGGCTGCGTTTTCAATGTCGTAGGATTTGGATCTACATTTAAATCACTATTCACGACAAGCCAAAGCTACGAGGAGGTAATGCTGCTCTTTATAACGATAATGAGATAATCATAGCTAGTTTATCGGTCATGGGTTGTAGAACCCAGACAAAGCCTTCAGGGGCAGGAAGTAGGGTAACACTGTGCAGCTCAGAGTGGACATAAGTATGTGTGCGCTTAAACGCCACATAGCCAAATATACAGATTCTACCTTGAAGATGAATGTAACCTCTGGATCTAACTTGTTACCCAGCGTAACAAGTCAATTCAAAGCCATAAGCTATGAAGATTTTTGTGGAATATGGTAAAAAGATGTACAAGTTAATGGACAGAATCCAATTGAAAACTCCTTACAAGACTAAACAGCAACTGAAATTAGTATCAATAACAGTTTTAAAGGTTCTAACTTTCTTTAACTCTCTTTGTACTTACTTGGTGAAAAAGCTGGTAATGTTGCATTCAGTTAAAACAATCAAAATGCCTCTTGGGATCAGGTATATGTCCTTCTCACTCACTATTGTTGGGATTTAGTTGGCCAAGCTTTAAAAACCAAAACTGTTACTTCAGCCAGGCCGAAAACATGTTTGTTTCTGCATTAAAGTTAAGCATTTTAACACATAAGTCTATGGGACTCACTTTTGGATCTAGCTTCAAGCGGCCATTTGAGGAACTGCAGCTTTTAGGACACTTTTCTGCATTGCCCTTGTTTTTTAGCCCAGTGGATACATCTTGTGTTTTTTTCCCTTCCTCCAAAGGAGCTCAGTGCTGTAGCCACCCACCAGAAGGCTATCAACATATTTTGGCTTCACTTCTAGGAGCTGTCATGTCTTGACAGCTCAACAAAACATCAGACATCCCCATACACAATCCACACAAACAGTGTTTTATTTTAACAATGAATCTCATTGTTCTTAACATTAAGCAGGAGGATATTTTTACATCAAACTCCAAATTAGTTTCTCCGTGGCAAAGTCTAACAATCCCTGAATCACAGCCCTGATTAAGCCTAAGGACTTAAACTGTAGTTTACCTTTTATTTTGAAGGCTTTTATGATTCACTTTGAGCAATCTTTATGAAACAGCCAGCTCATTTTAGCTTCAGTGCTGATTAATAACTGCTCAAATCTCAGAAATAATACAACCCTGTCTTCTTATTTTAACACAAACAGTTTTTTCTGACTTGAATAAATATAGATCTTTGCATTTTGTGTGTTGTGTGAGTACAGCAGCATTATGTCTTGAATTAACATCTTATTTTCATGATCCAGGATGCCCTGGCCATTGCTTGCGAGTATGTTAGAAAGATAAGAGCTGACATGGGGGGGACGAACATCCTGGCACCGCTCACATGGATCCTGAGGCAGCCTTTGATCAGTGGACACCCCCGCTTGCTCTTCCTGCTCACAGACGGTGCTGTCAGTAACACGGGCAAAATTATCGATCTGGTCCGCAGTCATGCACGCTACATCAGGCAAGTATTAATGTTAACACACGCTGAATGTTAGACAGAATAACGAATAGCATTATTAGGGATATCTTCACTGTAAAACCTGTTCTGGTTTCCAGACATATACAAGCAACCCATTTGATGCTAAAGACACTATGCTGTTGTAATAAATCCTTGCTTCTTATGCAGATAGCAAATGTGGAGCTTGCCTATACTATAAAATCACATCTCAGGGTTAAATGTAGGACCTGATTCTGCAGCTGTAATCCTTTCAAAATGAAATCTGGCAACATGCAGCTTGTGTTATTTCATTTCAGCTTCGAATTCTGATTAAAAACCAACAACAAGTCAGTGTGAATGAGGAATTAACAAAGAAAGAAAGGAAGCATGTGAACACCGGGTTGAGCTGCCGAGTGAGAGGGAGCACCAGTGGAACAATAGGCCTGCAGTATGCTGGGAAATCATTTTATTTTGCCACCTGCATCTAAGTCTCACTCTGAAAAAATCCTGTCCTGAGTCACTCTGGACATAATTGACTTTTGTCTACTCCCTTTTAATGGATGCCTCCCCCCAGACGATTGCATTAGGCACACGGAGCTTGGCCAAACCATCAGCACTTCCTGGGCCGTAATCGCTCTAGGCTTGCAAATAAGAGGCGCCATTCAGAAACAGGCACAAACAACGATCAATCTACATTTTTGTGAATCCACGATGGATTTTTAACTGTGTCGAGGGAGAAATTTCTTTTTTCAGTCTGCACTCTCTGATTTAATTAAAAATGCAAGCTGGTGCAATGAAATTAGGCAGCTCATCCCTCTGTGGAAAATGAAATATGAATTGTAAAATCGTTTGCTATCAGCCAATCTGCCTGGAGAACTATTTCGACTTCAGTTTCACCAGAAGATATTGTAGGCTTTTACATAAAGCTACTGAAGAATTATATTATTTCTAGTTCATAAATGTCTTTGCAGCATCTCGTTAGTTGTCTTTGTGTTGTGCTCGCATTTTGGGAAGACGCTTGCTGTCATGCTCGTGTGTTTCGTGAGCTATTCGTGGAGCTGCAGTGTTTAATGTCTTTGTGCAGATGTTTTACGTTCGGCATAGGACAGAATGCTTGCAGGAGGCTGGTGCAGGGGCTGGCGACAGTTTCCAAAGGAACAGCGGAGTTTCTCGCTGACGGAGAAAGGCTTCAGCCCAAGGTACTAATTTCCAGCTTTGTGTTGCTCTCCTAACAACAGCCAACTATTCCGAGGGCCGCTGGAGAGCCATTATGCAGAGGTTTCAAAGCACCAAGTGTCCGCCACTGATACCAAATAGGAAATCATATCTCAGAGACACAATTCACTTTATGTTTTGGTCAGAGAGAAGCTGGCTTTTATAGTGGAAAGTCTTTTTTAGTTGGCTTGTTTTCACTCCACAGATGATAAAGTCCCTGAAGAAAACCATGTCTCCTGTACTCAGCGACATTTCCATCGAATGGCTCTTTCCTGAAACCAAAGAAGTGCTGCTCTCCCCTGTGGGCAACACTTTTCTGTTTCCAGGGGACAGTCTGATTGGCTACAGCGTGGTTTGTGATGCCACCCGCTATCACGACAACCCCAAATCTGTAAGACACCTCTTAAAAAGTGACAAATGACAGCATGCGTGTTGATATTCTGTTTTGTAAACACTTCAGAAAAGGAACATCAGATCACACCATGTTTTTCTTGTGTTTATGTTCAGTGTGATAAATCATTTAATCATTGAAGTAAATCCTGATGGATATATATAAAAATATAAAAGCAGCTCTAAGGAAGCTTTTAATCAAACCTTGTGAAAAAGTCTCTTTTTGCATGTGTCACCTACTCAAAATCGAAACAGGATAAGAGGAGGCGATACAGCATGATGCGCTCTGTTGAGTCAGCCAGCTCAGTGTTTTACCACTCTCAAGAAGAGGACCCAGTGAAGACAGCTGGTGACAATCTGGGTTCACACAGGGAGGGCCATTCTGGAACTCTGTATGATTCCTACCAGGACTCCATGATAGACAGCAGCCCTGTCGGCACAGACCATGACCCCATGGGTAAGAACTTACGGCAGAAATGAGTGGTTGACTCCTGAATGAGGGGATTTCTGTTTTTCTAAACTATAGGTTTGCAGAATGTCAATTTGTGTGCTCCTATTCTTGCAAATTGCTGTAATTTAGGTGTAACTATGATTTCCATCCCAACTGCTGAAGTGGTGTGTTAGTCAGACTAAAATGTTTGTTATATGATTGACAGGAAATTTTGCACAGGTATTCACGGAACCCACAGGATGAGTCATATTGAATTTTATGATCCTTTGACATTTTTCATCCAGCGCTGCTATGAGGTTTATATTTGTGGTTTTGATTGAAATGCCTTGACAGCTGTTGGATGGATTGCCCTCAAATTTAGTGCAGACATTAATGTCATCCTGAAGGTTTTTAATAGCTGTAGGTGTCCTTTAACTTTCTATAAGGTTAAAAACAATTTGTCTAGTACTTTGCTTTATCACCGAAAACAAGCAAAACTATTCCCAAACCCACCAGTCTAATTATACCTCGAAGTGTAGGAGGTGAGTGTGCTGATACGCTAATCTAATGGTTCTCAAATGTTTTCTGGCATGTCCCACTTTGGAAGCTGAAAAAAAGTTCATCCCACACGCCACAATTTTTATTGATTGCAATGAACAAAGGATCCATGTTTTATTACATTTTACTTAAATAAAAGTGCAAATCAGCACAGACTCACCTTAGTTTCACTTTATAGACTTTACCTGGCTGTTTATGATGGCTGCCCCACAGTTTGAGAACAAATGCATGAATCCAAGCATGGTAATATTGCCATTTTTGGCAAGTTGCTATGTGCCTGGGAAGGTTCGCAGTCATCCAGGTCGTCGTAGTCTAAGGAGCTTGGAAAGAAAAGTATCTGGACTTCTTTAAGTTTTCTTGAAGATGTTTCACTTCTTATCTGAGAAGCTTCTTCAGTTCTAAGCGCAATTGGTGGAGAATCCTCGATTTTAAGCCTTATGGGAGTGTCCACAAGAGGGTCATGGACCCCCTATTGATCTTCTACCTAACCATGAGCCAAGGTGTGAAAACGAGTGTAGTTCACAATCAGCCAAGGTTTCAGGTGAACCCATTGTGATGAGGTCAAAAGGCCCAGGATGTTAGTGGGTGTTGAGGTTTCTTGGAAGGGATCTCAAAACTGGATTATAGATGGCAAACAGTTGGTGCCTCAGTTCAAAGATGGTCATTCACAGTGGACATAGATGGCTTCTTTCACTCCTCTTTCAAACCGTCTGTCTTCTCTGTCCAAAATGTGAACATTCGCATCCTCAAAAGAGTGACCTTTATCCTTTAGATGCAGATGGACCGCCGAGTCTTGTCCCTTGGAGGCGGCTCTTCTATGTTGTGCCGTGCATTTATGAAGTGGCTGTTTGGTCTCTCCAATGTAGAGGTCTGAGCTTTCCTCGCTGCACTGTACAGCATACACTACGTTGTTAAATTTGTGAACTAATCAGATAGTTTTAAAAGAGCTCAAAGTAGGGCGGTTGTTCCCAGACTATGGGGCATAAAACCTGCAGTAGGAGTTCTGCAGTAAGGCTAAGCAAGAATGATGCATTGCCCTGCACTGCCAGAAAGGCAGGGAGTAGTTTGTAAAAGGAATGCCAGGTTAATATCAAGCAGATGATGAATCATTTTACAAATACCAAAACAAACACTATAACATATGGAGAGCCTTATCTTACCATTGGCTTACCCACACGGTGGGTAATGAAGAGAGAACACAGTGTGCTCAGAGTCTCAATATATTAGCTTCTGACAGCACAAAGCTGAGAAAGGTAGGACGCCAGCTGAAGCCTTTGTTTGTCTATTTTTTTTTCTAATGTTGTATTTCATTTTTACTTTACAGCGAGTGCTTTGTCTATAAATCAGGGAGTTTGCAACCAGGGATGTAAGTGTGTTTAGGTCCATTGGAAACAAATGTGGTGAACTTGGCATTTTGATTTAGTAATTACCATTTCAGTGTGGTGGAACCTACAATTATGTGTTTCACGGTGTTGTGAATTCGTTATCTTTGTAATTTTGCGGGCTTTTTTCATTTTTGAACAAAACATCAGGTTTAGATAAGACATCACCGAGAAGGCGTGCCTATAGTACCAACCAGATATCAGACTACAACCCAGCAAAGAAGGTCTACACTCCCAGTGACTCCAGCTCTGTGGTGGTGAAGAATCCACTGAGGAGAGCCAAAGTCCAGGAGCTGATAGGCCAGATGAGCCCTGAATATGATGCACAGTGGAGGAATGACTACCAGGTGAGCTTTAACAGTAACAGCTTCCTTTTTAGTTTGCGTTTTAACTGATTTAACGGCTGAAACATGAGCACAAAAATAAACCACTATCAGCTGTACAGGCAGGAGACTTTGATGATGATGGAGTTGTCATGATGTCATTGTATAGAAATTGATATTTATATTCAGACCCTGCTGACAATTAAACCGAGTCTTGTCTGGACTGAAGTATAATCAAGGACGCACTAATGCGCTCTCTTCAGTAATGAAGGGCAAAATTTATGAATTGCAATTAAGTCCGACTATTACTCGGGGAGCGTGTCAGTATAACTAAGCAGAATTCACTGGACTGTAAAGAAATTATCTTCTCTTGTGAATCCAGTTGAGGATTCAATATATTCTTGCTTGATTAACTGAGTAAATATAGCACATTTCAATTTTCTGCACAAATTAAAAGACTAATATAAAAGATTTGGAACCATGCTGCGATGGCCATTCTTCCTTTGTTACGCTGACATTTTCTAAACTAGAAAATTGTCAGTTGCCCTGTTGCAATACAACGCATGGTTTGCAGAGTCCTTATGTAATTATTCACTTGAAAGCCCCCTGAAACCTGAGCCTGAGTGAGCACACAGAAATGACCAGAATTACAATTAGTAGGCGAGGTTGCAAACCTTATTAGACCTGTGATAGGACCAGGGTCTTTCGAATTAAAACTCCTTCTATTGTTTTCAGCCGCAGCTGGCAAGTCTGGGTACCACATCTACCAGGGGGCGTTCTGCCAGCTGTCACAAGCCGCTCCTTCAACAGGAGCTCTGTCTGCAGCAGGAAGCCGACTCTGAGCATCATTTTCATCCCCAGCCACAGGACGATCCTCCGCCCAGCGGCGGCAACGTGACGCCTGTGTCTCGCAATGCTGCCAGGGAAGATGGATCCAGATCTTCCACAGACAGCCCATCTCTTGGGAGCATTGGAGACACAGGTGAGAGGGAAAGTAGAATTGTTTTGCATTAGTAGAAATCTCTAAAAGAAAGTAAACATTTTGAAGCTGGCCTGATTTTTATAGTGTAGCAGCTAATGGGTTGAATGCGGAGTGCATCGTTTTAGAGGGGCTTAATTACAAATGCACTGTAGCAGTAAATTAACAGAGTTAGAGAGCTAGAGGAGAACATAACCTCCATCTGTACAAATATATGACTTACAGTGAGAAATTGGCTAGGGCAGAACGGTGGTTAGCACTGTTGCTCCACTGCAAGAAGGTCCTGGGTTTGAATCTAGAGCTGGAGTTAGATAAATATTGGCTAAACTGGCTGTAGATGTGAATGTGAGTATGTATGGTTGTCTTTTTCTGTGTTGACCATGTTAAAAAAACATATTTATTTTTTAAAACATGTTTAAAAGGGGATGTTCATATTCAGAGGGAACCCGTGCCACCTTAAAATGATGGACCTGTCCATAGTTTACTTGGACTGTGGTACACATGTAGGGCCAGCACAGAGCTCCAGTGCTGCATCAACAACAGTTTAAGCCATAAAAAACACAAAACAAACAAAGGACAAATCTATAAAATGTCTTTATTAAGTAATTAACAAATATGTAAGAGGTCAGTGTGTCACCGCTTCCCCAATAAAGCCACCAAATGCTGAAATGCATGAGACCTATGTTCTGTAAGAGCCTGGGTTGGCACCAGAGCTGGATGGGCGATCGACTTTGATAGAGGCACATTTGATTCAGCTCACTTTGCTGTTTCATTAAAAAAGAGAAACGTGAACACAATTTAAAAAGATGCATGTCTTAAGAAGCATAGTATAAAAACAAGAGACGTTTTATGATGAGACAGAAGTAGATTAATGAACTCATCACATACGAGGTCACTGACTGTGAGCACAGAATATACTCAGAATATTAAGATTTGTTTTGCAATTTTCAGGTCAAATCATGCTGTAAAGCCAGCTGCACAAGCTGATGAATAACCTCTTTTTAGTTCCAAAGAGACACATGAGGGCTACTTCCCAAACTCTTGACTTACATAGGCCCATCCACTCCAAAAAACTCCAGTGTTCTTGTTAGTTAGTGACCACAATTGGAGCACATGTACTAAGCTGCTATTACCCAAACAATTGACTTGAGCTTGAGCTGCAATACCTAATTAGACATGAGAGTGTTTTAACTTTTTCATTATCAAAACTGTACTTGTAGTTGCAAAAGTATGTCAGTAGAATTCAACCGAATTCAAAAAGTGACCTTTTTTGGATAGGCTTGGATCCCAAAAGTCCATAATGTTGATGTTGGCAAGAGTGCATTTAAAAAGCTTGTGTGTGCACGTGAAAGAGAGAGGGATAAACATATATGAAATGTGCTACAAAAGCTGAGATGCTGAGATGTGACATGTTTGCAGCTTGGATTGTTAAGGGCAGTGTCAACACAGGCCAGCAGGGAGTCAGGAGAATAGCATGCTCAAGCATGGCATGAGGTAAACATGATCGTAAATCGAAGCTCTGACACTCAATTCACGGGAAGAGCAGGAAATGTTTTTCAATGTCTGGGGACAAAGCACAAAATTATCTAGGAGATGAATGATAAACAGAAGAGGTAGAGTTTTAGAAAACAGTTATTAAAGTAGAAAATCAAGCAGACAGAAGAGCTTTGGAAACAGGAAATAAATTAATTCAGCACAAATTCAGTTCCATACGAGCAGCAGCAGGTAATAAGCTTAAGAGAAATAAGAGGTCCTCGCACGGTGGGATTGATAAATCCACATCAAATCTTGCTCCTGCGATGTTTCAGATGGTTATGGACACCAGTTGTGCCGAGCAGAAACCCCACAGGATACCCACGCTGCACATCTGGATGCTGCCAACCAGCACAAAGGTGACTGCAAGGCTGTGGTGTCTGGACTGCTGTGCGGAAAACCAATGAAGTGGGAGGTTGTGTTTGATATCGAGCCCTTTCTGAATGGCCGTGAACGTGAGGAAAAGGTTCACGAGGAGCTGTGGAACGAGACCTTCCACCACCTGGCCGGCCGCTCCATCATCAACGACTTTGAGCACATGGCCGATAAGGAGTGTGAGATTGAACACGGTGAGCTCTATGGGGATTCCAGTGTTTAGAAGGAGACGGGGGTAAATTTTAAGATTAAAAGACTTTGCAGCAGTAGGCCTCCTGCTAATTCAGATTTGATATTTGGCTGTCTGTCGTCTGGTTTTGGCATTTTAGATATAAAACTTTTCACGAATAGTTTGACATTTTGTCTTTCTCACTTTCTCACCAAAAGCTTTTAGAGAGGACTAACATCACTGTCGTGTCTATCCATTAGATACAGTGTTAGGTGGTATGAGGTCCTTTAGAGATCCTGTTATGGGATTTTTTTCCCTTTGCATGGAGCCAAGTGAGCTGTTTCTTCCTCTTTCCAAAGCAGTGTAAATTTTCTGATTTACTTCCTTACCCGAAAGTAAATAAGTATATGTCATTTATAATTTACTAATGTTTGGAATGATTTTATTTGATGTTATATAGTATTATATATAATGCTCATTGTGTTTCACAGGGTCTGGCAGGAAGTACCAGTTATACGGTATTCACACCAGCAAAGCCTGCAATATACTGAGCAAATACACAGCGTTTGTTCCCATTGACCTGGACACAAATGAGTATTTGCAGACATGTATTGAATACTTAAACCCTGGTAAGTAACACAAATTAGGTGTGACAAGGTTCCCTTAAAAAATGTTCAATCAGCTGCTTATTTTTTTAGAAGACTGCTGCTGTGCCTGACACAGCAATCTAAAGTGTGATATTTTTAGAAATGCCTTTTCTTTTCTTTTGCAGAGCATTTAGAAGAAAATATCAATGTCATTCTAACATCTCGCTGTCAAATATGAAGCATGAGATGAAAAAAAGGAAACTTCCTATGGCATTTATAGTCATTTTTTCTAAAACATCAGTCTGAAAGAGTATCTAGCCTTGATATGGGTATTTCAGGCACAGCTCATTGACATAGCCGCATTAACATCACACACTGGTTTCAGTATCCACATTTTGAGGATTAAGCATTAGTATTTTGGCTACTATCATATTTCTTTTGGAGCCAGACGCCTGTACAATCCACAGAGACCAAAAACATTTTGTGTACCAAGCTGTAAATGCTGTAAATATACTCAGAATAACAGTTTAACATGTAAGTCTTGGAGCCAGCTTTAAGTGACACCTGAGGTACTTTAGTTTTTAGCACGTCTATGGTGGCTTCATTTTTTTCAGCTCCTGTGGTTGCCCCTTGTTTGAACCTTTCGCTTGTGAAAAGCAGTCAGTCAGAAGAAACCTGTCTTAAAGGAATCTTTGCCTTTTAAAGGAAGACGTGCTAACACGACATGTTTCAGACAGTCAGTGACCTGGAGAGCTGCAGTAAAGCTCACTATTGGGTTAACTGGGATTAACTTGAAGTGTGAATTATGCAAAGCTGCTCCAGGAGAGTCCAGAGCTGGAATTCAGCATGATAGGCTACCAAGAGCCCAGAAGCGATTTGGCAAATAGAGATCATTAACTATAAATTAAAGTAAGTGGCATGTAGCAGAAACAGACAAACAAACAAGACAAACTTGTGATTTAAAGTGGGTGGATACAAAATAACCAGGTAGCCTCAACCAGTCAAGCCTCTACCAATGGGAGTAACAGATATCTTTAGTAAACATAGGATGGCATGTAAAAGGGGCTGCTTGCACAACCAGAGTGACGGAAAAGAGAGTGAGTAAATTTGTGGCAAAAGATTTTGTGGGCAGCAATCTACTAAAATAATTCAAATAATAAAAACAATCACTACTTCCTCCAGTTGAACATGGTAAATTTTACTCTTATTAAACAAAACCACCATGAGTGAGTGGGGCAATGTACACCATATTATTTTAAACTTCTTACCTAATTATATATACTTTTTTTCTTAAAATATCTGCATGCATCTATTATACTGATACTGGTTCCTTTCCTTTTCCTGTAAAATGCACTAATGTAATTTATAATTTACTATTTTCATTCATGTTTATGCAGAAAGGGATCATTTATACTCTATAAATACAGGATAGAAACCCCCAAGAATTCTGCAACAATGGATTTTGTTAGCCATGACTGACTGCAAGACATCGCAATGTAATAATTCAAAGTTGAAAATTACAGTAAAATCAAAGCCTATAATGTTGAAAAACATATTGTTGCCACACCACATTACCAGCATGTCCAAAAAACCTCCCCAAAATCTGTGAAGCAGGTTTAAAAAAATAATGGTAGAGAACATTTTCATGATTAAATTTCATGTCTAGAGTTTAAGTCCCTCTTCTGGTTACTTAAAGGTTAAAATGTGTCTATGCAGCTTAAATTATCCCATGTTTATAATAAAGTGCAGATTTCTTTCTGTCTGAATTACACATCAGATGCCCACAGCAGGCTTAAAAAATGTCTCACGATCAAAAATTTGTTTTCAGGTGATGGTCTGAAGAGGAACTCACACCCCAGCTCTCGCTCAGGGAGCAGAAAGAACAGAGGTTACTCCATCGGGCTTGGCCGCTCTCAGTCTGGCGGCATGTCGGAGGAAGTCGAAGATGTCCTGCTGCACAACAGTAGGCTGCATTTTTTTATTCTTGGCTCACATTTCAGTCCTAGGGAAGGCACTTTCATTTCAATAGCCAGCTAGAGATAAAGTAGAAAGAAATGAGACATGAAGAGGTCTTTTATTCTGATGCAAGCATGGAGTATATGATCAAAGGAAGCAGTTACAGGAGCATTATTCAATGAGGAAAGAATAAGAATCATATTTATTAACTGAAATCTTGGTTTATTCAACAAGGGAAAGGTTTCAATCTTGCTTCACCAGCTCTGGGAGCTGTGAGATGTTGAGCTCGAAAAGCCGAGTGCTACTTTACATTAAAAATAATCCAGCTTCAGCAAAGGGTCACAACATTTTAAACTGATTTTTCAGTGGTGGCATAGCAACAGCGGGAGCTAAGACGAGCACGCCACTCGAACATCTGCTAGGCACTGCCGGTCAAAAAAAGAACGTGCACAGATACAGATGAGTTGCATCAGCATTATTAGACAGATACCACCCTTTTTCCACAAAAGAATGACCTCTTAGGTTTGGAATGATAAGAAATAAAACTGAGCACAGCTGACAGTTAAAATCTTTTTCATCATCGTCTCAGGTGGAGAAGACGGCGTCTCTCCGTGCAGCACCCCCTCCTCCGCCGGCTGGGAGAAGTGTAGCTTTGCGGAGGGTAAGTGTTACACATCAAACAGTCAGTGAGTTTGCTGTGCCCCCTCAATTTTCCCTCCACGAAGACCTTTGACATGCACTGTCTGGCACTTTGTTGTCGTTTTCTCTGCGGCGCGGCCGCACTGGTCCAAATGAGAAACATGAGATTATTGACATTTTTAGTCCCTGTGCTTGTCAGTGACGACAGAAGTCGACAGAATTTGGTGGCTTGTATTGACAAATGCCGTCTGGATCTTATTTGGAAAAAAATAAAGAAACAAACAAGAAGAGTTTCACCTGGAGAGGAGAGGCAGCTATGTCTTCTGCTGTCACTTATATATCAGTGGGTGTTTTTCAGGCATTTATTATTTCACACTTAGGAGGGAAAACTAAATAAGGTGAAAAAAATGCACTCCCTCACTTCTCTCTTTTCCCTTGGCTAACTCTGCCTCTCTTTGTGTCTTGCTGTCTCCAAGTCTCCCAGAGGAGTCCCTCTGTGACCTCCGACCAATCACAGAAATCGGTGGAAAGCCTTTTTTCTGCCAGGTGGGTGATTGGAGGCTTGCTGGCTGAATTAATGTGCTGAGGCTGTGCTACCACTACATTAGGAACTAAATGGGTATTACAATTCGACTACTTCACAGGGCAGAAAATATTCTTAACATCATCTTTATCCATTCCTGTCAGCTGATTTTGGCTTTTAGCGTAAGCTGTATTGAGGTTAATGTATCAGTTGAATGCAGGGTATCATTAGCTGTGACCCTGAACTGAGTTACAATTTCTTCTCCTCAACACAAAGAGTCCACAGCCATGCTTGCAGCTCTGCCAGGATGTGTTTAGAGCTGAGACACCTAGGTTATACAATGTGCTGATGCCTGCGCAGAGTGAAACACTGTTCAAATGAATGAAAGAAAGAGGCCAGATGGCATAACTGTAAAAAATATACAATATTTTCAGCTGGTCTCTAATGGAAAATCTCCATAGCACTGGATGAAAATTGACTGATTGAAATAGCTGAGTGAAGTCTGACTTTTGCTCACCTCATCACAAGTGGCCAATCATGTTAGTTAGAAAAATTTTTAAGAAAAATGTGTTTGGCTGGAGGAGGAAAGATTTGGAGGTTTGCATAAGGGGGTTACTTCTGGGAGAGTATACCACTCTTGCAGGTAGAACATATGTGCTGAATGATGTGTAGAAAGTATTCTCTGAATCAACTCAAATTGTGACCTGATTTTGGTGTTAAATAACAGGTTAAAAGAGAAAGTTACTTAGATACAACCATACTTAATGGACAATGGAGATTTGTTAAAACGAGCAGTCAAGTTCAACATCTAAATATAACAGATTTAGCCATACGGGCAAATTTTTGTCTGCAGTTGCTTGCAGGTTAACATTATTCTTTACTAGTGAAGAAAAACCAAAAGTACAAAAGGATCTGTGCGCCGATAAGAGACAAAATCATGTAAATGTTGAGACATTTTGCAAAGAAAATAATTTGAGATTATGTATATAAGTCAGATAAAGCCACTGCTACATCACTCACAGAATCTAAGCTGAGCATGTTGGTCTTACCCATATTACTGTAGTTAGATCAAATGTTGAAGCTGATGGGTGAACATGATATACTGCATTCTCAAATGAAATAACTCTGAAATCATAAGGTAGCCGTGCCCTAAGGCATACCCTGCATTTTTGTCTCTTTTTTGACCTCACATGGGTACAGTGGGTTATATGTGTTTTTATAAAATACAATATAAATGTTATACAGTTTGTTACATAAATATTTGGAAATTTTGGGTAATCTTGCATCTCTACGTCCCCACAGTGGAAATTTAATGAAGAAGTGCTTGAACTTTAAGCTTATTTCAAGGGTTTAACAAAAGTATTGCATGAACGATTTATAAATTACAGTCACATAGACTCAAAAGTAACTGGACAAACTAATATAATTTTAAATATAAGAATTGTTTGTAATACTTGAATGAAAATAATTTGCAATCAGTAGACTGCATAATGTCTAAGACCATGAAAATGGGTCTCTTTGCCTTTGGTTTTGTATTTAATAACTAATAGTTTAATAAGAGGTGGTGTCTTTGAGTGCAAACAGGTGGATATACAATTTCTCTGCTTAGAGAAGCTCCTTGATTGCTTTTGCAGTAGGTTTTGGGTCACTTTCCACTTGCACTGCGAAGCGCTGTCTGATCACTTATACAGCATTAGGCTAAATTGGAACAAGGTATATTGCTGTGCTATTTTTTCCAAGTATTAAAACCTTAAATGATGTTAGTTTGCCTAATTATTTTTGAGCCTTTATGCATCAAAAATGTAATTTGTAAATAGTGGTTTACAAAACCTTTGTAAAACCCAAAGGTGAGTGTGCAGCGTTTGATTTCAAATCCACAATGATGGAGTACAGAGAGAAAATTAGAAATTACAGAAACACTTTCACCAAGACTTTAAACTAGTGATTGAGACCATAAACTCACGAGGACAGTGTTTACAGAGCTCATAAAAAAGTGAGCCGTGTTGTTATTTTCTCATAGATTTCTATACAGTTGTACTACTTCAGGAGTTGCCCCCTAATGGTCATATAAAGGAATGCAGATATAAGGCAATTCTTCACTGATTTGACTTTTTATACCTTGAGGGTAGTTCCCCTTAAAATGTATGTGGTCTGTGCAGTTTCATATCAATCCAATAAACAGTCATTGGAGATATTTCTGCATAGACGAAGACATTTTCCATCCCTAGAAATGGAGATGCCCAGAGGCTAAAAAAACCTCATTACCTGTAAAAAAATAATTTCCCATTTTTTATTGGGTTATAAAACATGTAAACTTTTACATAAAAGAAAAGAAAGAAGTTGTTGCCATTCTTTTCCTTCACAATCAGTGGATTACACCTAATGGTGGTTTGTGTTTCACATACTTTACACTGTAATTTACTTCTGCACCCCCCTCTCCTCTTTAAGGCTGGCCCTCAGCAGGACTCGTCTGCTAACTCGAGCTGCCAAAGGATTCATGTGTCGATCTCACAGCAAGTCTGGTGATTCAATTGGAGAGAGCGACAACGAGAACAAAGACTACATTCCTCTGGTGGGCTGCAGATCTTTACATGTGAATGTTTTTTTAACGTACACTAACTCGAGCTGACAGAGACTGTGAATCTGTCAGAGGCTGTTTAGACAGAGCGAACAATGAGTTCGCTCGTTTATGCTGCTTTGAAGAGCCCTGAGGCGTAAGGTGCACAGCATGTAAGCATGCTGTATTGTAGATTTAAATGTAGCGTGTCTGTAGTCTGACATTATATACACTCAGAATAAAAGAGACTTAAATGAAATTTCTTTCTGTGTTGCAAAAGAAATGGGTATGATTGATGGATTAATAGGGTGCTTATAATATGAGCATTTAATATTATAAGACCATGACCCTCGTTTCCACTAACCAAGACCTTAAAGGGAGCTCTAATTGTTCAGCACATGGCACATTGTCCGTATATTGTTTGGCACTTCCCAGATTCAGTGGAATAAAGTATGTGTCAGAAATGAATAGCTGTAGAATAAAAGATATGTAGAATAGCTGACGATGAAATGATTTCCTCTTCTTGTAACAGCGAGGAATCTTTGGTCAGAGCACCTCACAACAAGCTGTTGATTGGAGCAGAAAAAACCCCACATTGCAGAAGAACATCATGAATATGAATCAGCTGTGGACTTGCTCCCTTAGTCCTTATTTTCTATTGATACGCATAAAGACAAACACACAGTCTGCCAACTGAAACTGATTTTAGATGCTCTCCAAATACATGCTGCCCTCTGCTTCACTGCTGAAGGATTAAAGACTGCAGTAACTAAACAAATTAAATAATTTTCTGTACAGGTGTTGTTGCAGTTGGCTTGTGGTGCATTTCCCCTGGACGCAGCTCTGTGCGATGCCATTAATGTGCCCATGGACAAGCTAAAGTGGACGTCCCCCTTCACCAGTCACCGCACCAGCCTGGGCCACTTGTCTCACTCCAGCAGCCGCCGCGCTGAGAGTGCTGATGACGGATGCAGATCACCGTTTGAGCAAGAAACATATCAGCAGCCTGCAGATCACACCGCAGGCATTCACAGCCTGTCTCATCTGTCCAGGAGCACCTGGACGGATGCTGGTCCCTCCTCGTTAGCCAGCCCATCTGCCGCTGCCAATCCCCCGCTCTCCACACTCTCCCGGGTGGATAGTGCACAGAGCTCTGGGTCAGGGGGCTTGGAAACACCATCGCCTGTAGAAAGCATGGTGTGGGCTACAGCGGTGGCCCTTGCCTGGCTGGAGCATAGCTCTGCCAACTATTTTATAGAATGGGAACTGGTAGCCGCCAAGGCCAGCATGTGGCTGAGTGAGCAGGACATCCCAGAGGGCCGAGATTTAGCATCAGTGAAGGCTGCTGCCAATCAGCTCTTCATCATCCTCAGACACTGGGATGAAAACCTGCAACTGAACATGCTCTGTTACAACCCTAACAGCGTCTGAGGCCTGTCAGTCCAAGACTGCAAGTACTCAAACCCTAACGATACTATGCTAACTGAGGCCATGCTATTCTCTGATCAGCAGTTTGTCCTCTGGAGTCTGATTTTGCGTTGCAGTTGTGAACAATGTGTGTTTTCTTCTGTTTGTGTGCTGTTCCTCCAAACATATCACAGGCTCTTCAGAGGAACTACAGTGTGTGCAAGCTGTTACCTCGCTGGTGCCATATGCTGTATCTGGATCACTATTAGCAATGGAACTATCCAAGTTATGCCACTGATTTGAGTTTGAAAGAGAAGAATGCCAGTGTTAAATTTGTAGCATGCCATCAACCATCATCATCTGAGAAAAGCTATTACTGTCATCACATTGATGTAACAAGGAGAATGCTGCAAAACTATGGTAAGATCAACTGTTCCACTAATTAGTACACGCCATTTTTACAACAGTACAACCTTTTCTGAATTGTTTGGATTGTGCTGAGGGGAAACAAATGTTGAAAATAATAATCTGGTTACTTGCCCTCAGTACTGGCACTCTTTTCTAATGCTCGGTGCCATTACATTGTTAGTACTATTTGCCATTTTTGCAGTTTAATTGTAGCAGAGAAAGAAAAATATGCAAAAAGCTAGAGAAAATATGACATAGGTTAACAATTTGTTTGAAAAAAAAATATGTGGTATATGTGGGGAAATGTGTGTATCTCTCTAGCATGTGATTTACTGTCTATATTTCATACAGTTTTTATTTTCCCGTACCTGATTATAACTGTTTTAGAGTATAAGATTTATTATTTCTTTTACTTAAAAACAAAAACACAGATGTGGAGCTGGATGCACCAGCGGTTTGCAGGTTCAGAATTATCCTCATAAGCTGAAGGTTTGCTAAGTAATAAGGAAATTTACACTAATTTAACTCTAATTCACACAGAGATCTTCCCTGTAATTTACCAGGTTTAACTGCTGTAAGCTGACATAAGCATTGTTATTAATCTGCTAGAATAAAAAAGTGATTACGCTTTAAGAGGTTTTTCTAAATGAAGCTTCTCAAAAAATAGCACGAAACCTACAGAAATAATTAGGCTTTTAGCACTAAGGACCACACTTGACTTAAAATATATCAAAAGCATTATATAGACAAAAGCATTGGGCCATGCCTCTTAAACTTTGAATTCAGGTGCCTTTTAAAATGGCTCATTCTAAAGAACCCACTGAATTCAAACATGGTACTGTAACAGGATGTCATATCTGCAATAAGTCAGTTTGTGAAATTTCTTCCCTTCTTGCTGATTCCGAATCAGCTGTAAGTGGTATTATTGCAAAGTGGATGTGATTAAGAGCCACAGCAGCTCATACAAAGTGGCAGACCATGTAAAGATGCAGAGTGGGATGGCTGAGTGCTGAAGTGCATAGTGCATAAAGTGGCAAACACGGTGCTGACTTAATACCTGTAGAGATCCAAACCTCCACTGACATCAGCACAAACCCTGTGTGCTGAGAGCTTCAAGGCATGGATTCAATGACCAAGGAGCTCCTGTAGGAGGGGATTTGTATTTCTGCATTAATAAATCAGTGCTGTACATGCATCATAACTGCGAGCTGTTCTGTAAACCTACGCTGTAACCTTTGCCATAACCTGACATGCTGCTCCCTGGAAATGTAACTACACGCCCCGTTGATGTAGCCCTCCCCTGTTGTAATTGGTCCGTTCAGGGAATCCTCCCCTGAGTTTCTGGTGACCTTGCTGTGGTTTTTGAATGAATCAATGGAGGCATGTGCATACAACGTTGGGCTCTACAAGGATTCACTGCAAAAGTCTAAATCAGTCTAAATCAGCCGTAATGTGTAGTTGGCCCAGTTATTTTGTCCATGTTGTGTTTTTATGCACTACATAAAGATGTAGGAAATACAATAGTAATTGCTAGTAGTATGGTATAACAGGCAATAAAGGAAGCTAAAAGTTATTCTGTGATACTGGCTGGAGCACACCTGTCTGTAAACATAGCCGTCATCTTTATCTCAGTGTTATAGCTCTTAATTTTCATTATTGGGTCTTGCACAGTTGCAAACTGAAAAACTCGGACCATAAAAAGAGAGACAGACAGATAGAAACAGCCAAATTACTAGAAATTAGTTGCACATCCTGCTGACATCATAATCACATATAAACATATCTATATATATGCACAATTAAATTCAATACTTTTCTTTCCCCAGAAAGAGCTTTACTTTATAAGTTATGTTATTTGAATACAGATTTTTTTATTTCAAAGAACAACTCACATTTGAAAACACTGTTTTAATATGAAATCCCTCCCAAAACTATAATACAAATTCTGGAGAGATCCCACTGTGGACTACAGGTGGATGCTGGGGTGTTGTAGAGTTGAAACCAGTAGACATCAATGCAGGGTTAGATGGTAAGTTCTGCATCTTAAATGGGCTGCCAATTTGGGAGTATGTGTTTGGTATATGATGGGAGAGCGAGGCATGTTATGTGTGCACGATGCAATCCTTAATGAGTTTTCAGGATTTAGTTGACTTAAATATTTTTTTATTGGAAACTATTTATTTGCACATTATAAAGCAAAATCAAAAACGGTTAAACCCACTTGTAATGATCTATAATTTAATTATCACTTATGTTGGACCTTGGATTTGCAAACAGCTGGTGCTGCCTACTCCCCAATAATATGTACAGTGACCAAAAGTCCTGCTCCTGAAATCAAAGATGAATGGCCCCTGCTAATTATCACTGTCAAAGCTTCTTTACCTCAAGTGCCTAAACAAGGTTTAAATCAGCTGAAAATGTAAAACCTGTTCATTGCAGTAACAATTGGTTCATTTAAAAATATATACACAGTCGATACCCTTCTTTCTGCCTTTTTTATTCTTCCTTTTCAGTCCATTTGAGCATGTTTCAGTATTAATTTTCTATTTTTTCCCCCTCGTTGCAGTGTTGCTTTACTCAGGTATTCCTTTTTCCACTCAGGCTGAGTTGCATACGTCCGTCTGCATGAGCACAGGTGTTTATGTTATGGTGTTTGATGATTCAATTGCCACATTGGAGGCAGTAGTGCAGTATTTCCCTCTCTGAACTGAGAAATACAATGTAGATGTCATATAGTAATATTTTTGTCCTGTAATTGCAGTATTTAGTGCAGCTGTAATTGAAATAAGTATTTTTTATGTACCGAGTCAGGTGTATGGTGCAGTATCTTTCAACTTGCTGTTCGTGCCTTTATAAATGATTGTTAACTGTTTGAGGCTGCTGAAAGCTTTTGCTGTGTCTTTATAATTGTGAATGCTCTGACCAGCTCTGAAGGTGCATGTAATAAAGTAAGTCTACAACCAAAGAGCTGGGGCTCAAGTCATTATTGTTCCTCTGCTACCATGAAGGCAGACCTCATGGACTAATACTGTGACCCTTGTCTTTTTAAGGATCTCCTGCTATGCTGATAATTCCAGGTTTACCCATCGGTTTGTCTCACTAATCTTCCTCCAAAATGAAGGAAGCACAAATGTCAATTACCAGTGGAGATGTCCATTTTGCATATACTTTATGGTGACTGGACAGTAAGTGCTGTGGGGCAAACAAACATGAACAATTTTTATGTTGATATATTGGCCAGTAATGGCTTTAGAGAAATGTCATCAAATCAAATCATATCATGTAAGTACACCACAGAGAGCACTCGATGAGCTGAGGGAAGCCACTGATTTCCTGGGCTTCCTACCTGCAGGAAATTCTATATTAATAGACATACGATTATTGCCAATATTATAAAAATGTAACCTGTAGTCAAGCACCACAATAAAGCTCTACAGAACATCTTCAGTCACATTGGTCTCACAGCCCTGTCTGACTGTGGCCTGCTGTTTATTTCAGTACATCAGAAAATTACTTGGAAACATGACACCACGGTGGCCATAAACCAGCTGTGAAATGGAGAGATTTTATTAGCGAAAAAGGATACGTGTTGCACAATGTGAAGAATTAAACTGGGAAAAAAGTAACTCTGTATGTACCTCTAAACCTATCAGTATAATGATCACCCAGCCACAAGTAAGAGCCCCACAGAGGTGCTCTTCAAAAGGAAAATCAGAAGGAAGCTCCCAGAAATATTACCGTCACAAAAAGATTTGGAGACAAGACACAAAAATCCTTAAAAAAAAAAATCAATGGTCTACACAGGCAACAACACAGGGCAAAAATACCACCTACGACCCTACAACTAAAACACAAGGTTTTACACCTTATACATATGACCAGGATGCTACACCTGATTAGATTTTGTGAATGGAAACAAACCTAGAAGCTAGAAACCTTTCTGGTCATGCACTATTAGAGGTCACTTATTTAGAATGATGGTCCATGATGGTACTTTTATGTGTTCATCAGTTTTGACAAGGTCTCCAACACCACTGGATGAAATGCATGATGGATGGATCAACAGAAAGACCAGATGCATTTCTCAGGTCCCGTGTCAGGTCTTTGCTGTATTTCCACCTGATAGCTCTCTTGTTGCAAACATCCTATTTGATGCCTGTCAAAATGTGTTATTTTTGACACTTTTTTGTATATTCAGCTAAAGAAATTTGGACAAATTATGTGCAGGCTGCTAGTAACAAAGATACAATTTATTTAATTGGTTGTTTGCTAAATTGCTTGTTATGTGTAGAAACAATGCTGCTTCATCCCTTCAAATTACAAAAAAGGCTTTTTATGCACACTTGACAGGAGAAAAATGAGAACGTTTGGAGAAAGGGAGCAAAGTTGTTGGACTTCATGGTAAGTTTGGACAACATGCTTCTATAACTTGGTTCCAGCTGATAGTTGCACTCATCCTGCTGGTTGCTAGGGGCTAACGTTTGTATGAGTAATGATACATTCACAGCAACTGGAAAATGAAATTTTGCTCTTGCTTTGACTATAAATGCACTCTGTAAACTTACGTTTGGAGAGCAGTCTATTAAAAACTCTTTGGGCTTCACAACATTTTCCCATCACTGAACTGAAGTCAAGGTGACCTGAGCTACACTGGTTGTATTCCTTCCCCCGAGTGACACGGTACAAGTCTCATTAACAACAAAAAGCAGCCATAATGTGGGTCCTTGAAATCAAAGAGGGTGATAGTAATTAGGATGACAAGGCACCATTTACACCATCCACACTATTACAAGGTAAAACAAGCCTGGCGTGAGAGGCAGAGGGCGCATGAACGAGAAATGGGGGAAGAGAGGGCCAGCGAACGGAGCACCGGGTAAGAAAAATGAAAGCTCATTACTGCTGCGCTAATAACCGTCTTCACCCCTGTTTGAGAGATCAAACAAGACTCAAAGAGTTCCTGACATTGTGGAGTGCTTTGAAGAGCATGCACACAAAAACCCGTATTTAGATCACGATATTTTCTCAGGTGTGTTGTGATATTACGCAGCACGCCTTGATTCCAACAACAGACACGCACACACATTAAAATCACCTTAGAAAAGTTTGGACTGTGTCCTGTGTGTTGGTCCTGTTGCTAAGCTACTGACTATAATGCATGTGAAAATGTGTTGTTTGAACTAATCTTCTGTTATTTCATTTACAGTCCTATATATAGATTAGAATGTAGCATGACATGATCAGTGAGAACAGTGGTGGGTTTTACAAACATAACGCTGATGGGAGCCAAAGATTCATTTAGATTCAGGCTGGAAAGCATCAAAGTGCTCATTTAGCTCGACATGCACATCCATCTTCATGTTTTTTCCCCGCAGGTCCATTTACTCAACATCTTCAGTGACAATTATTCTGTTACATTCCAGCTACTTAAACTCGTCTGGCTTTAGAAAGGAGGCTTATGTCTGATTTAATCCAGGCCACTATATCACAGCAGTTTAAACTGGACATAAATAGCATACAGAGCAAACATAAGTAATTGCAGTGTTGGGCTGACTGCTGGCCTAGAGGCAGGTCGTGGGGCACAATAAATGACTAGTGTCTCAGCTTTGGGGTGCAGAACTTAAGATCGCGATTAGCAGTTGCTGTGCTACGTTTTCATTGCATAGCAACTGTTAGTAAGTGTCTATCTTTTTCTCAGTAATTTATGTTTATTAACCTCAATGTAACAGTCAATCCAGGACTAAACTTTGAGCCACAGTAGAGTCGCGCTGTTGATAAATTATTTAATATTTATTTAATAGATTATTTATTGTTAAGATGACCACACGAGGAAACTAAATGTTTATGTATACACACATTGGCCACTTTATTAAGTACACCTGTTTGCTAATGCAAATATCTAATTGGCCTATCACGGTCAAGATGACCTACCGAAATTCAAACCAAGCATCAGAATGGAAAAAAAGGGATTTAAGTGACACTGAATATTTCATGGTTCTTAGTGCCAGATTGCCTTGTCTAAGTATTTCAGACACCGCTGATCTACTACAACCATCTCAAGGGTTTACAGAGAATGAGTCAAAGAAAATGAGCAGTAGTTCTATTTGTGAAAATGCCTTGTTGATGTCAGAAGTCAGAAGAGATTATCCAGACTGCTTTGAGGTGGTAGGAAGTATATGGGAACAGTAACTCATGTCGAACATTAAAGGAGATGGGTTGCAGCAGCAGGAGACCACACCGAGTGACATTCCTATCAGCTGGCAGGAAACTGAGGTTACAGTTCACACTGACTCACATTCACACTCACAAAAATCAGACAAAATAAGATTGAAAAATGATGCTTGTTCTAATGAGTCTCCATTTCTGCTGGCACATTAAGAATTTGGTGTAAAAACATGAAAGCATGGATCCATCCCGCCTTATATGAATGGTTCAGGCTGCTGGAAGTGGTGCAATAATTATCACTTTGCAAGTGAAGAACAAATATTTTCTTTGAATGAAACTTTCTCAACTCCTCTGCTAGAACAGTATATTAATGACAAAGGTGGATTTTGATTTCATAGCCCTGAAATCCTCATATTTTCATGTCCCATTTTTTGTCCCAATAACTGATGTCAGATGTTTTTCCAGCTGCTATTCTGTGTGGTAGTGATCCCTGAATTTCAGCAGGAATGCACTGATTGGCACATTTCTTTTGGAAGCACATTTCTTGCGAGATGGGCACGTACTCTGTCATTTCATGTCATATTCTGCTATGCGCATGATTGAAAAATAACTGCTGAAAAACTTTCCCACCCACTTCGTCCATTCTCAGTCTTTATTGAAACTGCTTTTGCCATTCTTTGGGGTGGTTTCTGCTATTTTCTGCGAAACTCTCCTTTCAAAGTCGGGAAAAATGGGTTACAGGTTAGCCTCCACTTAGGCAATGATGACAGCCTTCCCTGCTTTTCTTCACAGCCATTAGATACAAACCAGACTTTAGAAAAATGTCTTTCTTGCAGTCTTGACTCTCGAAAACTAGATTCAATCAAAATCTGGGACAATGTCTGAATGTGTGCAGAATAAGAGACAGAAATGCTGCGTTCCCAGCGATTTGATGTAACCTCGACCCTTCATGAAAATGATCAACAAAAAGTGGTGCAGATCATTTCAGTGTTTATTACAAGTACATTAATAGTTTCACAAGTTGAACAAATCTGCTTCTTGTCGAAGTGTTGCCTTGAATGAAAATAAATTTTTAAAAAAAGCTCTTGAAAATCAAGTTGATGCACTATATTGTTTGATCAAAGTGTGTCTGTGGTTCACTATGGTGCAGTTTGCATTAGTAATGCACATCCTTGCACCGCCAGCCTCTAGGCATGATTGTCATTAATTATTTAATACATTTAGGGAAGGGATGGATGGAGAGAACTTTACTTTGGTCAGAGAAACACTAAACAAGGATGAAGAAAAAACGTACATGGGATCATCTCTCTAGCAGGAAAAAGAACCCCCAAAATAATAAGCTGTATGTTCCCTTTTCTTAAAAATTGCAACCTTTCTACTGAAATGTTATTTCTCATCAGTGGTGAAAAACACACATTTTGTAGCCCGTTTCTGAGGGTTGTAGTTTCAGTATGGTAAATATTTGTTTGTTGCTGACAAAGAACAGCACAGAGGCTCTGAACATGGCAGCACAAGAACAGCCCCTCAGCAGATCCATAGAGGAAGGCATCAACCCCAACCACAGGTCCCAAGACTGTGCTAAGGTGCCCCAGAGACTGTCCAGCACATGTAAGATGCAGTTGGGGCAATCTACACCGAGTCACAACCAAAAGTCTGGGATAGTGGTAAGTAAATGGCAACTTCTAATCCATATTTGGCAACATTTGTTCCACATATGGATCAGAAATTTCCAAGCTGTTATGGGAGATGGTACCAAAAATGGCTGAGAGCAAAAGATCCTTTGGGACTTAAAATTACAAACAGACAAGCAGCTGGTGGCCAATCAATCAGAAACAGTGGTGACTGAAGATTTCCAGTTCGCTGGACGTGGAGTCCCAGTTAACTGGAGCAGAAGTGGAAGGTAAAGCACAAAGGGGTCACAAATCACGCCAGGAACTAAAATTCAACAAGAATCCAGGAACATCCAAATTTGGGTGCGTCAGTAATAATATGAGCAATACAAAACATAATATAAAGCCTCCGTTCACTAGAAAAGTACTTATACTTTAAATAACTTCAAGTTTATTGAGCTAATAATGCTAAAATGCATGAATATTTACGTAAAACTATAAATACAAGACTTTCCTTTTATTGGAAAAAAGTGTTTTTGCATTGTGCTTCTTATACAGTACTGCCTGTGAAACATACAGCAGTCCCAGTACTGTAGTTTCAGCTTGATATAAAAAAGGAAGAAATAGGAAGCATAATATAAATGACAGAAATCAGAATAACATCGCAGGCAGAAATGATTAGTAAATCTCTCTCATTTGAGGTGCAGAAACCGTGAAGGTTTTGATTAACCTTGTTTTTATTGCAATGTACCAGCCATTTACTGAGAATATTTGATTCTTTTGATGTAGTAGCACTCAAATACTTGAACTGAACTGTGTGTCACCATGTCTGGAGGCTAACCGCATCCTAAAAGAAAAAGAAATCAATCCACTGCCTTCCCAGTTAATAACACTTCTCAGGAAAAAAAGGAGCTCTAAAGCAATTCAAGGTTTCCTCTCTCTAATAAGGCACTAGCAGAGAAAAATGCCATTTCCACTTATTATAAAGAATAAGATAAGTTTTATGAAGTACAAATGTGATACTCAGAAGTCTAGGGTGTAATTTGTCTGATTATTTATACAGTCTGAGAAAAACATATCAGACATGTTATTTGAATCAGGGCCAGCTGGCGCCTGAGCAGGAAAACGCGATCTTTTAAATGGCAAATTTCATTTATAAAATCTACTCTTGGCTGCTCCCTTCTTCACATGAGGCCACACCAGCAGGCAGCTCCACATATTTGATTAGGCAGATGCTTACACTGGATGCCCTTCCTGACACAAGGCGTTTGTGACTTCTCAAAGGATCAAACCAGAGAGCTTTGGTTAGTTAGGGGAATGTGTAAACCACTGCCCGCTGTAGCCTCCCACCTCAGAGTGCAGCAATCATTTCACTTCCATCAATAAGCCTGTGTGAAGCCCTCACGGTGCGCTTCTTGCACAGTCCTCATGCCGCATTGACATTCAAAACTCTTAAGCGGGAAATAATAGAAGGAATGTCTTTGATGGTTCCCTCACTGTCAGAACGGCGACTGCCCCTGATGCTAAAAGCACTGCACGACTCGACTGATGGGTTTCCATGGTGTTGAACCAGCGCTGCTGCTTTCATGTTTGCAGCAAAAAAGAAAAGGGTTGTTTGTTAATGTACCACTATTAGAGAACAATAATGTTCTTACAGATGTGATCTTTTGGTATCATTGCTTGTTTTTTTTAAGCTACATTTAAAAATAAAGTCTGTGTGGTTAAAAAAAAGTCTCGTAGCAACGATTTAAAACTGAAAAGTTCAGAGAAATAACAGAAGTTTTTGTCTTTAAGTCACACTGAACAGCAGTCTTTAGCAGTTAGAGTTTCCTTGTGAAATGACAACATTAAAGAGTTACAGAGTGGGACATCTATTAAAGCGAGAGCAGCATTTAAGATGTTTAGCTCAGATGTTCATCCCAGCAGTGATCTTTGGTTTCAGTTATTTCTGTTTTTAAATCTTCTGTGCTCCACAGACCGTTTGTGATTTTGAGGCTCCTCTGAGCTTACTTCCTGTTTTATTTTGAAGGTTAATTCCTCATGTGTTTAGAGATGTTAGATGAAGTTCACCTGTACATTATTGTCATATATTACTCCATGTAGTCCTCGGTACCCCATCTGAATGCACATCCTCAGTTTCTCTCCTCTTTTTGTAGTTCCTTTGCTCTACAGATGCAAACAGAAGAAGATGTGATAAAGGAGATGAGTCGAGGCAGTAGGTTTAAAAAAAAAAAAATACACCCAGCACGCCCCTGCGGGCGGTTTATCCTTCAAGCTCGGGTCCTCTACCAGAGGCCTGGGAGCTTGAGGGTCCTGCGCAGTATCTTAGCTGTTCCCAGGACTGCGCTCTTCTGGACAGAGATCTCCGATGTTGTTCCCGGGATCTGCTGGAGCCACTCGCCTAGCTTGGGAGTCACCGCACCTAGTGCTCCGATTACCACGGGGACCACCGTTACCTTCACCCTCCACATCCTCTCGAGCTCTTCTCTGAGCCCTTGGTATTTCTCCAGCTTCTCGTGTTCCTTCTTCCTGATATTGCTGTCATTCGGAACCGCTACATCGATCACTACGGCCGTCTTCTTCTGTTTGTCTACCACCACTATGTCCGGTTGGTTAGCCACCACCATTTTGTCCGTCTGTATCTGGAAGTCCCACAGGATCTTAGCTCGGTCATTCTCCACCACCCTTGGGGGCATCTCCCATTTTGACCTCGGGACTTCCAGGTTATACTCCGCACAGATGTTCCTGTACACTATGCCGGCCACTTGGTTATGGCGTTCCATGTATGCCTTGCCTGCTAGCATCTTGCACCCTGCTGTTATGTGCTGGATTGTCTCTGGGGCATCTTTACACAGCCTGCACCTGGGGTCTTGCCTGGTGTGATAGACCCCAGCCTCTATGGATCTTGTGCTCAGAGCTTGTTCTTGTGCTGCCATGATTAGTGCCTCTGTGCTGTCTTTCAGTCCAGCTTTGTCCAGCCACTGGTAGGATTTCTGGATATCAGCCACCTCCTCTATCTGCCGGTGGTACATACCGTGCAGGGGCCTGTCCTTCCATGATGGTTCCTCGTCTCCCTCCTCTTTCTTGGGTTTCTGCTGCCTGAGGTATTCACTGAGCACTCGGTCAGTTGGGGCCATCTTCCTAATGTATTCTTGGATGTTCGTTGTCTCATCCTGGACTGTGGTGCTGACACTCACCAGTCCCCGGCCCCCTTCCTTCCGCTTAGCGTACAGCCTCAGGGTGCTGGATTTGGGGTGAAACCCTCCATGCATGGTAAGGAGCTTTCTTGTCTTTATGTCAGTGGCTTCTATCTCCTCCTTTGGCCAGCCTATTACCCCAGCAGGGTACCTGATCACGGGCAGGGCGTACGTGTTGATGGCCCGGATCTTGTTCTTACCATTCAGCTGACTCCTCAGGACTTGCCTGACCCTCTGCAGGTACTTGGTGGTTGCAGCTTTTCTAGCGGCCTCTTCATGGTTCCCATTCGCCTGTGGGATCCCCAAGTACTTGTAACTGTCCTCTATGTCTGCAATGTTGCCTTCTATATATATATATATATATATATATATATATATATATATATATATATATATATATATATATATATATATATACATACATACATACATACATATACACACACACACATATACATATAATGTGACAAGATAATATCTTTTCTAATCACATAGATAAACAGTGTAGGACCCATAATTTGATTGTCTTTAAGAAATGAAACAATATGTGTTTAAAAAGCGCAAATTGCCTTCTCCCCTTGGTTTTTAAAAAAATACCTCTCATATCATGTGAAGGTAAAAAAAAAAGTATTTTTAAAGACTACACCTGTACATCGCCAACAGTGCTTCTCTTGACAGTTCTTTTCTCCTCCAGATGCATTTTAGGAATTGAGATATCATTCAAAATGGCATACTGTTACTGATTTCTGGTCACAGACACGAGGAAGGAGGAGAAGAGGAGGCACAAATTAAAGAAATGAGAAAAGCCTGCAGTCTCTGATCTTTCAGTCTTTCCATTCCTTGTGTTTGATTTTCTGTCATCTTTTTTTCATTGATCCTATTTGCATTTTTGTGCTGTGTTTTCCCTGCCATTTCTGTGCAACACTTTGTTCCGCATCAGTAGTCACTAAAAAGAACACGCCTCCAAATGTTTCCCCATTTAAAGAAATGCTTTTTGAAAACAAAGAGATAATCACCCTGTGCTTTCTGCGGAAAAATATACCATTTCAACAATTTTGTTCATGTTTTCCCACATTCAGTAAATACACTTTAATTATATGACATTATGTTATATGACATTTTAAATTATATTACCATTTGTAGATCACTGTGAATGTAGAAAGAAAGCACCACACTGGTCAACTGCTATTCACTGGTAGGATCTGTCAAGTGTGCCATATCACCCAGCAGGAGCTGAAAGTCTAATGAGGGTCTAAATCAAACATTATTATCTCTTGCTGAATTTCCAAATAATTTTTAAGCACTTTGTTTACTATACATTACATTTGGGGTTTTTATAGCCAAATAAAAGTGATTGTTACAATGTGTACTCTTAGTTCAAATTGCAAGCCAGGATAAAAGCAGAGTGTAAAGTCTTTGCCAAATCAAACAGGTGGCTCATCGGTAAGATTTCCATCCCGGATCAGTGAGGATATCGGTTAGGACAAAAGAGAGGGGAAAGGCATGTTTAGAGGAAGTGAGTGAGAAGGTGAAGTATAAACGTGGAGGTGAAGGCTTCTTTCTTGGTCAGTATCCTCACAGTGCATGACAATGTAAACATCACTGTTGACAGTAATGCTGGTGCTCAAGCATTTTCCCATTGCAGGCTTGAGCCTTGGTAGCATCTAGTCCGACATATCTAATACTAGAAAAACTAATCTTTCTATACTTGGTTATTCCCTTTTTATATTTCAGTTACTGTTAAAACCAAACTCATACTCTTACCTTCTTCTGCTGCATCCACAGATCAAAGCATTTCTTATGAACCACATTTACCGTGATGTTCATTTTTGTAATCAGTCAAAATGTGGAATATAGTCTCACCACGTAGTAACATGATAGAAAAATGCCACATGTAAATCTTTTTGGGCACCAGGAGTGTCCAAACTAAAACTTACAGCACTGCCAATCTGGAGTGAACCAAAGCTGTCCACTGACAGAAAAACTGACAAACCTACAATCGCATTCCTGCAGAAACACACTGCAAACATGTAAATGTCAACAGTAACACTGCAAGAAAAAAAATAGCATCATGAATATTTGTAAGCCAGTTACAGGCCGGGTGGTAAAGTAAGCTTTTAGGGGCCATCAGTACATTCAGCAGGAAGGAGTGGATAATGCTCTCTCTGCTCAATTACACTGTATGTCTGACATTTAGCTCAGGTTTCTTTAGAGACCATCCAGCATTGGCTCAATCCTTGAAAATAAATATCTGTGGACTGGCTGCTGAATACTAATCTAATGATAATGCCAAAGCTCCAATCTAATGTTAAATAATACATTTGAGGTTTCATGGCATCAAGTGGGAGGACAAAATTAGATTTTTTCCCTTTCTGTGAATAATACAGATAAATTTGAAAACACAAAGGGCATTTTTATGTGCTCAAATTGCTGTAAGATGGCTTCCTCTGGAGGCACATATGAATCCCTGCTGGTCTGAAATTGAACCGTGCACAAGCATTTTCTCCGACTTCTGATCTAACATTTTGATTTTCAGTTTCACTGACTAAAATTGAATACAGTCATGCATTTGTCAGCGAAATGATAGTTTCATACCTTTACCTGGCCTCAAGATGAAACCTTTTGGAGCTCTAAAATGAAACAGCCAAATGAATAAAGGCACGATTCATCTGGTATAAGGAGGCAAACAGAATCCTACAAACTGCAGCTGGATTTGCACTATTCAGAAAATAACTATAATTCAGCTTTAGCAGTCACATTTTTATGCCTATTCATGCTCTTTAATTCCAAGATCTGAATCACTGGTTTCCCTCACAGGCCAATACCTCCCTCTCCTGGCAGAAATCTCCACCTCCCATAGACAGCTGACTAATAACAAAAGTGAAAAACCCTTTTGCTTTTGCTCCTTTTGTATTTAACGAGGTTTCAGCTGCAAACAGTCAGCAAGTTGATTTCAGCTCCAGCGGTCGGCGGCTATTATGTTTTCACATGTTGTCCCTGCACTGTTCTCAAGCTGCCACTCTCTGTACTGTGGCTGAATGCACTAAAGCCCGAGCACCCACTGCACGCCTCTTTATTAGCAGTCATCCAGAGGAAAGCAAAGAAAGAACACGACAGGGTAAGCTCGATCCCAGTCTTCAGAACAAGGACAGAAAGTTGTACAATTATCCCCCCCGTCACCCACCTTCCTCTCTACGGTGTGAATTACAGCCTTTGGTCTGCCTCCTCCGCACAGATCACAACCTGGAATGAACTGCCAGACCTTACCAGTGCTAAAACAATACGACTTTAAAAGTGTCCTGCTATGCTTTTCCTCATCTACTGTCATAAATGTGCTGTTACACCAATGGGTGCTGGTATTAAACATGAGATCAATGCATGTGCGACAGATCCCAGCGAGTTAAAAGCTCAGCCAACTGCTCTTAATGCTCAGCCTCAAACTGTTTTTTCTACTCCTGTCTCTCTATGGAGTCCAAAAAAGCTTTTCAAAGAAAAATATTTCATTGTCACTGGAAACTGTGCGACTCTTCTTCGAATAGTACCCCCCTACCCCAAACTGCTCTCGAATGACAGTGTGAAGTTGTACCACACTTTATCTGGCGCCGTTTGCACTGGACCTAGTTTATTTTTAGTTTCTGCAAGAAAACGTTTTAATAGCTGTACTTGTCTTTAGACTTGCATGTTTCTCAAGTTTGCACAGTAACATCTACTATCACTATATCCTCACACGCTTCGAGTCACAGGCATAGTTTGTTTAAAGGTTCAGTATGCTGGATTTATAAATACTACTTTTTGTCATATTTGCTCAAACCGTTGCTATGTTCCAATAGTATGAATACAACAGAGATCACCTCATATGACACCTCTTGAATACCATTTGCAAGGATCAACCATGCCTGAATGAAAACAACCAATCAGAGCGGCACCTCCAACACACTATCAATAACTACTTGTGCCCATGCAGAGCAGCGCCCCCATGTTCAGCATATGGTCTCACTCAATCTAGTGCAGTTTCTGTGGGAGAAGGAGAAGTTTCAGAAATTCATAGGCTGAAAAACAACAGGCAGCAGTAATGAAGTCTCTGCAAACAGCTTGTAGGTGCCTTATCACCACCTTCTGGCAGTAGTACTATATTATCTTCTACCAGGCACCCATAAAAACAAGGGAAACAAGGGAAATACATAAAGTTTTACTGATTTTAATATTAGATAATAGAGCAGGGCGATATGACCAAAAATATCTATCACGATATAAATTTTAAAATTTGCGATAACGATATAACTGACGATATAATTGACACTAGACAAAATACTTTACAACTCCACAACTTTAGTGCAAAAAACCCCATTAATGTATTTTCACTTAAACAAGCAGCTGTTTTTTTTATGTGCATTGAAGTTATATAAAAAATTTACAGTGCAAATTCCTTGCTGACATTTTAACCAAAAGGTATTTCCAGTGGAAATTGGCCGACATATCCTCAGCATAACCATGTATAATATCCACAACTTAAAAAGAGGTTACACACACACACACAATATGGTAATATTATGTTGAAGCACAGTACATATCATACATATCACTCCGCGAGGCTCCTGCCTAATATAGCCGTAATGCTCCGGCAATCCATCAAGCGGTGCGGGTTCGTAGCTTAGCAAAGTCGTACTAAAACATTTGACAGATTTTCGAGCGCCGTGTACATAAAATCGTTTCGAGGTCAGTAAACACAACCAGAATTCATGCATAAGGCACACGGGATTATAAGGGGCACTGTCGATTTTCAGAAAAAAAAATATCAAAGGATTGATTTTAAGTGTGCCGTATTTTCCAAACAACACGGTAATAACGACGGCCCGCTAGCATGCTCTACCAAAAATAGTGCTTTGTTGTGTATCTGACGGACGAAAGCCAAACCAGTTCCACACCACTGAAGTTGCAGCATTTTTACAAACCAATTCTGGTTCATCCGTTTCATTTAACGATCCGTGTTCGCTCTTCTCATTCTGCGTCGCCGCCATGTGCGTATGTAAACCTAGGCACTGCGCATGCGCGTTTTACCCATATTCTATCGCGATATTTCATTTTCCTATCGTTGCCCAAAATTACACCGGTATTACCGTGAACGGTATGATATAGCCCAGCCCTATTAGATAAGCCTATCCCAGCTGCCTTAGGGCGAGAGGAAGGGTACACTCTGGAGAGGTTGCAGGGCTAACACACAGACAAAGACAACCAGTCGCACTCACGTTCACACCTATGGGCAATTTAGAGTTTCCAATTAACCTTTACCCACTAACTGCATGTCTTTGGACTGTGGGAGGAAGCCGGAGTACCCAGAGAGAACCAGACCTTCTTGCTGTGAGGCAACAGTGCTAACCACCGTGCTGCCCAAAATTACACCGTGATGTAATTTAATATTTTAATAGCCAAAAAAATCTCGCTTACAAGCCAATTGTAAGCAAGATGGCTAAAAAACACTGTAAAAACCTTATACATGAACTAAAACTATCAACAGAATTCACAGAAGCTTTGACTTTATGTCCACAACATGTTTGTTTTGTTTGGAACAGATAAGTGAAACTTTTCTAGTTATACAGGCAATTGGGATTAGGAATTGGTGGGAAAGAAAGGTTAAACAGCAGCATCCACTATTAAAACACTGCCCTCTGGGTGGTCAAAGTTTTCTTTAAACCTTTAGATGCTAATGACAAAAAGTATCTTTATAAAAGACGACAGCTTTAAATGTGGAGGAGCTAAATCAGCTTGTTTCTGACAGTGAAGAAACTGAGCAGCTGCACCAAGGTCCAGTATGAGATAAATAATTTCGACCATTGAATTATGTAAAGCTACTTTAATAGAGCCAAAGAATAAACACAGAGCTAGAAATGACCACAACACATTCCCTTAAAAAATGCTAGCAGGAAAACAAAACAAATTAAGATAAGCAAAATGAGCCCGTTTCCCAAAAGCACCTCAAGGCTAAGCTTATTGGATTATCCACATCAATAACAAAAAAAGTTTCCCAAATGCAAAATAACTTACAGACATTCTTAGAGATACTCAAACATTGAAGTGTGCCTTCTGCTCTGGCTGTGAAAGGCTGCAGAAGGGCCTGGGAGGGGTTTTAACTGCAGCTTTTATTGCTTATGCTAATTTCTAAGCCCTGTGATGATCTTTCAGAGACACAGATGAAAAGCAGCTATATTTTGTACGACGCCCATTTTCTCTTTGTAGCAAATTAATGTAATAACATGAAACAGAATCAAACCGTAACCGGCGATTGACACTTTTAATTTGACTTTTCTGACTAATAAAACACTTTTTTGTTTTGTTGAGTGTCACGTACTTGCACGAATGACAGGAAGATGTTGATAATAAGTGCTAAAATGCATATATTTATAGAAGTGCTGTGACTTAATCTTAACTAATTTCCTAAGGGTGTTGGTGTAATTTGGCAACAAGCAGAGAAAGCCGTTGACAACTGCACCTGAAGCTGTGTTTTCTCACTGAACAATCACAAATGTTTCTACAACATTCAAGCTTTTTAACTGATAAACCCCATTTTTATCCGCCTCAGAAAATGCTTTCAGAGACTTAGATTATCAGGAAGCAGGGCCAAGATCTGTGAGAGTGTGAGCACACAAAGACCTCATTTTCACTCTGAACATGACAGGAGGAAAATCCATTTTCTCAATCAAGATGAATTTCCAGTTTTCAATTCTGATTTGAACATTTGATTGGAGCTGTAAATGCACTATTATTCAGCACAGAGATTTGCCGCAGGAAAAGCAGAAACAAGTGCCTGTTTTAAGCCTGAAAAGGCAGTTTTTGAAAGATAATCTTCAAGGTATACAATGGCTGCAACAGGCTGAGAGGACTCTAGCACTTTAGCTGTTGTAAAGAGGCACCACCCTGTCTATAGATGCCCTGCAAATGGGGCATTTCTTTGGCTCTGGCAGGGCCTCGTAGCACTGGCTGCAGGTACACACATGACCACACTCTAGAAACACGCAGGAGCGATCCTGGCTCAGGCAGACAGTGCAGCTGGTGGGGGATATGCTGCTTTCCTCTATGTTAAGTTCACGCAAACGCTTCCTCTGTTGTTCCTTGAACTCCTCAAGTATGCTTCTCTCCTTCTTGCTCTGTCTGCGATGCATGTATTGCTTCCACAGGATGTAGAGGAGCGTGGAGCAGGCAGCCATGCCGAACACAATCGCCAGAATCCTCCAGAGTCTAACGCTGGTCCCCTGCTTCCGCAGGAGAGACTCGTAGTCCAGCCGAGTGAGGAAATAACAGAAGCCCTGTTTGGGTGGTTGGAGCTTAATCAGGTTGTTATCCAGGACCAGCTCTCCGACTCCTGTGATGCTGTCACCCACACGCAGCATCTCCTCGGTTTCGTGGATGCCTTTTGGTCGCTCCCCGCTGATGAAGTGACCAATAACACTGGACAAGGATTGGACTGTGGGGTGGAAGTTCTCGTAGGTGGTCTCCAGATCCAACTCCGCTGCATCTAACGGGCGTATAACTCGGACTGTGGAAGCGATATCGTCATCATGTGACCCGAGGGCAAAGGGAACTGTGTTAATGCGCTGATGGATGATTTTCTCTGTGCTGTTCCTGTGTGGAAACATTACATTGATTTATAATCACTATCCATGCATCAGAAAACAGCAACAGTCCAAAGCTCAGCTTATAAAGACAAACAACCATATTTTGGGCTTTTTTTCTTGATTATTAGCTCTTTATTTAAGCTCCAGTGTATTTTAAATAGTTTCTTTGCATGACAATAATAATCTCAGATTATTCGGCAATTTTCTTATAATCAAATTATGTAAAACTGCCATATAAACATTTTTCAAAGCTTTTAAAGGAATCATTTAAAAAGATATTTAAGAGTTTCAAGTGCGAATGACTTTTTAAGTCATTTTTCTCTGTCTTGTTTTTTCCGACGTGTAGGGTAGATTTAATAAGAAGGATATAGGTCAGTAATGGACAGTTATTGCTTTTGCCTCAGCCTGTCAGTCACTGCTACAAAATCTGAGGACCTCATGTGTTCTTTGCACACCGCCTTTGTAATATGCAATGACCTAATGAACTTGAGGCAATTTTGGGAGATTCAAGCTGGTATTTTTTTCCACAGTTACTGAAAATACTCAATTACTTCGGCTGAAAAGCATGCACGCCCAACACTTGTTTTAATGCACTGCACTTTTATCCCTTGCACAGAGTCCGGTATGCTTTGGACAAGAGATATCTGAGTGTGAAGGCAAAACTGGATTTTACTAGTCGATCAACACTCCTGCCCTCACCTGTGACCATGACATGTGGGTAGAGACTGAAAGAATAAGAAGATTGTGAGAATAAGAATAAGAAGGAGAAAAGCTTTCTCCGCTCTGACTCTCTTAGAGACAGGGGAAAAGAGTAGAGCTGCAACTCATCCTCAATGAAAAGAGCCAGTTTGAGGTGGTTTGGGCATCTGACTAGGACGCTTTCTAAGTGAGACATTTCAGGCAAGTCCAACTGCGAGGAGACCGAAAGGCAGACCAGGACATGGTTGAGAGATTATGTCTCTCAGATAGCCTTGAAAGGGCATCTCTGCTTAGACTGCCACCCATTCGACTCAGTTAAGTAGCAGAAAATGGATGCTGGGACTCACTAAACAGTTGGCAGCAGTTTTTCTTTTCCCTGAATATTTGGTCATGCCTGTGAAAAAAAAGTTATTAGAGAAGAAGGTGACTTCAGCATGAAATAAGCTCAATTTAGTTACCAGAGTATTTGGCTCTTGAGTTGTTTAGCAGGCTGCTGTCTGCGTCAGCGTTACCATCTGCTCTCCCTCTAACTACAACACTGACACAACTGTTTTTCCCAACGGCGAAACGTCAGCATGTAATCCTGTTCTCCGTCTACGTTTATGAATGAATTTGATAACTGCATGCCATCATTAAACCAAAAATCACTTAGCATAAATAGTTCCGTTTTTTAAATTAAAAAACAGATGTTTGGTGTGGAAAACAGAAAATGTTATTTATTTCAGCTGAATAACAAAACATTCAGACTGTCTGTAAAAAAACATATTTATTTAACCTCTTACCATATGTGAGTGGTGCGGTTCCACACCATCTTCTCCTCCTTCAGCGTCAGCCTCTCAATGACACCTTTGCAGTTATCGACAAACTGGCTGTTTAGTGTTTCCTTCACAGATCTCACCACACCTGCAGTGTGCAATAAATAAGTGTCAATTATTTTTCAGGACTTCCAATAAAAATAAAAGTTACTTTATTTAGGTTTTCCGCACGGCTCAGCAAACCTTCTATGACGGCATATGGGATACATCTTCCAGGAGTTTCAGACAGGATGGTTTTCAAATCTTGGTCATGGGAGACTTTCTTTGCTTCCTGTAGAATAAAAATAAATATATACTAAAAATGTAAGGAATTTTCACCCTGCATATGATAAACAGAGAAATGCAGAAATATGTCTGACCTTTAATCTGGCAACTATTGTAGCTCTGCTTCTGTAAATGGAATAGAAGAATGCGGTCAGAGCCGAGCTTGTGGCTAAAACCACAATCTGTGCCGTTGAGGGCTTCCCACTGGAGTCCATCCTGAAATCTACAGCATTGAAGGTCGCTGTGAGAGAGGAGATGAACACTTGAACTCCATATTATAGGATACCATTGTTTTTACTCCAAAACATTCAATTAGACTCCACAATATGGACACCCTACAAATAGTTTTGACTGTGCAGCAGTTCAAACTACCAATAAACCACATTTACTATGAGATTACAAAGAGCAGGAAATCCTCACAACTCAAAATTTTAAAGGAATTTTCCGCCAATCAATCTCAAAGGTCTTGTTTGTTCTACCAAAAATCTAAACATATTTAGATTTTTTAAATATATATTTAAAAAATAAACATAAAATATATGACTTGGGAGTTCAGTCCTGAGCTACACACGTGGTGGAGACTGTCATGTCCTGTGGGGCACGGCAGCTGCTCTGTGGGAGAGAAGGCAACTCTGCTGAGGTGGTGGAAGCTGCACAGAGGATGGTTGGATGCTGCCTTGCCGCCACCACCACTACTACTACAGACATCTACACCAGCAGAGTCAGTAAGACTGCTGAACTCTAGTGGTCCCAGCCAAAGGTAACACCACTTGTGTCTTTGAACTATACACTTTTTGTTTTTATTTATACTAAAGAACACTGTCAAATTGTTTTAGGGTGCTTGCTTCTGTTTCTTTTCTCTCATTCTTGTTGGCTTTAACCAGGACCTCAGCGAAAAAAATAATTTCACCTCATGTGAGTATGTGTTGCAATGACAATAAAAATCCGTAAATATATGCAGACTTTCGCCACTGCTGTTGCTAAAAATCTACCGAAACAGGAACGTCAGAGCAAAGGTTGCGTGGCATCTCGTTACAACTTAGAGCAAATTTCAAATAGGATCATCTCACAAATAAAGCACATTGAAACTACCCATAATTGAATGCGTGTAGATAAATACTTTTGAAAAAGTCACGTCTGCGGCTCCCTAATGTTTTGCTTTTCTCCTTTTCATATCTAAATGGACTGGAAACCGCTCACAGCTTAAACGGTAAATATATAGTTTATGGTTACTCCAGTCTGGACACTAAAATAGCCCCCATTAACTAACACGACAAGCAAGTTAGCTTCAGCAAACACAACATTACTCAGTGCTAACAATTAAATCATCAGCTTACATGGTAATATCAGTCTTTGTCAGTAAATATCCTTTCGTTTAAAGCGAAGTCGTTAGCTGGAGTGTTGACTAAAGTTATCATTTCCTTCACTTCCTTAACTGACATTACTAGCTAGCTTGGCTAAATTAGCAGTTTGCTAGCTATGCCTTGACTGGAAATGAAAGGACGGCTGAGACATTTGTTTGAAATAAGCTGCAGCCGTCACATAAGGAGACAACTAAAAGCAGCTTTAACGGACTGTCCAGCCACACATTTACACTCGATTTCCTGTCAACAAACCTGAAACAACAGCAGTCTCCACAGCTAAGCCAACACCAACACCGGGAAAGACACCGACGTGCACTTTGCCTCCCCACCAGTAGATGGCAGTGTGGCAGCGTACATCTATTCGTGAACTTGACGGCCATACCAGCTCCTATCCAAGGTTAAATAAAACTAAAGTAAAAACTAGAAGGAAAAAAACAAAACAAAACAAAACAAAAATAAAACAAACAAAAACATTTTAGATACCGAAATAAAAAAACAACAACAAACAGACGTTGCAACTCGACAACAACAAACTGAAATTATATTAAATGCTTACAAAACTAGATAATATAAAAATTGTACATGCTTTAGTCTTTATCAGTGTAGCCAAATCTGTCAAGCATCAGGAGGCTTTGGTGTATTTCTTTAGTGAGACTGGAATGTTTATATGACATTAAAAGCATCTCATCTATATCTGAATCTGACTTCTTCCACATTATAGTCATAAAAATGCTCAAAATTACACTGAAATTGGACTAATTTAATAATAAAAACTAACATGAAATGCGCATAATCACTCTGGAAATTAACAGAAACTAAAGTGAACTGAAAAGAAAAAAGAAAAAAAATCATCTACTCAAAAGGTTAATTGAAACAAAAAGCCAAGGTTAAACTCAAGAGCTAAAATGTCAATAGACATAATTCTATGCAAATGAAACATTAAAATCAATCAGAACAAACAAAAAAAAAAAAAAGAGAGCAACAGAAAAAGCGCATCTATAAAAAACGTGTTTTAATAAGTGAAGTTAATATGAAAGCCTTATCTCCAACAGCAGATTTTCCCATAGCTGGGGCAGAAGCAGGGTCACCTTTAGATTTAAGCCCCAGAGAAGCCCCACTTGAGATTCAGGATTTCTGCTTTAGAAGTGATCAGTGAAATTTTGTGCAAAAAAATTCTAAAACAAACAGAGATCCAGTGGAAGGAAGCCACGATTTGGGTGTTTGAAAACCCAGTAAGAAGCTGAGCTGCTGAATTCTATTTGAGGTGAGATCGAGAGCCACTTTTCCTCAGTGCCATAAAGAGGGAGTTGCAGTAGTCAGATCTAAACAAAACAAGTATGTCAGCAACTGTTATGTTTTTACTAGACATTGTGTTTACCTTAGCTAAGGCACTGAGACCTATTTTTCCAGCAATAAAGTGCAGCTTTGATTTTTCCCCCTTTTTTTGTATAGGGACAAGCAGCACTGATGGCACTGATGCCATCTGATAGCCACGGGTCTTTAAAATGCATTAAAATCTGCAACAAACTAGAGACAAACAAGCATAGACTACATACATGCATACAAACATAATGACAGCTTTGGGCGTGCCAGTCATGCAAATTCTAAACATTAAAATGAATGTTAGTTACACATCCTCTCATTATATCTCCTTTAGGCCTGCCGCTGATCTGATTTCTTTTTTAATGTTCCTGGTGTTGTTCTGCTCGTGTCTTTTAATTCTCCAGCTGCACCATGAACATTCTAGTGCTGCTGCAGAGGACATAAAGTCAGTGCTACAGTTAAAAAAAAGATATATATTCCAGTCCATAAAGATGTGAAGGTGTACCCAAAAGCCTCCTGGAGGGTAGGAGGGCTTCCTCGCCCTGGGGTGACCCTCTCTGCCTGCAGTTTATCCAAGGCTGCATACAAATTGTGTTTTCTCGGCTAGCATTAATGGCACTCTTTAACCATGACTTTGGGTCATCTTATAAATCATTTCAGTATTTTTTTTTTTTTTTTTTTTGAATACACATTTCAAGATGGCGGCGCACGTAGTTGCAGCAGCTCAGTGTTCTATACACTCATGCACACACTTACATTTGGATAAAACAAACAAAACAAAAACAGAGACAGTGGCTGTCAGACAAAATTAAGTCCAGTGTGAGTCAGTAGATTTATAACAGTAAGTCCAGTAGAATGGGTACGCCTTTTGTTTTGATGGATTTCTCCTTAAGAACCATATTTCAACTAAATGACCAAATTATCTTTTGTTGTATATTGCCTCTTTGCACTTTCCCATTGCATCATGTGCTTGGTGTATTTCTAGTGTGTTGTGGTTTCAGTTGGCACAGTTTGTAGCAGGAGGCTCTTTAGCCTGAAAAGCCATGCCCTGCTTACTCAAGCTGAATCTATCAGATAAAGAGAAGAGCTTTGATGAGGCAAAAATCATTGGAATTAGGTGCAATACTGAAACTTAGTGCATTGGGTGTATTGAATACATTTATACATTTTCAGATCATTTTTTTTGGCTACTCTGTATATCTCGAATCATTTCTGAGTCTTTGTTTTTAAACCAGGTCAACCAGCTGTCAAAACCACCCCGTACAGCAATCCATTAAAATGGTGGTACTGCACAGTGTTGGAGTGAATTGCCTGAAAAAACATCAGCCAGTTTCACTCAATAAAAGTGCTGCTATCAGAGCAAGCAGAGCTTTGGATTAAAAAAAAGGCTGTTTTCACACGTTTGATGCTGCTGGTTGAAACAGCATTTTAAAAGAATTTGGGTCATGCTGGGTTGAATAAAGTGGAAATCCTATAAAAACAGTGAAACTGCAGAAAAGCAGTTGATTTTGTAAACACGGTATCAGAGTTCTTTAAAGGCGTTTTTTTTAAACTACTTTTATGATGTCTACCTAAAGTCATCTCAAATATAAAACTATGAAGCAATGATAAAAAGTTGCAAGATAAAATCCCTGCTGGTATTTTGTCCTTTTTAGATACTTGGGTTTGTTTCTTATGGATCTGATGTCACTCAGAGCTCTGTCCACTCAGTAAATGCACATCTAGTGTTTACTCCTGTTTCTTTTCACTGTCTCTCCTTGCCTTTGGGATGTTTTACGACTTCTTCATTTGTGGGAGAAATAAGAAGAAATGGATGTAGCCACCACGATGTCACCTTTTGGCTAATTATTTGTTTTTTTTAATAATACAGAGAAAACCCAGAGAAAGCAATCAAAAGACCCCCCCAGGAGCAAGTAATTGGTGACAGTGGAAAGGAAAAACTCCCTTTTAATAGGAAGGAATCTCCAGCAGCCATCTGCTACAACTGGTTGGGGGTGAGAGAAAGAAGACAGAACCAAAGACACTGTGAAAGAGTGCCAGAGCTTAATAATGTTTACTGAAATCATAGAAAGGGAATGTTGGTATATTTTTTTCATGAACTTTGCAACAACCGGCCTTCCTCTTTGCAACCAGAGGAGTCACCACCTGCTGGCTTCATTTTTTAGATCTGAAAGCTACATTTATCTTTCATACAGTCTTTCATCTTATAGAAATGAGCAACCTAAACTCCTGGGCTGTTTCTTTCCTCTGTTCAGTTACTAAGAACTCGTCCTCCACCCTCCAACATGAAAGATAGCTTTCTTCATCCTTTTACAATATATTTATCTATTTATGTTTAGTGAAACAAAGGTCTGCATTTACAATTTCATTTTGCAACTTTGTAAGTCCGAACTAAAAATCTGTCTTCTGCCTTCAAATAATGTATAATTCTTATTCATATGATCAATTCCTGTTATCTTGCACTCAGCTCATTTCACATCAGTAATTATTTGCCAGACACACCGCACAGAAATGCTCATTGTAATTATTCAGATGGGCTGTTTAAAACGTAATGAATGAAGGAAAGCAGCAGGTGCAACAGCCTTTAATGGTGCATTTCTTTTTACTCGTCTAATCTTTACATTCACTAACTGCATTTACTTCTTGAAATGTCCCTGAAATGCACTTCATCCTTTTAGCGTCCCTTTTAAAATCTTAAAAATTCAGCAAAGTGAAAGCAAAATCTGTCACAGAAAACTCCCGTGGCTGAATCAGTCTGACATAATCAACCTGACATCTGAATGATCAGCCTTCACAAAGTCAGGGAGCTTTGCTTCTCTCGGGAAAAGTTGCAGCCTTATTTTCAACCTCAACAAAAGAGCAGGGATGTCCTGGGGGAGTTCTTTTCAACATTAGTCACCTTATTTTGTGGAGAGAATCTACCTTTCTATTACCCCCCTCTGCCCATGTAAGACTACCTCATTTTGTTTGTGTCAGTCACAGAAAGACTTCCGTTCAAATGCCAGCCTGACACATTCACATTAATTTCAAACAGACAGAAATAGAGATAGCAGATGGAGGCAGCAGCTTTATAGGAGGAGTACTAGAGGCGAGAAGAACATTGTATGTGTCCTCTTGATGCTGCACCGCTGAAAGGACGACATTTGGAATTTGCTGCGACTGATTCAGAGAAGCCTGGCATTTTGCCTGCCTGTGCAAAATCCACAACACCCTTCCTTTTCACTGTTACACAGCAGGCACATTCATTTATTGTAATACTCTTTCAAACTTACAGTAACTTACAGGTGCTGAAATTACAATATACAACTGCAGAAGTAACCACTCGACCTTTGAAATGTCCAAATACTCACATGTGGTTGGAGGAGTGTCTCACTAAATTAAAGACAATATCAGTTAGAAGTCTTTTTCTTTTTACTCTTCAGTAAAGTGCCTTCATTGACAAAAAATATTTGGTGTTAATAAGCTAATCAAAAATTAGCAAACAATCAAAAGATTTGAAGAATTTAAATGTAAAACATGTTTGGAATACTAACTGCTTTTACTTCTGCACATGCATACAGGCTGCTTATTCATCCACTGAAAAGCATATTATTTGAGAAAAACACTGAAATGAGCCGGCGTTCTGCAGCCGGAGGACTGCTTTGAGCATTACTCAAGAGGAGCACAGGATGTATAATGAATGTAGCTGGCAATGACTTTATTGTGGTGTCTCACATATATTTTGCCCTTGAAAGCATGAGAAGGTTTTAGCTGCAACATGCAATGAAACACTAGTATTCCTGATACCGCTGAATATACTGGTATGCATAATGTGCAGTTATCATAGTGCGAATATGAGATGAAGGAAAATGCAACATCCAAAATGTGGTTTAAAAATAAATGAACATTTCAGGAAAATGCTGCATGTTTATGTCCATATTACAGCTAACATGAAGATCAATAGTAATCTTACACACTCACGGGACACTTTATTAGGTAAAACTGCATTTTAATGCAAATGCATCAGGCATGTAGGCATGGTTTAAACAACCTGATGAAGTTCAAACTGAGCATCAGAGGGAGGACAAAGGTTTAAATAACTTTGAATGTGGCATGGGTGTGTTGCATGTTTAACAGGCAGGCGTTAGCTGATGCAGACACTGAAGGAGACAGAACTAAGTTTCAAACAAAAAGCGAGCCTTTTATTGTGGCCGATAACATAAGAACAAAAATAAAGCGAACGGTAAAACTAAACTAAAACCTAAACTGGGAGAACTATGATAACAGACCAGGAACATATGAAAAACTAAAACATGGAACATGACCTGAGCAGAATCATGACATACATGAAACTTAACGGAGGAAACACAAACAACCCGACAAAGACTGAATGACAACACACAGACTGAATACACACAGGAGGTGATCAGGGGAAGTGGAAATACAGTGGAAACAGCTGAAACAAATGAACATAATGACACCTCAGGGGAAGAGTAAAACTAAGCACGCTGAACATGAAAACACCAGACTTTCAAAATAAAACAGGAAACATTGAGAGACTTAGACATGGCACACAAGCTTGACAACATGAAGCACGCAAACAAGGAACACATGACATATTGACAGAGAAGACAAGAAACTACAAATGAATCAGGAATGATAGAAGGAACAAAACTAGAATGAAACACAACCAAACCCTAAGCACTGAGCATATATTCAATATAAGAAATCAAAAAATACAAAATGAACTCAAAATGCTGGGTCACAGCAGAAACTCAAATAACCACTTGTCACAACCAAACTATGAAGCAGAGCATCTCTGTTGCTGACCGTGTGTCAGGGTCTCTGAGTATTGGATCGCAGGTTTTCTGTAAATGATTATTCTGTTAACTTCTGAGAATCATTTCTTTTTTGCATTTTTCTAATAATAGTATTTCTTTATATTTATATTTCTCTGGGTTTAGTTCTTTTGAACATCCAGTTCTGTTAACAGTTACAGTTTTGGTTTATATTCAGTTCATTGAGTTTCTATGTATTCCTGCCTCTCATTTGTTCTGTGTCTTTAGTCTCTGTTTTTGTGTTTTGTTACTTCCTGTTTTTATTGTTGTCGTCTGGTGTCTTTAGTTTACTTCCATCTGAGTCATTATGTTAAGTATCCTCAGCTGTGTTCCCACCTGCTACTTTCCCCCTCATTATCTGAGGTGTTGTGTCTACACATATTATTATGTGTAGACACAACACTGGTTAGGCACATTTTATGATTGAATGATTCACAGGACAGTGCTAAGTGGATGAGACGAATAAATGAAAAACATTCCTCTAAAAATGGACAAAAATGAGTAAAAAAACAGCCAGTGCCAAAGAAAATCTTTGAAAGAGTCTCAGAAAGTCTGTTGCTCAAGACCACTTTAAAAAACTTACAAGAAAGTCTAGCTCAGAGGAACAAATATTAAAGTAATGAGGGATGGTTCAAGACTTTTGCCCAGTGTTGGGTATAGCAGAAATGAAAGACATACATTATAGGTCCCCTTTAAAAAGCATATGAACAGATATCAGACTCCTCATATGTCTCATTATTTATTTATTTTCTTGTGCTAAGAATCCACATCCAGATACTTAAAATAATTCTAATTAACATGTATTAATTAGCCCTTGCTTCTAATGTCTTGGCTAATTGCCTCATTATTTTTGCCTTATTTTTTCACTGACCTTTAAAACAACCACTTACTGCAGCACAGCACTCTTCCACTTCTATAGTGCAGGATTAAACGAGGGGGAGTTGACCTGCATGTCTCCTGTGACTGTCCCCTTCTACTGAGCAAGGACGGGAATAAGCCTCCTTTCTATAATGTCCTGCACGTTCCCTCTTCATTAAACTATGATTCACTTGAACTGAATTACGTATTCAGCCAAAGCTAGAGAATCTATAGTATGGAAATTAGGTGATATTGATTTTCATCCCTTGAGGCTTTTACTTCCTGTTTTTGTAAACAAAGAAAAGGCTTCAGCTCTACCAAACATTCTGTAATGCTACTTTGTCATTTTTTGTCAGACTAATTTTTGATTGGCCGTGGGTGTGTTATTGATAGCGGCAGTCTGATGCGTGAAAAACACAGCAGCCTTTCTGTCACTATTCCCTCTCGCGCTTTCTTTAAGCTACGGCTGCCTGCATTGCTGTCGCCCTCACGTACAACCATAAATCAGCCATGTAAGAGCTGGGCCCCTCTCTGCCAGACCCTGCACATTGATTACACTGCACTGGGTAAGTGTAGCGTGATGAAGAGAGAGCCCAATTCAATTAGGCTGCCTTGCTAGACAGAAATACGTAGAATATGTTGGCCTGGATAAAAGAATGTCTTCTGTCGAAACTGAGGATAAGGAAAAAGAATTTCAGAGGTGAGGCAGGGATGTCGCTTAGGGAAAGTAATTGGTTTGCTACGATAACCTTCTGCACCCTGGATTGCTTGTGAGTTGATAACTGATGCACATTTTCAAGGGTAGAAGAGAAAGTGATATGATGATGATAAAAGATTTGTTTTTTATTTCCTGCAACTAACAGCGAATAAACACATTTTAATCAACCTTAGGTCAAAGTCTGCTTGCAAATCTTCTGACTTTGTCGATCCCAGTTTGAACAGATTTCAAGAAGATACATTGTAACTTCTTAAGTGAACCCAGCTTTTTTCCTCTTGTACACAGCAAAATCTCCAGTGTTAAATTAACACTGGAGAGTGTCTATATGGGTCCACACCTCTGAGTGGTAAATACAACACTGTTGAGTGTTAAATTAACACTTTTGACAGTGTTATATGTTTACAAGTAACCTAGTCAGTTTTGAAGATTAACAATGGCTAACACTGAGCAGTGCTGATTTTCTAACACTGGAATATTTCTAACATTTTGAGTTATTTTATTTTCCTTGGCTGCTTATCAAATTCAGGGTAGCATAGAAAAACTCCAGGCCCCAGTCCCCTAAGTTAAATTCTAGCCTTTTATTAGTACATTACAGGACAGCTCATTTGTATTACAGAACTGGACCTCTCAACTTTGATTATTTAGAGCACGTTTAATGCAGTTAGTAAAACAAGACTTCTTTTGTGTTTAATTGTACAAACAGTCCATCCTCCAGTTTTGGTAAGCAATAAAAAATGATTTTGGGACTTTTTAGCTTTCAGGGTGATAGAGGCATAAAGACAGGAAAGCTGGAGAAAGACATGCAGCAAATGTATTAAGGCAGGTTTGAACTTGGGTCTCTGGATTAGCCTTACAGTATATGGATCACCTGCTCTACCCGGGGAACTAAACCAGCACCCTCAGTAAGTATTGTTTGTATTCTGTTTGAACTAATTAGCAGTCCTTGCACTTGCACCGTGTTAACCATGCTGGTTAGCATTAACTGATCAGTTCATTTTGTTCCACCCTGACACTATGAAGGTTAAAGGCTCATGTTAGACTGATTTTTTGTCATAACACAGTTACTTTGCATTATCCAGTAAGTATAATATTAAGTGTATTATTTTATATATTGTATCTATTTTGGACACATCTACTATTTGTTACATTGCCACATATGTTTTAGCAAATGTTTTACTTTTATTTGCCTGGGCAAATAAAAGTGCATGAAAAGTTCACAGGAAACAGTTCAGCAGTTCTAAAACTAAAAGTCGAATATAAGTCTAAAAGTCCAATATTAAACTTGAATGCAGACAGATATTTAAAAAATGCACCACACTCTGTCTGAGAGCAGTTCATACATTAACCAAAATAAGAGCAATGGGTGAAAAAAAGAGAAAAGTTGTTGCAGTTTCACTAAAAGCTGAAGGACTGAAACATATGCCACATGATAAAGAGACTAAACACGTATTACACTAATTGCACTTAAGTGCATTCTTGTATGGGATGATAACTCACGCAAGTCAATACTTAATACACAAATCCATTTCTTTAAAATCATGATGGATCTTTTCAGTTTAGTACATCAGCATCTGAGAGGTGATTTATGGGACCAAAGATGCTTGGATAAGGCCTCTCAATCAGACTGTCTTTGGTAACTCAAGGAGTTAATTCTGGATCAGATCCAGTCTTCATTCACTAAATGTCCAACATCTCTTAATCATTTGACCCACTGTGGTCTCCTACGTGGTGACTGCTCAAGCATTTCTAAGCCCATTAACTCAGTTTCAACAATCCCAAGTCTTCCCTTTCAGTAAGCATTCAGAGACAGCTTGGATGCACTTAATTTTGCTCTTGTAGTTATAATAAGAGGGATTTATGTGTGTTAATAATAATAATAATAATAATAATAATAATAATAATAATAATAATAATAATGGATACTTTATTGATCCCCATGGGGAAATTACTTGTTTTTCTCTGCATTTGACCCATTCACTCAGTGAAGCAGTGGGCAGCCCACTAAGCAGGCGCCCGGGGAGCAGTGTGTAGGGACGGTACCTTGCTCAGGGGTACCTCAGGGTAGCCGTTAAGTGGATTCGAACCGCCGACCTTCCGATCATGGGGCGACCACTTTACCTACTGAGCTATCCCTGTTATAACGCCTCTAAAGCTGTTCAATCTGTTTCTCCCCGCGTGCTTTTTTTAATTCACTGCACACACGACGGGTGGAAAGAGGGACATTTATTTCCCAGTGTTGCCACAGTAACAATTTTCTAAGCTAAGAACTTCATCCACCATGTACACGTGACAGCTCAGTCCATTCTGCCCAGCACAGCTTGCTGGCAGACACATATGATACTTATTTTGATTCATTGAAGCAGAGTCATCCAGCCAGTAAACAGATGTCTGGACACAATGTGGTGATGTCGGACAGATGTTCATGCATTTTCATCTTAGCCATGTCCACAGAACAGAGCTGAAACCTGGAAGTGTTGTTTACATACTACTAATGTGCAGAACACAATACATTTACATTTATAAGAGACATGTTTTTGACAACATAATAAAGGACAATAAATGCATCTACCAAAAGGTTGATTCTCTTCATTTTATACCTTATCATTGCTTCACTGACGCTGCATTCAGATTATTAATAACCTTTGTTCAGGGTTTATTTGTATGGGTGGAGCAAATAGCACTTATTCACCTCCTCTTAACAAAAGCTAGACTTGCTGTTCTCACCAATGGAAATACACTCACTGGCCACTTCATTACTTACACCTTGAGAGTACTGGGTTGGACCCCGGTTTTGCCTTCAGGACTGCCTCAGTCCTTTGTGCCACAGATTCACAGTGCTGGAAATATTTCTCAGAGATTTTGAGCTATATTTACATGACAGCATCACACAGTTGCTGCAGATTTGTTGCTGTACATCAAAGACGAATCTCTTGTTTCACCAGATCACAAAGATGCTCTACTGTATTGAGACCCGGTGACTGTGGAGGCCACTTGAGTACAATGAGCTCACTGTGATGTTAAAAAAAACAGTTGTAGATGATTTGAGCTTTGTGACGTGGTGTGCAAAGAAAGTACCCCCACATCACTGCACCACCATCACCAACCTGACTGTTGATGCAAGGCAGGATGGACACCATTTATGACTACACCAGCAACTGGAATTGAGACTCATCAGACCAACATTTTTCCAATCTTTTATTGTCAAAATTTTGGTGAGCCATGCAAATTGTGATGTCAGTTTCCTGTTTTTAGCTGACTTCTCCTCACGGATTATTTTTTTCTCTTTTTAAGACTTAAAGTTACTTAAATCACCTGTATTCCCCATTCAGTGATGACATCAACGGGTTTACAGCCTGATACCTGAATAGTTTGACAGCTCTTGGGGGATTTATTTTAAAACTTACCTGTTTTTGCAATTTTTAAAATTACCTCTGCTAATTTGAGTCACTGCACAGTCCTTTCTAACCTTTTGTGGTATTTGTGCCTTTTGGAATAGTTTGATAGAATTATGTATTATGGTGTGCACTGTAGTACAGCCTGTCCAAGAAGTTTGTCCTTGCAATGCAATATATTAATTATTTATATACAGTTATTTATAAATAGTCTGTGGTCATATATGGAGCTTTAGCTGCATCCTACACCATGCCAACATGTTCAAAATTTCATTTTTGACACTTACATAGTTACTTTTGTAACTTAGCATGCTACCAATTCTTAATTAGCACTAAACAGCTGTGGTCAGTGAGAATATCTTTTTTTTGGTGTTATACTGGCCCAAATATTTTCAACAAGTAGAAATGTGACTTGATGAGGATGATGGTAAAAAGAAATTCCAGGGATTATCAGAGTCATTTGGATTCATCATCAGGGATCATGGCCAATCCATCTGGTTGTGATATTCCACAAAATAAGTTACATTTAGTCCTGGGATAGAAAAGGTCAGGTTAATGGGGTTAATCCTTGAAAGTCTGCACCGATTTTCAGTCACTGCTGAAAATTTTTTTCCAGCAAACCGTCCGGTGGGTGTTACCGTCCATCGAGTCTTTCTGCTAAAGTGGATGAAAGGTGAACACTGACCTGGAGTCTGAAAGTGGTAGTGTTGACCCTTTTCAACATTTTTAACATCTATAAAACAAAGGCTATATTCAGAATATGGACTGCTCTTATCTCACTGCTGACAAAATGTTTCTATTGATCCTTAAAAGTACAGAAAAAATCTAAGTGTGTAGATATAATTTGTGAAATAAGAACGAACTACTAAATGTATTAAGCAGGCATCCATTAAAGCATGACATATAGACATTTTCAGTTACAAAAATAATGGGATTCTGTATTTCAAAAGCATAATTTAGTGCTTATCAGCTGTTTTGGAGTTTTGGAAACTTGCTCTGTCTTTGAAAATGTTTTTAATTATGCAGTAATATCACTCAAACAGAATTTTTAAGTCCAATCCTAATTAGCCTCACTATTATATCTCAGATATCTTTGCATAATATACAGTGAGCGACTCAGCTGTGGAAGGAAAATTCTGCTAGTTTATGTCTGAAGTGAACTGCTGATGTAAACAAACCTTTGACAGGATTAAATGGCCTTACAAATTTATCTAGTCTTAAAAGAGGGGTTAGAATCATTCCAGAAATAAGGGGTCTTCACTGTGCAACACTTGCAACATCGATCCAAAACACTTGCATCCTCAAGCTGTTAATAGGATAAGATAATTCCGCTGATCCTGCTTAAACAAATCACACTTAACAAGTGACTTTTACAACTCATTTAATAAGTAGTTACCTAAGAGGGAATACTTGTTTTTCTCATGTTTACAAGAAACATAGATAGAGTGATAGCTCAGTGCAAAGCTGGATGGATAAATAGTGCTTTGGGACTGAGCCATTTGGAAACAAAACAATAAAGCAGGGAGGGGGTTGAGAGTGCCCGAGTGCCGGGCTAAGGATCCTGTACTGATCAGCGCTGCATGATGCAGAAAACAGATGAGAAAGAGGAGGAGGAGGAGAGGAAGGAGGAGCGAACTGGGAACAGACTGGCTGAGGCTCGCAGCTCTCAGTCTCTTCTCTGTGCTTCGCCAAGCAGCTTCTCTGTGCTTTCCTCTTTCTCTCTCGCCCACATCGGCTTTAATACTCTTCTTGCCTGAGCTTACAAGAGGAAACGTAGCAACAGAGGGGCTCGCTCACTCGCTCGCACCAACTTCGCCCACGCCATGCTGCCCTGGAGAAGGAATAAGTTTGTTCTGGTGGAGGATGAGGCGAAGAGTAAACCCAAGAGCCTGGGGACTGGACTGACATACCACTCCATCCTCTCTTCTCTGCTGCGCTCCTGTCCTGACTTGCTACCCGACTGCCCCTTTGACTGGGTGGGTAGCATCTTCCACACAAAACGGCAAAAGGTTGAACTGAATAAAGAGGAGCCGGTTTATAATGTGCGCTACTTGGGAAGTGTGGTCACCATTACGGCAAAGGGAGATGGCTGCACCCAGGAGGCGGTGGCCAAAATCTGGGCGAGGAGCAACTATGGGGACCAGAGTGTCAAGATGAGGTTAACAGTGGGACCACAAGGGATCCGGATGAGTGCCGACAAATCCGGGAAAAAGAAACCCATCCATCTTTACTCCCTGAACAGGATCACTTATTGCACCGCTGACCCGTGCCGGCCCAAGATCCTGGCTTGGATTTATAGGCACCAGGTCAAGAACATGGCGGTGGTGCTCCGGTGTCACGCAGTCCTGGTTAGTAAGTCGGAGAAGGCCCAGGCAATCGCCCACAGCCTCTACCAGAATGCCACCTCCGCCTTCAGCGAGTTCAAGCGGCTGAAGCGTCAGAGTGATTTCCGGCACTGCCAGCAGCAGCTGCTCGGTGAGGAGGCAGTGCCCCTGATGCCTCTGAGGAGGCTGCTGAACGGGCAGTGCCACTACAGACCGCCTGCCGACAACCCCGGGACTGCCACCCGTCTCTGCTCCATCACAGAGGAAGAGGAAGAGGAGGAGGAATGTGAGAAAGAGAGCAAAGATAGAAAGGAAGAGGTGAAGGAAGCGGAGGAGGATGTAAAGGAGCAGCAGGACAAACAGAAGGTTTTAACGACAAACACAGACCCGACTCAGTTATTATCAAAGTTGGACATTGGGGATATTGCTCGACTGGAGCAGTGCCAAATCAACTTTGTCAGTGACAGCAACAACAATACATTTACCTTTATAACCTCTCTGGTGTGACTGTAACACAGTTTAAAGAGTGCAATTCTGCACTACAATGACACATTCCTCTCTCTGCCCTTCACTGGTACCCCACTCAGGCTCCCTCCTGCCCCAACCATGTAATGCAAAGTGTTTACCAGAAACTTCTCCAACTTACCGGGTGGACAAGAAGAGGCAGACGATCGTTTGTGGGAGTAATTCCTACTCTGCCCGGATGCCTCGGATTCGGGCTTGACTGTAGCAGTTTGGGAAACTGCATGTTTACACAGGAGGGCTGGTGATGCACAGACTAACAGCAGCACAATGACAAATGAGGACACTGGGTTCAGAAAACACGGGAGTGCTGAGAGACGCTGAGATCGCTGACATTTGTGTCACATATTGATTGCAGCACCGATCAGGATGTAATTAGTAGACCTCTGTCTCTTATTTTTGTGAGTATATTTCAAGCCTCGTTTGTAAACAGGGTCATTTTTTGGACTGACTTGTGATATTTTTCAGGGAGGTTCTTTGTAAATTTGTGTAACTTTTCTAAAATGACAATCCTCATTAAAATGACTCGCAGACTGACCTTTCCCAGCGAAGAAGTTTATTACGGTTTTACTAATGATAGCAGCCGACTAATGAATAAGGCTATAATTTAGGAGGCAAGCCATTGAGTCGACATGTTTATTGCTGCCATTTGTTAAGGTCCTTATCATTTATGCATGACAAGTCAGCAGTAACCTTTTTCGTGCTGAGCTATTGTCTTTTTTCTCATGACATCTTTGATCCTTTGGCTTTTAAAATGAACACTGTGATAAATGCGTGACCAGGGACTATTACATAACTGTTCATGCAGCATTGATTAATTCTTATAATGCATCTTTTAAAATATATATTTATGATTTGCTAAAGCAAAAACAAACTGTTTGCCACTGCTCTGCCCGTCTTAGTTTTGCTAATGCAGTTTTTCCATGAGCCCTTGCAAAAATGCAAATGACCCTCACTATTGAACACAAGTGTTTGAAATATGACTGTAGCTGATTTCCTGTTGATAATATCTGTGCTACTGTCCCAAGATGCATTGTGATTACTATGAGATGAAGCTATTTATTTTCCAAATATGATGAACAAAAATTACCCTTGCTTGGGTTTCCTTCTTGAATCTCAGGAGGAGTGTATTTCAAGATGGTATCAAAGAGATTATTCAAATGAATGCAACTGCTCAGCATTCCACTAGTGTACATTTGCATGTTTGTGATGTGAAAATATGTCTTACCATCACGTCAAACACAAGAGAACAGCCTATTTACATCCGATTAATCTGCTTTCAAACTGTATAGAAGGATAAATAAATGTTTTTGCCACAGAAAAGACAACTTTCAGCTGCCAGTTTCATTAGATGTTAATGTGGTTTGATAAATTTCTGCAAGCCTCGCAGTGGCTCTGCATCACTTAACCCTAAGGGGAGCAATTAATCAGCGGGCTGAATTGTTCAGAAAAGGAACATAAAGCACCTGCCTCGACAGGACGGCTGTCAGGCTCCGACAGTAACGAGTGATCCAAAACGGGGACCAGGAAGTTGACTTACTAATCAAGCATATTGCTGCCAAAATCAGCTATTTCTAATGAAGGAAGAGAGTTTAACCGGGTTTACTGGGATGATATGTAACTATACCATGTTTGGATTATATCACCATAAAAATAATAAATATATTAACGTTGAAAAGCTAGTAACAGTTAAACAATTCATGAATTCATGTCAGGTATCAAACATCAAAAGCCGTTTGAGCTGACTTTTCTCATTAGAGATTCTACTTTTGAAGAGGAATGGCTTCGACTTTATTGCTGCATGAGAAAGCAAAACCATTTGGAGTTGGGTTGAATTACTGAGACGGATTGCTGGAACATTTGAGATCAATAATTTTCTTTTCTTGAAATGAACTACCTCGGAAATAGAAGATGATCTCATGTCAGGAGATGGAAGATAAAGGATTCATTTGTCCTTGCAACAAATCCATTCATAGGAGAGATTACGGAATACTTTCATTTATGTGATTTTTTCCCCTGCATTTTAATACTCAGACACACAAAACACAACGCAATAAAGTCACACTGACATTCTGCTATGGGGTGGTTAAGCAGAGGAACCACTGTGTTTTTATGCAAACACAACTCTTGTCAGGCAAACATAAGAGAGGGAGCAGATGGCAGCAGCAAGGTGCACGCTGAGCTTTATCACACTCGTCTTCCAGAATAACAAGGGCTCAAGCCCATATCCGGAGCTTGTTATGTTTTGTCACATCGTCAGCCGCAGGAGATGCTCTTTAAAAACATAAAATCTAATCAAACCCAGCAGACCTGGGCCTGTCAAGTATTACATATAACCAAGCTGTGCCATTTTACAGCAGGGTGTCTGAGGAGATCCAAATAGCTGCTTCCGCCTGCACACATCTGTTCTTAGTCTTTCTCATCCTCATGCAGTGTCTGTGAGGCAAACACAAGGGTGTGTGACAGTACCACAGGCCTGCATGTCTCCACCACGACGAGGAGGAACAGAGGAATAAAATATTGTGTCCCAAAGTAGCTGGCGGCAGGCAGCAGTCCATTTTATTCCAGGGAGTAATGTGCAAAAAAACCTCCCAAAAAATAACCACACACACACAGCTTCCCCAAGAGCATGACAAAGAGGAAGAACAGTCCACAAAGCCCAAGGAAGGACACTGTGAATCACCGAGACGTTGGCCAGTACTGGGAGAAATGAACAATAATGAAACTTTATGAAATATAGCTGTAGGCAGCAGTGAGGAGGGACAAGCAGTTCAGCAGGGCACAGTCACTATGGCAACTTTTTCTGATCGTGTTAAAAGCCTGTCTGTAAGCACTGACAAGAAAACCATGGACTGGTGCTGGCATGAGGTCACCCAGTCATTTTGGGAGTCTGCATTTTGTAGTCTCAGTGTTAGCAATTTATGGTGGCAAAGGTGACTGTGGTTTGACAAAAGGGTGGAGTGGAGTTATCAGATAACACTTGCAAGCTTAGTTAGCAAGCAGCATCCACGAAACGTACACATAGAAGCACCTACTTGCTAATTAGTAACACACCACAACTGAGGCACAAGTTTATTGGATGGGCTGTACCACATCACACTCCAGAGGCAACATAAACATGGATGAGTGGTCCAGTTCATTAAGCTGACTGGCTACCAGTGCTGTGAATACAGCAAGTAAAGGGGGCAGTATTGCCAATGCCAACACTGATACTGATAGTGTTAACGTATAAAGGCCGCTTATGCAGTGGAGATTGTTGTGTTATCACTTATGAAATGAATAATCATGATTTTGCAAATTATGAAGTTTATTGGTGTAATTTTTACTTTCCACAATAATTAGTTAACATAGTAAAAGACACCATTCAGCTTTTCATGTATTTTGAAACTGCTCTTGTGCCTGTCTGTAAAGGGTCAGCATGTACTGTAGGTTAAAAAAAACAAGCAGAAATAGACAGAGTAAACAAAAAGGTTTGGACTTTTTTCATAGTACATTTTGAGGTATATCTTTTTTCATTTCCAAATAAATGATTCCTTTAACGAGTCAGCGGGCTACACACTGAACTTAGAGGGTAGCAACAAAATATCGATACTATCGCACTGTATCGATCCAATCAGACACCAGGATTAGCATTAATACTATCGATATTTGAATTGTTCCGCCCACCTCCACTGGTTAAGCCCATATAGACATGTATGGGCTTCAGCTTCCCGTGTAAAGGCACCTCGCAATCAAAGCAAACACACCTTAAGCCAAAAGAAAATTGAAACGTAATTGTAAAACATTCTCGTACTGTTCACTTGTTATTGTGGGGTTCTTTGTGCCCAGTTATAAATACTTTTAATGATGATAATTCTACTTTTGAAAACAGTGATCTGCAGGAATTAGCTAAGTTTTGAGTTTTAGCATTTCTCTGTTGGCTGCATTTTAAAAACGTATTTCTAGTCCTAATGTTGCTCCGTGGTAGAAAAAATAATAGTATTTCAACAAAATGCAAATTAAACTAATTTGGGGGTCCAGTCTTAACAAGTAGTGCAGATATGTGCCAATTTGGGGACAAATAATCAAACTTTGTGAAAACGTTGAAAGTCTTTTCAATCCTGTGTGGTGAAAATTGATATAAAATACAAATAGATCTGTGCACACCTCCAATTTTGACCCTTTGGTTGCACTAGATTGCTTGGTGGCATTGACCCAATTTATTGTGCCAAGTTAGTCTTAAAGTTTCACAAAAAGGCACCTTTAAAGGTACCATCTGAATCTCAGTTATCTATTAATATCATCAGATTTCCTTTGACCTTTCTCACAGCTATGACATTTGAAGAAATGTTGCATCACATTGTTCCAATACATTAGTTGCAGCTATCTTACTAAAATGAACTTGATTAAAGGAAACATGAAGACAACTTTAAATCACATCATATTTTCCATGCAAAAGGCTCTCTCCAAGATCCCAAAGTATTTCACCTTGTGATTTGTTTTGATTAATAAAAACCTGACTGCAGTATTTCCTCTGGCAAAACTAAAAGACACCATTGAAAATAACATTTCACAAAACATATTTTCTTGCTGGATTCATTACTGTCTCTTGAGACGTGTGACTGGAAACATCCACAGGTACCTTTTTTGCTTGGTGAAGACCTCAGCTGTGGTGGTTGTTTGTTTGCCCAGGTAGATAGAACAACAATGACACCTATCCACTAGGGCTGGGCCATATTATACCGTTCACGGTAATACCGGTATAATGTTAGGCAACGATAGGAAAATGAAATATCGCGATAGAATGGGAGTAAAACGCGCATGCGCAGTGCCTTTGTTTTCATACGCACATGGCCGATTGTTGAGTGAAACAGATGAACCAGAATTGGTTTGTAAAAATGGTGCAACTTCAGTGATGTGGAACTTATTTGGTGTTTGTCCGTCAGATACACGACAAAGCACATTTTTTTTGCAGAACATGCAAGCGGCCGTCGTTATTGTCGTATTTGTCGGACTAAGATGCTCTTAAATCTGGGAGTAATCTGGGTCCTAAACTCCGTATACTTCAGGTCAAACAACACTGCAGCATCACTGAGCGTTAAAAACTGTCTAAATTCTTTCATCTTTAATAAAACGATCAGCATTGCTGCTTTACCAGGTGTAACTATAAAGTTTAACTTCCAGGCATCCATGAAAACAAAAGTTATTACATTTAACGGAGTTAGAAGTTAGCAGGAAGCTAGCGGAAGTTAGCTCGCTAGTTTTGCTAGTTACCTAAGCATGATATAGCATGTTCTGACTGAGAGATTTCTGAAAAAAATCAAACGTACAGCTCTGCTATCACTTCCAACATAAATGAAGACAGGAAACTAAACAGCAGTGACGTTTGTAGGGTTACTGAAGTTGGGCTAGCTGGTATATAATGATGTGCTACGTGATCGCTAGCGACACAGCTATATTAGCATAACATAAACAGTGAAGCTGGAGGACGAACACTAACACTTTTCCACTTATAAAAGTTAACGTTAAGGTTCTTCATGGTTAGAGACAAATGCAATCGCATGGCAGGATGCTGTAAACGGACCAAACTTCAGTCAGGAGAACAACTGAGATAATCCATCCACAATACGAGGTTAGTCATTAATATACTGCAACATGGGAATAGAGCAGCTGCCAGAGAATTCAACATTAATGAATCAATGGTACAGAAGTGGAGGAAGCAAGAAGAATGAGTTTAATCAAGTTTGATTTATCTGACTGCTTTGTTTCGCTTAATGTGCCTTATAATCCTGTGCACCTTATGGTCCGAAAAATGCGTACTGCACACTGCAGTTTAATGTTGCAAAGCACCTCTTTTTAACTTCAGTGGATATTATACATGGTTATGCTCAGGATATGTCAGCCCATTTCTACTGGAAATGCCTTTTGGTTAAACTTTCAGCAAGGAATTTGCATTTGCACTGTTACATTTTTATAAAGCTTTAATGTACATAAAAACCAGCTTCTTGTTTAAGTGAAAATAAATGGAAGGTTGTCTTTTTGCGCTAGTAATGTTGTGGAGTTGTATTTTGTCTCGCATCAATTATATCGTCGGTTATATCGTTATCGCAAATTTTCAAATATATATCGTGATAAATATTTTTGGCCATATCGCCCTGCTCTACTATCCACACTCAAAAACAAAACTCAATAAGTGACAAGTGAAGTTCAGTCAAATAGCATTTTTCAGTTCTATAAGAGAAAAGACCTGAAAAAAGTGTTATTTTTGCAGTTAAACTGCAGTGTATGCTTGCTTGCCAGAGCTTCCCTCTGAGACCCGTGGATGTATTAAACAGAGCTGCATTGCCTGCCTCACCAGCCAAAAGTTTTCCAGTTACTGGGTTTGCTCCCATGGTTTCCAGTCCACTGCACAAATGCTTTAGCATTTTCCTGAATATAAAACTCATTTTACAGGCACTGTGGAGGTTTTACAAATATGCAACTCTGTGGATTAAAAATCATTGCAAAAATGGTTAAGAGACATACCAAAACCAGTGGGAAAACTTTTTTTTGTGGTCACTGGGACACACTGTGTCCCACTGATCTCCACTTCTTTCAGTACATATGTGATAACAGATTCATGCAACGATTAGTAAAAATCACTTCCTCATTTGCTGTTGTTTTCATTTCTACAGCTGTTTCTTTGCCTGAAATCAGGCAAATCATCATGAAAATGTTGGTGCTCACTAAACAACCCATGCTGCTCCAGAGACCGCGCCTTATTATCTGCTGCTGTCATTCTGCAGTTGCAGGGAGTTTACAAGTTCAAATGATCACAGCTAACAAGCATCATTTCCCCTACTGTGCAAATCTTATAACACCTTCTGAGAAAAATAGTTGCATATCTAGCAAGTTTCAGATGAGATGTGGTGGGTTTTGCCGCTCAGCATCACTGTCAGTATCACACTGAAGCCCTCAAACAACAAAAATGCACTGCAAGATGCACATTCAGGATTTTTCTTATAACTGCAACGATTTGTGTTTAATATTGCAAGATACAGCTGCCCCACAAGATCCTAAAGTGAACCAGAACTTGGTAGAATAAACTATCAAATAATCTCTTGAAACCACCACAACTGTTGTTCTTGAGTATAAACGGTCTCCTGGGAAAACAACATAAAAAAACAAAAAACCTGGAGTGTCAGTGAGGAGACCTGTACAACTATTTAACTCAGGAGTGCACGGATTCGTTTAGGCCATGTAATACCTACAGTTTTATAGTTTTCCCTCAAAAATATAATCAACAATAACATCTTTGTCATTTCACATGGACAACAAAATTGGATACAACTATATCATTGCAAGGTCAAAAGAGGTTTAAAAGTGTGACTATATAATATGCATAAAAAGTCAAAAAATTATACAAGTCTCTAAAAGTAATTATAAAAATGAAAGTAAAATAAATGGTAAATGGTAAATGGCCTGTATTTATATAGCGCTTTACTAGTCCCTAAGGACCCCAAAGCGCTTTACATATCCAGTCATCCACCCATTCACACACACATTCACACACTGGTGATGGTAAGCTACATTGTAGCCACAGCCACCCTGGGGCGCCCTGTAAAAAACACATTATACCACATATATAACATATTTCATATTCAACAATTCTAAAAACAAACATTTTGTCTCAAGAAATGTGGCCAAATGCACATCACGGACTATAAATGCTTTTTCTCTAGAAGGGTGTTTTCTTTTTCATTTTTCCCAGATTCATGGCCATGTGTGTGCTTTGCTGCTCCTGCCCGCACTACTTTATTGAAACTCAGCCTTCCCAACTAATTAACATGACATTTGCCATATTGGAAAAATTGCCCCTTTAAGATTATGTTTAATAATGTTACACAAAGGAGAAACAACACTGGGGAATGTAATAATAACCCTGTCACACACCACCTGACGTCTTTATACCACACAGTCGGAGGAATGCAGGAAGGCTGCACAAATTACTCGTGCACTGACGTCACAGGAGAGCCATTACAAGGACTAATTATGAAATCAATAACCCAGGAGCATAGGTTTGTGCTTCGAAAGTGTTCTTTTATGGCACCCAATTTGAGGCCGTGCTGCTTACGTCCTTGCAGGATCTGCAATTGCTTTGGAGTCATTGTGATTGTGCGTCTACTGCTTCACTGATTGCAATAGTGAGATCGAGTTACATGCTGAGTCAGTCTTGTATTACGCCTGTGATGTATGCTGTTTGAGTTGCATCGTGACATCAGCGGCGATCACAGAAAAACAGTTTTGGAAAGAGTGAAATAAAAAAAGGTATTTGAAGGAATATTTTAATGTTCTGAGAAATCCACTAATATACTTCACAAGACAGGTGAAAATATCAATACTAGAGTGATTTAGCAGCAGGGAATTCAGGCTAAAAGCCTTTGAAAGTTACCTCAGAAAAAAGAAACAGATGGACAGATGAACTGATGGGCATGTTTGAATTTATTTCTAAATTGGGTGTTATAACTCACATATTTCGCAGTACCATACGTAACTTAATTCTGGGGTTTCTCCCATTTTAATGAGAAACAGATTAAATTTTTAAAAATTTGTTTGAGTACACAAACAGGCTTCTAGCAATCTAATCCTTGAACATTAAAAGGCACAGAACAGAAGTCTCATATTAAACTAAATGTTGCACGCAGTTTAGTGATGAATATGTTTTCAGTGCTGGGCTAGAGGTATTCAGTGTAATATTTTAGTCAAATAAATGGATCCCTCCAGTCATAAAAGGTAGGTGAAGCTTCCTGCTTTGAAAAGTGAGCCAGTCTAGAATTGCCTTAAACTGCATTTCTACTGCCCAGCAGAGGATTTGCAAAAAATACGTTAGATTGTGTTGCAGTCTATTAGAAATTCTCCCTTCTGCTTACTTATTTGTGACTTCAGCAAACATTTCCACGATGATCTGATTCTCTAGTTTCAAGTCTTACTTTTTTTCATTTGAATATTATAGTCACATTTATAGCCATAAAGGAGGAGACACAGAGTATGTTTTATGGTGCGCCTGCCTTGTGATTGACAATTTACTACACATGCCTTCAGAGTCGTCAGTTTCTCAAACTGATTTAGCCCTCGCTCAAAGTTTGAGGTTCAAAAGAATAAGCTGTGATAAAAATGCTTTGCTCTCAGAATTCACACCCTTTGCATGTCTGACATGTGCTTTGTACTCTCTGTAAAGCAGGGCAAAAAAGCTGTGTGACACACAAGTAGGGCGTCTGTTTGCCAGTTTGTCTTAGTGCTTATGTTACCGGCACCAGACCTAGGGGAATCTGGACCGGCAGCAAGCGGCACACAGGCTAGAGAGCACTGCGTAGCCAAATATGAGCAAACTGTGGATTAATAGAGAGGACACCGAAGTTAGCGTCTTGCTCAGGCCGGAGCTCATTTATTTCTCTACATATACACAATACAAATCACACTAGACCATGCATTCTTCCCATAAAATAACAGAGTTCATAAACAAAAATGAAGTTACAAAAAGCATTCTCTCAAAAGCAAAATAAATACAAACTAATTCAAAATGACTTTACATACTCACAACTTAAACAAAACACTCACGGTTAAAGCATAACAACATACCACATTCACACAACCTTTCCCCACATTCGCGCCATATACGCTATTACTTTTGAACATGGCGTCCCTTGAACGCAACACAACATGGCGGCAGACGACTGCAAACGTTGTTTCACCAACAAAAAGCTTTCCCCTTAATACATGTACTCAGTACTGCTTGGCTAACACTAAAACAACCACTACAACACATTTTCGGAAGTCGCAGGTTGCCACTGTCATAGCATATACTTATAGTGCTACGTAGCATTATAGCATTATGCCGATGATACACTAATACTCATTACAACGAAATACCACAAAACAACATCATCACTCTCATCTCAAAATATAGCCGAACAGTTGTTACTCAACTTACATGACATTTAGAACCAGTTCGGTAACATAAAAGTTTGTTTGTCAGTACCTGTGGATTAATAGAGAGGACACCGAAGTTAGCGTCTTGCTCAGGCCGGAGCTCATTTATTTCTGAGCTGCGCATGCGCAGAGCCTATATCTAGTCTCTCTGGTAGTTCCACAGCAGTGCAAGAGCACCATCTACTGGCATAATGAAATATAACCATGGTCTGGCAACACATAACAATGTCAAAATAAGTCACAATAATAAACAAAAAAATAAGGGGGTAATTGGTTTTCTTACAAAAATAAACATGTAGCTTTTTCAACCTGCTACACTCTCCCCTGCTTTAAGAGATGGCTCCGGACATCTGGAACCAAACTAACACACTTCATGGCGTTTGCCCAAAGTCTTTAAAGTCTAATAGTCAAAACTATTACAGTTCCAGGAGTAATGTCAAAAGGTCTTTTGGTCACCAGTCTAACATGTCCATACTGGTGTGGGGTAATAACAGTCAGGAACAGCTGGGTAAAGTGGCATGTGGCAGGGAACATATGCAAGCATCATGTTTGCTCCAGGTCTCCAGAGCTGATATGAAGGCTGTCCCATTTGGCTATATGTAAAAACCTCTCTCGGTTTCACAGCTCTGGTCGACCTCCGTATTGGTGGCACATCCCATTCTGGTGTCTCTGGGGCAGGGTCCCTGTTATCCACACAGCTCTCCGACCCTGTGTCCTCCATAAGATCCTCAGTTGCAGGTTCCTCCTGGGTTTCCACAGTTGGTGATGAAACAACAGGCATTGGGAAATCTGCTGGTTCTGTAGATACAGCTGGTGGGACTGCACTTCCCTGCTGCACTTCCACTGATTCCATTTCGTGTCTTATTGGCTGAAACTCAGGAGCTACAGCTCTCAGTTCACTGTGTGGTCTCGGCTGAGGCCTTTTGGGGTTAACTCTCCTCCACTGATACACAGGTATAGTTCTCAGGCTGTATGTGTACCCTTCCTCTTCATCCGAATGATCAGACTCATGTTCCACTGTTTCACTGGGGTTTGTCTCTCCCAGTCTTTGTGTTTGTCTTTTCTGACGTCCCTGCTGATCTTGCTCTACCGGCAAATCAGTCACAAGCAGCAGGAGGTTTCGATGCAGGACACGAAAGGTTTTGTCTCCTGTTTCTGATTGTACCCTATATACAGGTCCATCTCCAATCTTCTCAACAACTCTGTGAATTTTCTTTTCCCAGTAGGCACGTAGTTTGCCTGGACCACCTCGCTCGGAGAGATTTCTGACAAGCACTCGATCTCCTGGTTGCAGTGCGATGCCTTTGATGTGCTGATCATAATGCTTTTTCCCCTTTGCAGAGGACTTTGCACTGTTTTCTGAAGCAATTTTATAGGCTTCCTGCATGCGTGCAGCCCACTTTTGTGCATACTCCTGTCTGGACTGTGACTCTTTTTCAGGTTTTAAATCAAAAAGCAGATCAACAGGCAAGCGTGGGGCTCTTCCATAAAGGAGGAAGAAAGGTGAATAGCCCGTTGCCTCATGTCTTGTGCAGTTATATGCATGGACTATATGGGGCAAATGATCCTTCCATTCTGCCTTTTTCTCCTCATGAAGAGTCCGTAGCATTTGTAGAAGTGTTCTATTTAGACGCTCAACAGGATTTCCCTGTGGGTGGTAGGGGGTTGTTCGAGAGTGGCCTATTCCTGCCAGCTGTTTGAGTCTTTGGAAAAGGTTGTTCTCAAACTCCCGGCCTTGGTCATGATGCAGCTTTTCAGGGTACCCGAAACGCGGGATAAAGTCAAGAAAGATTTTCTCAGCTGCTGTTTTGCCAGATTTATTCTTAGTCGGGTAAGCTTGGGCAAAACGGGTAAAGTGATCTACCAAGACTAAAATGTACTCAAAGCCACCTTTACTTAGTTCTAGATGTAAATAGTCAACCGAAATGAGTTCAAAGGGGGCACTGGTTGTTATCGAGCCCATTGGTGCTCTCTCTGGGACATTTGGCCGTTTCTGTTTGATACAAGGGCACTGGCGAATGACATAGTCCTCAATGTCACGCTGCATAAAAGGCCAGTAAAACCTCTCCCTTGCTAACTGAATGACTTTGTCAGCACCAACATGTCCCATATCATCATGCAGGTGTTTCAGTACAGTTTGCTTCAGCTTACTGGGTAGAATCAGCTGTTTTCTTTGTCCAGTCTGTCTGTACAGTATTCCTTCCTCAAGTACAAGTCTGTTCCATTCATGTACTAGCCTACGTGTCTCTTGTCCTAGCTGTCTCTTATCTTTACTATTAGGACTCCATCTACTCCTTTTCAAATTTATCACCTCACAGATAGGGGGGTCCTCCCTCTGCGCAGCCCTGATGTTTTCTGGGGTGATGACAGGGGCACCTTCAGGGGGTGTGTCATCAACACAGTGCAGTGCAGCCACCCATGGTACATCACCGTCTCTCATGGCTTTGTCTCCTTGCCAGATTGCAGAAACCACTTCTGGGGACAGTGTCTCAGTATACTCCATGAGGTGTTCCTGGAGTGGCAATGGATAGCGGGAGAGCGTGTCAGCGTCTGTGTTGGACTTGCCTGGTCTATACTTTACAGTGAAATGGAAGTCAGCTAATTCGCCCACCCACCGATGTCCCACAGCGTTTAACTTTGCTGTGCTCAAGATGTATGTGAGGGGATTATTATCTGTGTACACTGTGAAAGTGGGTGCATAGTAGAGGTAATCCCTAAATTTATCACAAATTGCCCACTTCAGGGCAAGGAATTCAAGCTTGCCAGAATGGAGATGGTAATTTTTCTCAGCAGGCGTGAGTGTCCTGGAACCATAAGCAATGACACAGAGCTTTTCCCCCTGTTGCTGATAAAGCACAGCCCCCAGGCCTTCATTTGATGCATCTGTGTGTAGCACAAAGGGCAAACTGAAATCTGGGTAAGCCAGGACAGGTGGACTGGTTAACATATCCACCAGACGTGACACCACAGTACGATGTTCTGCGGTCCATTGCACTGGTGTTTTGGAAGGAAGCTGACCACCATTTGTGCGCTTTAACTTGATTTTGGCTCTAGTTGAGCTACATTGCAGGCTAGGATCACTGGGACTCTCAATAAGCTTAAACAGTGGTCTCGCTATTCTAGAAAAGTCCTGAATGAATGTCCTGTAATAACCTAGAAACCCTAGGAGTGCTCTGACCTCTCCCACGTTCTTTGGCTCTCGGTCTCTCAAATGTTCCACTGCTTCGAGATCTTTTGGGTCTATCTGGACACCTTCACTGGTCACCAAGCGCCCAACATACCTGACCTGACGCTTAAACAGTTCACATTTTTTGGGACGTAGCTTCACACCATGCTCTCGCAGGCGGCAAAGCACATGCCTCAGATCATCAACATGGTCATGAAAAGTCTTGGAAAAGCAAAGCACATCATCTAAATATGGTGAGCAGCACTCATCCCTCAGACCATCAAGGACCCCCTCCATGCATCTCTGAAATGCTGCTGGGGCGCTGGTAAGGCCAAATGGGAGGCGGATCCACTCGTACAACCCCCACGGCGTGCTGAATGCTGTCAGGTGTCTTGAGCTTTCATCAACAAAGCCCTGGTGGTACGCACTACCCTGGTCGAGTATTGAAAACCATGAATAGCCCCCCAAATTATCCAGCAGGTCTTGGATGCGTGGTAGTGGGTGGCGGTCAGCAATGGTTTTACGGTTAAGGCCCCGAAAGTCAATACACAAGCGTAAGCTTTTGTCTTTCTTTCGGACACACACCACCGGAGATGAGTAGGGTGATGTGGACTTTCTGATCCAGCCGTTGTCCAGCAAATTCTGAACATATTCTTTTACCTCTTTATACAAAGGTTTGGGGACCGAATTGTAGGATGTCTGGACAGGCGTATCGTCTTTCAGATTAATTTTCAACTGCAAGCTTGGGATGCAACCAATGTCAGAGTCACTTTGGGCAAAAACATCTGACTGTTCATACAACATATCTCTAACTACCTTTTGTTCATCCTCTGTCAGGTAGGACAAATCAACAGGTGGATGCCATCTCTGACCTTCATTGACTTCTGTCTGGTGCTTTTCGTTACCTAGCTGAACTGAACACACTTTTACATTTGTATGGGCTGATGACCCTGCGTCAGCGGAGAGATACTTGACAGGTTTTACTTCAGTCACCTCTTCCAATGTACCTAAGACTGTTCTTTTGGAGAGAAAAATGTCATGTTTGGTAGGATTCTGAATGGGAATCTTAACAATTTTTGTCAACCCACTGGGGACATCTACCAAAGCTGGGAACAACTCCAAACCCTCGGGGCAGCTGTTCTCTAGATTTGGTTGGAAGAGTCGTGGGCCACCTCTTGGCCATTCTCTGACTCTACACTTTACTTCACAAATCTGTCCTGCAGGAATCATTACACCTTTTTTTCCTGTTCTCACACTACACTCAGGATCTATTTCATCAGGGGTGGGCATCTGAAGTGCTGAAACTAGAGCATCTACTGCACTGCTGCTGACACTTAATGCTTCTTTGAGGAGCGCAGACAGGTCAGCCCCACCTCTCTGTTCTTTATTGGTTTTTAGGATTTCAGCTATTACGTTGCTGCCTAAAATAGGACAGTTAAGGTTGTGCTGACTGATAAGCACTGGCACTTGTATGGCGACATGCCCATAGTTCACACTCTGAATTTGAAGTTCCGTGTCTGCCCAACCATCAAATGGAACGTCTGTACCATTAGCTGCCGCTATTTCCAGAGGCTGGTCTGAAAGGAGGGACTCAAGTGGCTTGATCTTAATGTGGGGGATGTTTTTCTCTATCCATGCTCTTGACACCATGGTCACTTGGGCCCCTGAATCAAGCAGCATCTTAAGTGGTACTCCATTGATGGCACATGAGACCATACATCTGTTCCCAATAAGCTGTGCAGTGGGTTTCACTGGTGGTGCAGGACTGGGTGCATTTGATCTCACCACACTTGAAGTCTTAGTAAAACTGGTGTGTGCTGGGGACTCCTCGGCTTGTTCGGTCACTGGCAGCCCCTCTCCAGTGACCTCACCCCGTTTCCCGACACCTTACGCCGCAGGCAGCCAATAGCCCGGTGTCCTGGCTGGCCACACGCAAAACAGTGGGGGCAGCTCACTTTGCCTTGCTGTACACAATCACCACATCTGCCCCAGTTCTCAGCTGGAGGTGTTGGAGGGTGGTTCAGGGGCGAGCAGGAGTCTCCAGATGTCACACTATCAGTCTGGCTCACCACTTTAGTTAACTGTCTGGTCAATGAAGACACTTGGGCAGTCAGTTCTCTAATAGCTGCACGGTTAGCCTGTAGCTCAGTGTCAACCTTCGCTTGCTCAGTCAAGTCAGTGTTAGCAAGCTGAGCGGCACTTATAGTCACAGGTCTAATTTTAGATGCTGTACCCAGTCGCCTCAGTCTCTCAGCTTCCTCACTGGTGGACTTTGTAATCTGTTCAAGCAAAAAGTCGTCACTAACCTGCAAGTCATTAAGAAAAGGTTTGAGGTCTTGTCTCACATAGTTGTTTTTTTCATTGAACCCTTGATAAAGTGTATGAAGAAATGTGCCCTGCACAAGCTTTTTGTCATAGCTAAAGTCTGCACCAGGCTGTCGTGACTCAAATAGTACACGCTGTTTTAACCCTATAATTCTGTACAAAAACTGCTGTGCACTCTCTTTGTCTTGCTGCTTAGCATTACTTAGCTCTTGAAAGAGTTCAGCACTATTCTTGTCTCGAATATGAGAGCGGAGAAGTTTCTTCAAACCATCAACTGTCAAATCATCTTTGTTGGTTAACATTTCCTTGAGAGTACCAGGCTTCATTATCTTTAGCACGGTTCTGATTATTTCACACTCAGTAAACCCTTCTTGTAACCCCTCATCAATTTGTTTGCACAGACTACTGTAGGACATATCCGAGCCAAGATCTGAAATTTGTCCACCATGCAACTTGAATTCTCTGCGTGGAAACAAAGCTGCCACATCACTGAGACTCAAAACTTGGTCATATCCTCTGGACGGACGACTCACCCTGCCAGGGGAAACCCCAGCGACACTAGGCGCCGGTGACACTGAAGCTGGGATGTTGAAGTTCTTGGTGGGCGTATCAGTGTCTCTTAGCACGGATGAGGGAAAGGTAGAGATGTCTCTGTCCTGCGGTAGAATGGGCTGTGTGTGAGAGTCTTTGTTAGGGTGTGATGGTAGAGTGGGGATGTGGTCAGCTGGCATAGCCAGGTGTCTGTCAGGATGTGTGGGGTCAGTGTGGGGTGAAGTAGGGCACTCCTGCTGCTGGTTAGGAATGTCTTCCATCTCAAGCGGCACGGCCAGATGATCTCCAGCCCCTCCGACGTCCGTTGACAGCAGGTCACTCACGATGTCGTCGAGGAGCAAGAGCTGGGCCATACCTTCATCCTCCAATGCTCTCAACTTTTCACCTCTGATGTACTCAACGATCAGGTCATACAGTTCTGGTTCATCTAAGCCATCAAGATTGCGAGTCATACTGCCATCCTCCACTGAAGAAACCACAGTGCGCAGCTGGCTCACACTCAAATCACAAAGTCTTTTCTGGATCTTTACTATCAACAACCGCCGTGGGGTAACAGTGGCCATCTTGACGTTTTGACTGTGACCTGGGCTCCCTGGATGACGCACTCAATGCAGCCTTCCCTGAGACTTTGGACACCAGTTCTGGTCGTTTGGCACACACGTCACCACTAGACGATCCCGGACGAGCCCCCAGTTGTTACCGGCACCAGACCTAGGGGAATCTGGACCGGCAGCAAGCGGCACACAGGCTAGAGAGCACTGCGTAGCCAAATATGAGCAAACTGTGGATTAATAGAGAGGACACCGAAGTTAGCGTCTTGCTCAGGCCGGAGCTCATTTATTTCTCTACATATACACAATACAAATCACACTAGACCATGCATTCTTCCCATAAAATAACAGAGTTCATAAACAAAAATGAAGTTACAAAAAGCATTCTCTCAAAAGCAAAATAAATACAAACTAATTCAAAATGACTTTACATACTCACAACTTAAACAAAACACTCACGGTTAAAGCATAACAACATACCACATTCACACAACCTTTCCCCACATTCGCGCCATATACGCTATTACTTTTGAACATGGCGTCCCTTGAACGCAACACAACATGGCGGCAGACGACTGCAAACGTTGTTTCACCAACAAAAAGCTTTCCCCTTAATACATGTACTCAGTACTGCTTGGCTAACACTAAAACAACCACTACAACACATTTTCGGAAGTCGCAGGTTGCCACTGTCATAGCATATACTTATAGTGCTACGTAGCATTATAGCATTATGCCGATGATACACTAATACTCATTACAACGAAATACCACAAAACAACATCATCACTCTCATCTCAAAATATAGCCGAACAGTTGTTACTCAACTTACATGACATTTAGAACCAGTTCGGTAACATAAAAGTTTGTTTGTCAGTACCTGTGGATTAATAGAGAGGACACCGAAGTTAGCGTCTTGCTCAGGCCGGAGCTCATTTATTTCTGAGCTGCGCATGCGCAGAGCCTATAGCTAGTCTCTCTGGTAGTTCCACAGCAGTGCAAGAGCACCATCTACTGGCATAATGAAATATAACCATGGTCTGGCAACACATAACAATGTCAAAATAAGTCACAATAATAAACAAAAAAATAAGGGGGTAATTGGTTTTCTTACAAAAATAAACATGTAGCTTTTTCAACCTGCTACACTTACAAACTTAGAACTGGGTATTTTGTAAAATTTCTGTCATCTGTAATCAAAAGGATAAAAGGAAGTTGTTCCTCCCCACCATCACTGAGGGCTTGCTCATGTGGGACTGTTGGATTTGCTCTCTAATCTTTACGACCCAGAGTGCCTTGAAACGACTGTTATGCACTGCACTCAATATACACTCCTTCTTTCAGTTGCTCCCAGCTATAAGGGGTTGCCACATTTGATCATCTACCTCCATCTGAACCTATAGATTCCTCTTCAGTCACACCAAACCTCTGCATGTTACTACATCCATGAACCTTCTCTTCAATCTTTCACTTTTCCTTCTTCCTGGCAGCTTAATATGCAAGGCCCTTTGTCCAGCATATCCACTATCCCTCCTGTCCAAATGCCCAAACCATCTCAGCGAAGCCTCTAACTTTGTCTCCATAACGCTCGACCTGAGCTGTCCCTCCGATATATCCATTTCGACTCCTGCCCATCTTTTTTGTCAGTGCCTCCCAGACATACATCATAGCATCATCTTGTAAACCTTCTTTTTCACTCTTGCTCCTGTCCTCCCACCAAAAATCACCCCTGACACTCATCTCCACCCACTCCACCCTGTCAGCACTTTCTTCTATACCTGCCTTGTGCATAGTCTGTTGCTTTTGATGTTTGAACTCAGGTTCTTAAACTCATTTACCTTCACAATCTCTACCCATGCATGCGGAGCTTTTCACATGTCTCTGTCATTTATTTTCTTTCTAGTGCATACCTCCACCTCTCCAGGGACTCTTCCACCCACTCCAACTCTCACTACAGATTGTCATCTGCAAACATCATAGTCTGTTAAGACCTGCCTGACCTCACCTGTCAACCTGTCCATCCCATCACCACCACTGCAAACAAAAAAGGGGCTCAGAATCGATCGCTAAAGTAATCCCACCGCCATCTTGAGCCCATCTGTCACTCCTACCACACACCTCACTACTGTGTGGCTGTCCCCATGCAATCACTAAACACTACACTACAATATACACTCACTAACAGTTTATTAGGTACACCCGTTCAACTGCTTCCTTTAAATGGAAATATAATCAAGATGACCTGTTGAAGTTCAAACTGAGCATCAGAATCAGTGGGAAAAAAGAATTTAAGTAACTCGGAGGTTGTTGGTTAGAGGAGAAATGCCAGACTGTTTGGGCTCATGGAAAGCTCAAATATAGATAAATCTCTAAATGCAAAACATTTTCAACATTTAAGAAGATGAGCTACAGCAGCAGAAGACCACGCTGGGTGCAAATCCTGTTAGCTAAGTGTCACGGTACTGGGTGTAATTGTAGTTTAAGTTATATTCTTGGATTTGTTGTTTTTCATTGTTTTGGTTCTCTTTATTGTTTTCTGCTTGTGTTATATTTAATCTCCCTGGTCTTTATTTTTCTGTCACGGTGCCTTCCCTGTGTTCCACAGTTAGTTACTCTTGTCTCCGTATTTCTGGTTCCCTAGTCTGTCATGGCTCCATGTCACAGTGTCAAGTCCACGTCTTTGTGCATGTTTCTTGTTTCCTGTTTTACTCTGACAGTCTCGCATCCCATGCTCAGTGTTTTCAGTTTTGCTTCCTCCCTGTTTTTTTAATTCCCTCGTTACTCCCTTGTGTATTTAATCCCTGTGTTTTCCTCTGTCTGTTGTTGTGTTGTCACCCCACATTGCTGTGTGTTTCTCTGTGCTCCTAGTTTCCCTTGTTGTTTCTTGTCTGCTCCTAGTTTCTAGTTTCCTTGTTTCCTAAGTTGTTAGTTTCCTAGTTTCTAGTGTTTTAGGTTCTCTTTCCTTTTCAACTGTTTGTATTACCTGAATTTTGTTACAGCATTAAAGCTGGCTTCCTGAGTTCACTCCTTTGTTGTTCGTGAGTCCTGCATTTGGATCCTTCATCCTGTCTGTCACACAGCACTAAATGTGACACTGAGAACAGAAAGATAAGGTTACAGTACACATGGGCTCACATTTCCAGCACCTTGTTGAATCTGTGCAAAAAAGAATTAAGGCAGCTCTCCAAAACAGCAATAGGAAGGTGTAACTAAACAAAGAACATGTATAAATACAATTTAATAGAATGGAAAGAAGAAAATGCTCATTGTATACTATTACACTTCTACTTTGGGTCTTGGTATTGTTTTATTTTACTTCCAGCACATTTACGCCATGCTACACTGCATCTCCTGACTGCATTGGTAACAAACAAGGGTAACACTATGTAATATGACCTGGAATCTAACATTGGGCAAACATTTTTATAGCTGATTTCCTTTTTTCTGTCTACTTTAATTGGCTTCTGGTAGTATAGCTTATCAATCATTTTTGAAAACCTTTTTCTTAAAGAAGCATGTTAGGGAGAGTTTACCGTCAATCAAATTGAGTCTGCTGCATTTCTCACGTCTTTCCTTTTATGTTTCCTACCTCTGATTATTAACATTGACCAAGATTTAAAGATCATGTGAACTTTCTGCAGAGGTAGAATATTCCAGTCATGTTATTTGTTCGTCTTCTAAAGGCATTTTATATTTAGCTCTTAGAAAACACTAGGGGGCAACCGGAAAGTAATGCACTGCAATTATCATCAAACTCACCGCTATTTGCAGGAACAGCAGAGGTGTACTTGTCATTATACCTGTGGCTCTCCGAGTTCAGTCTGATGCAGCATTTTTAGCTCTTTGATGTCTCAGTGAAAGGCATGACTAATGTAATGACCCAGCAGAAGCACAGTGGAGAAAGTTTTATGAAACAGAAAGAAACAAGGCTCTATCAGAAGGAAGAAAACATCCCTATTTACCCCTTAAGCATTTTGGTGGACGGTGAAGAGGCAATCAGTCCAACATCCATTTGTTTCCCAGTTTTCTATTACCTAGGGAATGGAGAAACAAGGCACGAGAGAGCAATCACTTAGGCACATATGCACACACACACACAATCGAACACACACAAGCAGTCATGAAAGAAACTGGGCCAAGACAAACAAATACACATAGAAGGCTGAGGGCATTTCATTTAAGTAGACAGTGTTTGAGGATGAGATAAGGCTTTTTTTTTGTCTATTTGATGATCTACAGAGAGTGGCAGGTAGATAAAAGGGGCAGTGGAGTGTGTGGATTTGGCCGGCATGTGAGTGGGTTGGCACATGACACAGGAGCCAGTTTATGGATATAAGCCAGCCATGGCCACAGTACCTGAATAAACAAGGATGCACAAAAACAAACAGGCTGGACCTCTGCAGCCTATTAGAGAGGACACTCCAGGGGTACAGATTTATTTTCGGCATCACTACACTGATGATCAAATTTCAGCATCAGTACCTGATGACTGATTTTTATTCATTTATCTCATTAAAGAAAAAACCCCACAAACACTACACACAACTAGAGAAAACAAATGCATGGATTTGTGAGTACAGGTGTAACGTGAAGTTTATTCATGCATTTTATCTGAATATATTAAATGGAATGCATAAATTAGTAACACTCTCAGTAGAAAGATGTAAAAGTATCCCTTAAATAATTAGAGCACTTCAGTTGCTGGATGTAATTGATGAAATCTTAAAAATATTTAATTATATTTTTAAGTGGTCAGTTTAGGCTGTTTTTCCCTTTTTAAACTCGCTGACATTTTAATCAACTGCATGAAAAGGTGGCCTTGATCTAATGAGGTCTAATTGTTAAGCTAACAATGAAGCAAACATCATTTGATTATGTTGTGCTCTGCAAGTACTGCCTTAACTGGATTATAATACATAATAACATTTTATTATTAAAAAGAGAGGCATGACTACAATTTTTGACTCGTTGTTGTTGTTGACATGTACAGTCGACATCAGAGTGCTTGTCTTTTTTATTTTTCTAGTAAAATCAAAATATGATGACCCTCTGAAAGTTAGGTAATGCATGCAAAAGCCAGATAGGGTCAGACATGATATGCAATGACTTCCCCCCCCCCCCCCATGCATCTTTAGTATTTGTTGAGCCAAATCCATAGCTTAGATGTCTGAAATATTTGGCATGAAAAGAGACATTTAAATTTTTTTTAAATAAAATCCATATGGAGGTGCAAGGCATAAATCAGGCTATCAACATTACCATCAGTCTCACTGATGCCACCTCTGGAATAAATGGAGATATGACGGTGATTTCCCTTTTACAGCTTCTTCCATAGCTTGGACAAAGTGGCTTGATTAAGGGAGTAATCAAAACATTCTACCTAGCCACCAAAAACCCCTCCAAAATATCAGAAAAATTGATAACTGAATCGAAATCTTTAAATTACCGCTATCATTCAAAGAAATCCATAACAGTCTGTCTTCATAACAGTCCGACATGTGCAATAAAAGTCAAAGATGAAACACATTGCACTGAAACAGAACTAGAGACTCATTGCCTGAAGATTTTTTAAGCATAATGCTGGCTCGTATTGATTTTTTTGGGGGTTGCTTTGTTTTTCTTTTAGGATGCAGTGGGCTGGAGAGGTCTGTGGGTTGGTTGCAGCCCTCAGGATGTATTTTGTATTTGTGCATTATATAGCAAAAGTCAGACGCCTACCTCAACAGAGTCCTTTTGATGTGGAGTAGTAGCAACTGTACTCCAAGCCTCTCCTGATGACTGAGCTCCTCACACTAAGTCCAAGGATGAGCCCCTTCATGCTGCCTGTTAGCTTCACCCTTTGTACAAATCTTTCCACATGCTCAGATTTTTCACAGGCTACAACATTTGATTGATGGTGGCACAAAAAGTGAGGAGGTCACAGTAATTCAGCTGGATTGATGATTCTCAGTGTGCAAAATTCAATCCAATAGCCAGTCCATCTAATAGCTATTATGGATATTTAGGCCAGTATTGCCAAGCCGAGGGCCACAGTGCTGCTGTCATGACTTAGAAGTGAAATAAGGCTAAGCCTCTGGGCAGTTTTGAACTCTCTGGATACTTTTTTTGAATCCGTTCAACCCTTTTTAGAGCTAAAAATTAAATTAAATCCCAGAAATTAATTGGTATTTAATAACACATACTCACGAGAATTTAAATATTTTCTTAGGCAATTTCCTTGAGACTAATGACTCCCTAAACAGAGGGTTCATTTGGATGACCCCATTTGGCATTTTAAGATGCATGACAAATCCTCTCACTCCCTAAGACAGTGCACTTGTTCAGATGGTATCAGGAGAATGTCATTATAAAACCTGCCAATCTTGGGGGGCGGGCGGCAACTAGACAGTGTAACCTTGAAGCTTAAGGAGATAAAATTGGCGATATTTATGGAGTAGCAAGCGTTTGGCATGGAGACTTTATGGGGTGACAGAAACTAAAAAAGACTTTCAGCTTGGAAATATGGTGAAAGTGCAAACTCTCAAACACTGAGCTATAAAGGAGCTGTCACTGCTTTGCTGACTAATGTGTCTTTTTGTTTCGGTCTTGGAACAAATAACTTTACTGCTTTTTAATCTGGCTGCTTTGCTTTTGTCTGCAGAATGAGCAGTTTGAGAGATTGCGGTAGCTGCAGGCAATATGAAAACTCTTTGTGCTTGGGTTTAGTCGGGTTTAATCCATCCCTGATGCAATCAAACATGACTATTGCTAAACATGACACACTTCAGAAAAACAACCTTGCCATTACCCATCTAACAGTGGAAGTTGGCAACCCTACAAACACATTTAGCAGGGTAAAAAAAAAAAAGCCATCAGCAGCTGTGACTTGGGGAGGCAGCACAGAAAGCTGTGGGGGCTGAGAGAAAACGGAGGGAAGTGCAGGGGCGGCTAGCAGCAGCTGGGTGTAATTGGTCTGTTACCAATACTGTGTCCTCCCGGGGCTACTGGTTTCGTACAGTGGCACAGCTGTTTGTTTCTTACTTTAAGGGCATATAATTAATTTTTGACCTTCTCATCTATGCCACATTTCCTTCCCATCTTTACAACTTCTATAGCTTCGAGTGTTTTAATTAGCTTTACAGAGTTTGCATGCTTTGTCGAGCCCTTATTAGGTTGTGTAGGCCATACTCATTCATAGTGTTGTATCATTACTCAGTAAAAGTAATGTATTACATAGTATTACTCATTACTTTAAAAAAGTGATATGTTACCAGAGTTATTTAGTCCCTGTAGAAAGTAATGTGTTACACGGCTCATCAAATATGGAACATGGCCTGAGATGCACTGTCTCATAATTACCACTTAACATAGACCTTAGGCTACTATCCTGCACAATATCCAAAGATATTATCCTAAGATCATCATTTTAATGCTTTTTAATGTTTAAGCCAATAGCAAGTTGTTAGCGAGCCACAACAAACAGGACTTCAGTGAAAAAAGTTTTTAGCGCTTGTTGTTTTGTTTGCTTGCAAAGTGTTATTGTTTCGTCTGCAGAATTTTTCATTTTTGCAGATGCTTGCAAAGAGTTGATGTTGTGTGTGGATAGTTGTTTCTGGCTTGGGCTCAGTTTGCACTGCGGGCAATAAAAATAAAAGCAATATTAATATCTCCTCTCCTTTTTAGGAATGCATTCGGATGACATAGACAGCATGTTTTTCAAAAGCAGAGAGCTGCACAACCATGAGAGAGCATGGAAACTCTAGGGACCTACCTGGGTTTGAACCCTAACTAATGAGCCACACTGCCGCCATTATTCTCCTCCACATATAACATGAGATTGTATTTGATTTGATTGTATTTTTTTTAGTCCACCCTTTGTCCAGATGATTAAAGAACATTTGTACAGTAATGCATTAACATTACCACCTTACAGAAAAATGTTCCACCCAGCAGTGCTCATTGTCTGCTTGTAAGATAATGAAGCATTCATGAAAACCTTTTAATCATTTCTTAATAAGGTCGCTTTTATTTTTCTGATTATTATAATTTTTTTTTATAGATGAATAGTAAATGCTTATTTCAAGATGGTTAATAGAAACAACTTATCAAGCACTTCAACATTTCTTATTTTTTAGCTGGGATTAGCACTCTAAATCACCTTGGTACTTCCCTCTAAAATCTTCACCACAGATAAAGGAAAGCTGTAACATCACAAAGGTTTATGTCAGGCCAAACGCTTTACAATATTGGTTTTATTTTTAGCATCAGTGCATCACGCATATCTGCTTGAATGTTCAAACGTCTATAAATTCATCAGATCTCCTTACAGGCTCTCCCCCAGCTCACACTCATTGGCTATGTTTTACTTTCTATTCAAGTGAACGTCCTTGTATCCATTTTGTCTGTTATCTCACCACCACAACATCACACAGCAACACTGTTCTGAAAATGTTGACAAGCACTGGAGGGGAATACTGATGTAGTCGCCAAAAGGAATGCGGGCGCACACACACACACACACACACACACACACACACACACACACACACACACACACACACACACACACACACACACACACACACACACATTCTAATTCATGTATAAAGCTCATCAGCTCCTGTGCATGAGTTAGGGGAACAAACGTCACCACAGATGATTCAGGGAAAAAAGATCCCTGAATATCCTCCAGCCACCTGCAGATGCTGTGCTTGAGTTCTTTCATCAAGGGCCTTCATTACCTTTCCCAGGTAGAACATGTTGCAGCTGTTGCCTTGATTTGACTTAAAGTTAAACTGAAACTCAACTGATTTTCTTTTCTTTTTCTTTTTAGCATGCATAGACTCGTGTTTAGCACAGCAGTCTCCTTTTTATTGGTTTGTTGTGACGACATCAAATGATAACCAAAAGGCTAATTGGTTTCCTAACTGGATTAATGCATTTTTGGCAGCTACAAATTAAACATTCACAGCATGTCCACGTTTGTTACTCTGTAACAATCTATGTGTATGATTATGTTTGAGCAGAAAGTCTATTACGTTTAATATAATACATATCTTATGCAAGATCCCAAGTTTTGCGAGATGTCGCAAAAGTTCATCTTCATTTCCCCCCCCCTCCAATGTACCTTGCGGGGCTCCGTAACTTTTTCTTGTTGCATGTGCATGATGTCCTCTTGTGGGAACTCTCTTGACTGCAGGAAACACTCTAAATCCTCCTCCATGTCTACTCCGTGGACCCTTCTGTACGGACAGAAACAGAACTGCTATCAAAAAGTAGTGGGATCTTTTGCAAGATCTCACAAAAGTAACATGGGATCTCGCAAAAGTTCATCTTTATTTTTTTTTCTCCAGTGTACCTTGCGGTGCTCCATAGAAGTTAACTATAAACTGGGAGTCCATGGGGATTGATTCACTTAGGAGCTAGCCTCAAGTTTCCACTGGAAGATTTACATTTATGCACTAGCTTCAGTTTCTAGCTTCAGACCTTCCCATTTGATATACTTGTCAAACTACATATGAAAAAAAACACACTCAAAAATGGGGGGAAAAAATTAATCCTTGGTTGGTTCCTGACCAGTACTGATCATTTTGTGAGAAGACTAATTCACCTCATATGAGCTTCAAAACTGGAAAATGACCCCAGAAAATAAGTTTTATCTCCTTCACAAGTAGACTGCATCAAAATAACAACTCGTAACACTAGCTGTAAGGTTTCCTTTGGAAATGGTAAATGAGGAGGATCAATGAGTCTTCTTCATAGCTCAGAGCTGCTCTTCACACTTCAAACACAGCCATGGGTAAAATTAATATCTTTACCCTCATGAATGGAAACTAGACTTGTCACTTTTATCAGCTTCAGAGACACAAGACAAATGAGTAGGAGGGGATCTGAAATATTCAGTTAGGTACGTATTGGAAAGCCACGGTGTTTAATATTCTGCTTTGCAAGAAGGGAAACAGTCAGTGCCGGTGTAAAGTATGAGTGGGAAAGAAAAGTCAGAATGAGGATGATTGATAAGGCAGTGATAGAAAGGGAGAAACAGTAAAAGATGCAGAAAATTAATTTACCAGAAATTAACTTTCTTTTTGATTTGATTCAAATTTCTGTTTAAACCCACAACTTCTTTCTAAAAGCTGAGCCTGTCCTCAGGCAACGCTTTCTCTTTGGCAGACTGATACTTTCCTTTGATGTACAAGTACTCAGCTACTGTAGATCCACACTGTCGTAGCTCTGCCCTGCTGTATCTGCTCTGTTCCTCCACACTGATGCATGAAAAAGAAAGTGAAAAAGGGGATTTAATGGCAATTTTTAATGGGCCAATCTAATGAAATGAAATAGCCGGGTCACTTATGTAACAGTCATTATTGCATTCAGAGTGTTTGAGTGTCTGAATTATGCACAGAACACCTACAGTAAGTGCAATGTGAAAGAGCTTTTTAAGGATGACATTTGTGTCTCAATTCGGAGAGCACAACAGGGCATTCTTATGAACACAGAAAAAGACGCCTTCCAGGTAAATCGATTTTCTATGGAAATCATCCTGCAAAGGATCATTTAATTCAAATACAAATTTATTCAATACTTCAGAGGGCTACAGTCAAGGCAAAACAGAAATGCAGTATAGAGAATTTGTTGCTGTTCATCATTTTTGCTGGTAAGATTTGTAAGAACGTTCTGGTTAAGACTGGAAAGATTAATACGTTACGGCAGAGAAAGTTAGCTTTTGGTAATCGCAACATGAAAAACTATGTAGAAAAATCAGGGTTGTTTTTGCTCAGATTTAAACCTACAATAGAAGTGACAATGGCAATTGCTTTAGCTACTTAGCTGCAGCACAAACGATTATATCATGTTTCCTATTGTCACGGGCTGCGATGGCAGACCGTGGAGTGACAGTGAAAGCAGGGCCCAAACGCGAGACTCTAAGTGAAGGACAGTGGATTTATTTACAGGAGGTGAAAAACACACAACTATATACAAAATCCCAGCACTGTGGTCCCGTGGTGATTCTCCCTGAATCCCACACAGTGCAGATGTCCGTGAGAAGTGAAAGGTGGCGACTCCAAAAAACTCCAATTCCCACACCGTGACTTTAGAGGCGTACTCCGCTCCCGATTCCTGGTAACACAAAAGGCAGAGGGTTAGCAGGGGATCTGTTTCCGCGGAGGTTACGTAAAAGCTCACGGCAGTACTGACGAGTTCTGACTCAAGGATCCAGCGTCGGCCTCAGCTCAGCTGCAGTCCTAAATGCCGTTCCTAGACGAGCGTAATCTGCTGCAGCTGGCAGAGGACGACGAGCGGCAGGTGCGGCCGTCTCTCGAGTAGACCACTTCCGGGTTCGCAGTCTCCTCAGCGAACCCACACCTCCGGAAGCTCACACAGAGACACATGGAGAGATGGAGAGCAAACCAATACAACACACGGAAAACATAAACATAAACATACACTGAAAATGCCTGAGCCCTGGGTCCCTAGACTTAGGCCATGACACCTATGGTGATATGGTAAACTTACAACTTACACAATAATGGCTTTTAGACACTTCCAGATCAATGGGGAACTCGCAAGGCTAATAAAATGAAACCACCAAAAAACTGCAGTTCTCTGAATGGCCACTTGAGGCTCGCTCCAAAAGCAACTCTTAGGTTAAATTGCCCAGCTAAATAGCAGAAATAAACATGTTTACAGTGGTAAATAAAAAACAATCTTTTTAAACCTGACAGGTGATGTTGGTGTCTTTTGGACTGTTTTCAATGGCCCAAAAGGTTGCTGGTTTTGTTTTGGTAAGTCAAGTTAATATCTTTTTTTAAACTGTTGCGATAACAAGCAGATATCTGTGTTCATGCATTTTAAAGTTGGAGTTTGTGGATGCAGTTTGTGTCAGGGTATGTGTTTCTATGTCCGTGTGTACTGCTGTCACTTCTAGTTGTTAACAATTGGCCTGGCCTGATTGATTTCACCTGTGTTATATTTCCCTGTTCTCAATCACACTCCTGTGTTCAATCTGTTAATCTCCCAGCAGTGTGTATATATAACCCCCAGCGTCCTTTGTGTCTTCACAGATTGTCTCGTTCAGGTTCTTTGAATCTTTTATGTACAGTTGCAGTTCTAGTCTGGATACAGATGGTCTTTGCAGCTGTGCACCCTTATCACCTTGTAATAATTATTTGATATCTTCACTTGCCATACTTTGTATGATATGACTTTTTCTGTTATACAAAATAGAATTTTGAGAGTAAATAGAAGCAATGAGCTCAGTGTGAGGTTATGTGATAATTATTTGTGTTTTTTTGTCTCGATAAACATTCTCTTTGAAAATTCAGACCTATTGACTTTCACAATCTTTCAGTTATTGCCACTTTAGGTATTTTTTTCTATCACTTTTCAGAAAGAGCAAAATCTTTTCTGCACTGTAAGATGCTTGGACATTAGATGAGTATCATATAAGTCTGTGCACCAATATCTATAATTTTCTTCTACTTGTTTCCTCTCTGCATTGTGGCTCTCTGCCTCTTTATTTAAAACAGTGCTTTTTGCTTGGCTTCTCATGCAGATGAAATTACATCTGTAGATACTGGGCAAGCAAGATATCCTGTAGGCCAGGCAGGTTCAGCGTGGCCAAGAATCATCTCCCTTTAGCAATCAACCAGCATTTGCTCGGCAGTGTCCGTTTAGCTTCCAGGGGACTCTTGAGTCAAAGGCAGCTGCTGATCTGTGCTCAGCAGCCACAGAGCTGTGAACGTCTGCAGTCTGCATGCTCGCTGCCTTGGAGTATAAAACAGACAGAAATATCATTATCTAATGCAGAACACATCCAGAGTCTCATTTAAAGAAGAAAGCCTGAGTTTAGATGCAGTACCACACAGTTTTGTCTCATTACTCATAAAAAACACAGGAAAATAAATGAATGTATAAATGTAATGGTGAAATGCTCACAATAATATGATAATATCTGATGTTTGAGTTGCTAGCAGAAACAAGTCAAGTCCATTGGCCAAGCTGATGTGCTGATGTGCTTTGCAGTTCCAAAGCTTAGGTGCTACAAACTGAAAAGCATGGTTGTCCCAGGATTTCAAACAAGAGACTGAACCAGATCTGATCAGATGACCAGAGAGTTTAATTCTTGCAATAAGGTCTCAGCACATCTCCAGTAGAGGTTGGAAAAGCAAGAATGTATGAGCTCCAAGTTGAAGATGTGTTGGGGATGACTGAGAAATTGGTGCGAAAACTAAGTTACAGTAAAGTAGATAGGAGAAAATTAACTATGTACTAACAGTCCCAAGGTATTGATTGACTGTTGAAGGTTTTAATACAGTTTTTTTTTTTTTTTTAATTTTAGATGATGACTTTCCTTGGCTCTAACCAGATCAGATAGCTGATGTAATGACAGCCCTCTTTAGAAGCTATTGAGCTGAAATTGAGGAAATTTAAAGACATCTAATTCACCGAGATTGGAGAGGCTCTTAAGGTTGTCAGGCTTGTTAAAGCTGTCATCAGTATAGCAATGGTCAGAAAGACTATTGAAGCTGTTGAGTAGACAATCTACAGGTAACACATCATGAAAACACAAGTGGTCCAAGGACGAACCACTGATGTCGCAAAGAGAAGAAATGTAAACTTTGAAGGTTGTTAGGTAAGTATGATGAAAACCAATTAAGAGTAGTGGCAGAGATGACAACCCAGTTCAATAATCATGTCCTTCTAAGTCGATCAGAATAGCGTGATCAATAGTGTAGGTACGCTGCAGGCATGCCAAGCATAAGTAAAATAGAATATTCAGCTTTATCTGAGCATAGAAGGATGTCATTAGTTATGTTGAGTAATGAGCCCAAGCTTTTTCCAGAATTTTAGCAATTTAAAGAAGTTTTGAAATCAGTGATAGGCGACGAGGGGGTTTTAAGCATAGTGAAGACACTGGCTGAAGTAGTCAAAGATGTAAACAGATGAGAGAGATGGATTGATAATTGAGAGAAGATGGGGAAAATTTGGTAGGCATGATGTCAGATGTGCAAGAAGTGCACTCATGAGTAACTTTACCCAGAACATCAGTCATGGAAATCAGATTAAACTGGAGTGACAGAACAGGATGAGTAACTTGGTCAAGTTGATTTAGGCTTCGCTGAAACGTGTTACAGTTGGTGAAACAAATAACATGGTGACAATGTCTAAATTACTCCAAGCTTCTTTTTTCAGTTTTTTTTAAATATATAAATTGGCACATATTGAATGACATCAATAATAACAACCAACCAAACATCTGGCCTCTAATACAAAGCATGAAATACAATGCAAAATGTGCCAGTACTAGCAGGGCAAACATAAAACATCACAGAATTCTTATTCAGAAAGTTTTTATAGAAAATATTGTGAAAACTTAATGAGAAAAACACTCCAGTGACCTCAATCTGCAGCTGAAAACTTGCTAGAGTTACCAAAAAAAAGCCTCAGTAGTAACATCTGTTCGTGCCACATCGACAGCAGCTCTGCCTGGAGTGAAATCAAAGTTTAAGCCCGTACCTCACCACATCCATCCTGTTAAGGAGGGTGGGCCACAGTTATACACCAAAAGCACTCACTTTAAAATTTCATCGACTAAAGAAAAAAAAAATCTGTGTCAAAAACCACAGTAATTGTCAGGAATCTGACAGAGAGAGATAAAGTGAGCTGCTATTCACTGGATTTTTTTATTCATTTTTTTAAATTTTTTATTTGCTGGCAGTTTATTTGAACCTATTTAGGTTTTTTTAGTTATGCACACGAAAAACAATTA